>NC_141047.1:51653436-51863436 GCF_041138505.1 Cibotium barometz
TCGAACCTTTTCCTATTCTGAAGAAGATCAACGAGATGTGCATGAAGCTGAAGTTACCTTCCAGTTCGACCATGCATGATGTGTTTCATGTTGCTCGGTTGAAGCACTATGCCGGACCTCCTCCCACAAATGTCCAAGATGAACTGGAGCCTGATATCGTTGATGAAGCCAAGGTGATGGTTCCAGAACAGATCCTTTTGCACCACTTCAAGCAAGGCTATGGTCGCAAAGAGCGTCAATTCCTCGAGGATCAAGGGACACATGAAGCAGTTTGGCTTGACAAGAACTTCACTTAGATACCACGTTGCCGTATCTATATAGCAAGTGCTGGACCTAGAGTGGGAACTGGCCCCTTGTGAGCCCTCGTCCGAGACAAGTCAGCCAAGGATCCACTTTCGAGTCGATGTACAAGTCCCATACATGGTCATGGTCAGATGTGCATGTCTCGCACTCAGGTGTCACCCTCTGGAATGATGTAGAGGTGTACCGGGCTTTGCTTAGGAAACCAAATCTAGGTATCAAAAAACTTGTTGCATGCATACATGTTATATGCGGGCATGTAGGCAAAGGAGCAACCCTATGGGCCACCTCATCAGGCTTTAGGGGCCTTGCCTACGAAGTGGGCAGCCCTTAGAGGCTACCCTAGGGGCCATGGAGGCCCCCATGCCAAGGTTGTGAGGCGTCAGAGGCATCTGGTATGAGGCGGGTATGGTACGCGCCTCGAAAGACTCGTATTTTTTAGAGACGTTAGAGGCATGTTAGAGGCGTCTGTTATATATATATATGTGTGTGTGTGTGTGTGTTTGTGTGTGTGTGTGTGTGTGTGTGTGTGTGTGTGTGTACATACATACACACACACACACACACATATATATATATATAGTGATAGATAGATATAATATATATAGTGGAAGTTGAGAGAGAGAGAGAGAGAGAAAGAAAGAAAGATTTTATTAACGTCTTCCAAAAGACCGAACTCGGCCTATGAGACAAATCAGTGTACCTGTGTGGGGTATCCTCTGTCATCCCAACAAAATGAAAAAGTACTGAACTAAAAAGCTGAATCTGGGTGTGCAATAAGTACAATGAGTGGGGGAGGTGATGGAGCTCTACTACTAGGGAGGTGATGGAGCTCTACTACTAGGAGAATGCAAAGCTATATGCATGGAGTATACAATCATGATATGCAACCTAGCTAGCTCCATCATGTACCATACTGGGGTATAGAATGGTATACATCAATGAAGGGGGTGTCCAAAGCTCCCTGAAGAACATGCTTGGGTCTGCTCTGAAGCGAACCAGTCGCTCCGCACCCTCTCTGTGAAACTGAGCTCTGATCTCTGTCATCTCTCTCTGGTATAGGCGTGGTGTCCGAAAGCCAGGTGTCCTCTGTCTCCTACGGGCTCTTAGTGTCTCTGCTCTCTGGAGAGTAATTCCCTGCTGTGTAGGGGCTGGGAGTAGGGTGGATCTCTGAAAAAATGTAGTAATCTATGTCTGTCGTCCCCTCTCTGGAGCTGTCTGAGCCTGTAATGATGTCTCTCTGTGACGCTGTATGTCTAGAATGAATCTCCCCAATATGTGTTGGTCTGCTGCCTCAAAGATCTGGCGTAGGGAATGTGGCTCTCTGAATAAAATGGGATCTCTCTCTCTGATGGCTGTATATGCTCTGCATCTGAGACTAGAGTGTGTATGTATGAGCCTTGAGGGAGGGAGAGAGAGGGTGTGTATGAGAGGGAGAGAGAGTGTGTGTATGACAGGGAGAGAGAGTGTGTGTGTGAAAGAAAGAAAGCTGTATTAAACATCTGCAAAAGGCCAAAATGACCTATGAGACCAAAATAGTCCATCATCATCATCTGGACACATCATCAAGATTCAAGGGTACAAAGTAAAATGAAATGAACTGAAATGAGCCGGTAGAGTATAGAGAGAGCTCCAAAAGTGGGTATAAAAAACATCATCATCCTAGTGAGTTTGAAGTTTGAGCTTTGAACTTTGGATCTTGAGAAAGGCTTAAGGGAGGGAGGGAGAGAATGAGGGAGACAGAGAGTGTGTGTGAGAGGGGATGCCTTGGGCCCTTAAAGCCCCCGTCTAAAGACTCAAACCAGCAAAAAACAAAAACAAAAAAATTAAAAAAAAACAAAAAAACAATTGAGTGGACGCCTCGATCAGGCAATCATACAGATCTGAATGGCACTATGCAATCGGGCAACCGAGTGGTGAAGAGATGGCACGAGCAAGCGACGCAAGGGTGGTGAACAACAGCACGGGCATCCCCAAGCAGAGGACAGGCGCCACAAGGGCGGCGAATAGCATGGTACAGACGGCGAATGGAGCGGCGGCAGGGCGAAACGGGCAATTGCAGGGCGAAACGGGCGGCGTAGATCTGAGGTCCTACAAGGCGGCGCGAATCTCAGTGCTGAAAGTACGAAACCCTAATGCAGGCAGCAGGTTGTAGAAACCCTAACCCTAAACTTGAAAGAGCAGGCAGGTGAAACCCTAACACTAAATGGCTCGTGTCCTCTGTCTCCTGCGGGCTCTGAGTGTCTCTGCTCTCTGGAGAGTAATTCCCTACTGTGTAGGGGCTGGGAGTGGGGTGGATCTCTCAAAAAATGTAGTAATCTGTGTCTGTCGTCCCCCCTCTGGAGCTGTCTGAGCCTGTAATGATGTCTCTCTGTGATGCTATATGTCTAGAATGAATCTCCCGGGTCCCGAGTATGCGCTGGTCTGCTGCCTCAAAGATCTGGCGTAGGGAATGTGGCTCTCTGAATAAAATGGGATATAAAACCGGCCTGACGGGCGGTGACACAAACACTCGCACATAAAACACTTCAACGCCATTTAGGACCTAGAAAAGGAAAACAAACAGGGGGAGCTAGAGTGCTCCTGCAAACAGTACACGGACACCGATTGGCCCCAAAACGCAGTGGCGCCCCTTGCGGTATTTCTTTAATTGATTAAAAGAGCTTTGATTACAATAAGGCTGGAAACTCAGCCGTCTCAGTAGAACCCCTGAAGCCTGCAACAAAGAACCTGCATCATGGCTTCTTGTCCACTCAACATCCACAAACAAGTCCAGCCATTGTTCACATCGAAAGACTCTCTCACATTGAGTCTGCATACAGAAGCTTTCTCCCATGATCAAGGCTGCCACAACCATCCATAGCCTCTCACACTATGAATAGCATCACACCCTGACACATCCAATGCTTCTGCATCACAACACAGACTCCCAAACTGTCTCTCAAAAGAGAACTCGCATCACAGCACAGCATACCATACAGTCGACACACCTGTACCAACCCTCTCTACCTTCCAAGGGTACTATCCATCTCTATCATGGATTCCCTGTCCCCTGCCCAATCAGTAGCAAGGCTGTACCAAACATGTGTCCATTCCTGTACCTTCTGCCTGCATGTGACCTATTTCCTGGAGAAACCCAAAAACATGTTTCTTCGAGAAACCTACGACCTGTTTCCACATGAAACCCTTAGGCCTATTTCCCTTTGAAACTTCTGTCCTGTTTCCATACAGAACCATTCATGGCACCATTCAACAACAGTGCCAACAACAGCATACATCTAGTTACCTGTTCCCTCATGAAACATCTGGCAACATAGAGATGCCCAGGACTGTAGGTCCCTCTGTTCCTTTCTAGCAGTAAGAAAACAATCTACTCCATGAGCACGCAGCCATGCAAGCTTGCATCACTCCCATGCCAAGAAACACTTTCAATTGACCTGTACTTGCAGCCGGAAATCCAAGCACATAGCTGAATTTGCAACCAACCAAAAACAGCCCATAAACAGTCCCAAAACATCCTTGTTGCAAGGAGGATCAGCACCATGTGCACCTCTGTAGTCCTGGCCACCTGAGAATCCAGGGAAAACAGCCCCTCCTTTTTGCAAAAACACGCCGTCCTCCTAAAAGCACACGCCTGGCCGCCTATGAGATACACTGCTGCCTGTACGATGCGCCTGCACCTGTCCATACAGGTCAACACCTGCAGCAACCGTACCAATGTACCCTGGTGATGCGCCAACTGTACCAGATGAGGCGCCACCTACAGCTGTACGATACTGTACTGCCCTACCTGTACCTGCTGGACAGGACTGCAGTAGTACACGCTGCACACGTGTGTACCTGCTGGACAGATCTGCAACAGCCCTACACTGTACTTCAGTCGTACAGATCCACACGGGCTCTTCTGTGCGCAGCCAAAAACCAGCAGCCCACATATGCAGTCTGACGACCATGTTTTCCTTCTCTTCCACGCAGCTTCCTTGCACGCCTCCCCAAAAGCAAGAGAGAGAGAGAAGAGAGAGATGTGGGCCTCCAAAAGTGGAGTAGTCTCTATAAATTGCCTAGGGGCCTCCCAAGGTTTTAAAACCTTTATAACTTTAATTTTTTTGCCCACCAAAGGTTATAAAACCTTTTTAAATTAAAGTATCTTTGCCCCCTTCACACTTGGGGTTGTCCACACATGGGCTTACTTTTTGACTCCAACCTGATGCCATTCACACTGTCCACCATGTCCCCATGCACACCTGCATACTGTCCAAAGAAAAACACAGGGTCGTGAGACAGGATATCTCTCTCTGATGGTTGTATATGCTCTGCATCTGCATACATAATGCTCCTCACTCTCCTCCTCTCTGCACAATCTCCATACCCTCTCCTCTCGGGGGATCCCTGTTGCTCTGCCAGTCTCGATCTCCAATCAATGTGATGAGACTCTAAGCTGACCAATAGCTACTCGGGAGCCGTGTGGTAAAAAGCCCTCCATGTATCTAGGCCTCTCTATAAATCCATCATCAGTGATACTCATGAAGTGATCTCTGTGGTATAGCATCTTCGGTGGAAGAGGCTGTGTAGGTGATATCCATGTCTCTCGTGTATAGAGCTGCCATAGGTCCTGTCTCAATACTATGTTCCTCTCACTATGAGAGAGACGGATATGTGGTGCATCCCTGTCATACTGGAATGGTGGTAGATGATCCATGTCTAGGCCATGCTGTGAGAACCAATGTTGTGTGACCTGTGCATACCATGATCCTCTGTCTCCTACCTCAACCAAGAGAAGGTAACCCCTAGGTACACATATGATGTCACCACCTCCACCTGGCATCCTACGAGAGTGAATGTCAGCTGACTCCTGCGAGAGTGAATGTCAGCTGACTCCTGCCCTGTCTCGATGTATGAAAGACCATAACCTTGGTTTTCCCAAGGTTCACAGTAAGACCCCTCTGTGTGCAAAAATCATCGAGTGCATGTAGATGCTGCTGTAGACCTCCTGGAGACTCAGACACAAATACATTATCATTAACATTAAGCATAATATGTACTGAGGTACCCGCTAAATCAACTCCATCTCTGCCTCCCCGTGTAATGAAGTCAGCAACCTCATCAATGTATAACCCAAATAGCGTGGGGGAAAGTGGGCATCCTTGCTTCACACCAATGGTGCTAGCAATAGTCTCGGCCATACCTCCTGGGCATCTGACTCGCCCAAAAACCTACTCATATAATGCATAGATGCCCCATGTCATATCTACTGGTATGCCAAGAGACTGCAGGCGCTGAAAGAGCCTCTCTCATGGTACTGTGTCAAATGCCTTGGGGAATTTCACAAAGCAGCCATAGACCTTTCTCTTCCTCACTCTGGCCTGATCAATCATACATCTCAAAGTGAATACATGGTCAGTCGTAGAGAAAGCTCTCCTGAAGCCTGCCTGCCCTGATGAGCGTAAACCTGCTCGCTCAGCATATAAGCTAAGCTCTTGCTCTAACACTGTATCATAGAGTTTGGCCAACACGTGGCCAACCATAACCGTCCTGTAGTCGCTCGGATCAAGCATATCCCCTGTTTTGTGGATCGGCACAATGTTGTGCATCGTCCACTCCACAGGCAAACCCTCTGCTAGTGCCCTGTTAAACAGTGTTAAACAGGTGTGCAAGGAAAGGAGCCAAAGAATCTACTGCACATATGAGATGCTCACCCTGTAGGCCCATATGGTCGGCCGCCCGTCCATGCTGTAGGCGGCGGATAGCTTCCTTTACCATCGAGTGGGTAAAGAAGCTAGCTGTGGTAGGTCGAGGCTCCTGTGGCTGAGGTATAGGTGGCTGTTGTGGGGCGTGGTATAGGCCCTCTGCATATGTGTGCCATGTTTGTGGGTCTGCAATGGGTGTCGGTGTCCGGGGCTCTCTAAAGTGCCGCCATGAGATAGGGCTATCTCTACTCATGAAGAAATGGAAGATCTCTAGCTCCTGTATCTCTGCGAAGGCCCGCCTTTTGCGGCGAGTAAGCCTCCTCATCTCTCTCCTCGACTCCTGCTCTGTGATGGCTCCCAAGGCTCTCTGTATGCGGAGCCGTGAGTATAGCGCTCTGCACTCATCATCATACCATCTGTTCTAGGGCATAGTCCCAGATCTCGTAGGCTCTCCTGAGTGGACACGATGTGGGAAGCTCTGTAATGCAGCCGTGTGTAGGAGTGATGCCAACTGGGCTGTAATGGTATCCATAGGTGCCAGGGGATCCATGAGTAGGAGCCCATCCTCTACTCTGCCAGTGTATATGTCTGCCATGTCATGTGTGAAGTAGATGGTAGTGTGTGGCGTCGGTATGTGGGGGGTTGGTGATACTGGTGATCCGGCTAGGAAAATGCCAAGTATGTATGATCTGTCCCAATAGGACGAGGTGGGATGGAGAATGAGGTGACAAGTTGTGATGCCTCCAAAGATCCCATGATGTAGTCCACCACCGTGCCTCCGGTCCGTGTATGACCCCCATGTGGGAAGCATGTCAGCTCTCCTAATCCCGGCCACTGTAGCATCCCGTTATAAATAACGAGACGATGCCTGGCTCCCAACTCTACTAAGTGGTCCCCATAATGTCGTCTGTCTGGTCAGTGTCCTCTAATGCCCGACTAGCCCCTATCTCCCCTGGATCCACAGGGTGGAGGATCTCCATGTCATCATAGTCATACACCTCACACTGTCTGCTTTGTGTGTGGGCATTGAAGTCACCTGTAAGAAATACTTCCCCTAGTGTAGAATAATGCATAATCTCCTCTGACAAATAAGTGTATGGCGAGGCTTCTGTCTCCTCCTCCTGTGGCATGTCCTCTGTAATGACATAGGAGGATCCTGATGGAGGAAAGTAACATAGGGCTATGTATATAACCCTGTCCTGTGAGAGATGTAAGGTGATCCACATGTATCTGGCCTCTAGATCCTGTGCTACCACTCTCAGTGTCCCCTGTAGCTCCCGTCTAAATAGAACTGCTACTCTCCCCGACCCTCTCGAGGTACCCTGGCGTGTGGTCCTCCTGTATGCTGACTCCCACTGGAATCCCTCTACTCAAGGTAGCCCTCTCTCTGGGCTCTGATGTGTCTCTGTCAGAAGTATGATGTCTCTCCCCACCATAACATGCTCCAATCGTCCAGGCTGCACCCATAGTGAACCATTACAGTTCCATACTGCCAAGCGTATCGCTGTCAGTGGCCTGGTCTATGTCCCATAGGCCCCAAACCGCTAATCCATGGGCCAGCCATCAATGATGACCCGACCATCTCGATAGAAGGCCTTCTTGCCTTCTCTCCTCGTGTGTAAGACTTGTGGCATGCAAGCTCTCCTATGCTCTAGCTGCATCCTCGTGAGATCATCATCCAAGAATATAGGAGCTCCCTCTAAGCCTCGTAGTATGACCCTCTTCCTCATGAAGGTGACCCTCTCCGTCTCTCCTGCAAACTATAGGATGAGGGCTCGCTTGCGTGTTGAGTCTTTCCCGGCTCTCCATGCTTTGGTGAAGGGGAGAGGGTCCTCTTCCCTGTAGCCTAGCTTCATGCATAGAAGTTGTCCATCTTTCTCAGGAGTGGAGTTGGGTGTCTCGGCTATACCTGGGACTCGAATGTTGAGGCGGCAGGCATGCCTCATCTTCTCCTCCTCAATGGTGGTGTGAATGATTTGATGTTCTTCCCTTTGAGTCTCCTCCCTCACTTCTTTGCGGATGTTCTTCTTCACCACCTCAACCCATCCTGACTGCTTAGCTTCGAGTTTTCCCTCCATGTCGTTTGTGATCTTCTTGGAGATCTCTTCTTTGATGGCCGTGAGTGTTCTCATTGATCTCCCCTTCTTCCTTCTCTGTGTTCTTGACGGCTACCAGTTCCGCTTTCAATGAACTCACCTCCTCCTTGAGTGCTGTGTTCTCTTGTTCAAGGTCCGTGACCCGTGCTTCGAGGGCCATGATGTGCCGATGTAGTTTGTTCTCCACCTCATCGAGGTTGGAATCGAATGTCTTCTTATTCTCCTTGATTAGTGCCTTCATTGCCGTCTCGAGGGCCTCGAGTTTCTCTTGGAGACTCGGGGCCATTCCTCGAGATTGAGGAGAGAGAGAGAGAGTTATGTTGCTGCCTTGGGGGCCTGAGCAAGGGTGGGAGGGGAAAGTGGGACGCAGGGCCTACCGAACATGAAGGCGGGCCAGCATAGCGCCAGAAGTAGTGGGCGTCGGTGGCGAGTAGAGAGGGCGGCAAAGCACAGAGGTGCGAAACGAGCAGGGAACAGCAAAGTGAAGCAAGCGGCGACCAGTGGGCGGCGACCAGTAACGAACAGCGAAACAAGGGCGGCGAGGACATAGGCGAACTGGGGCGACGAGGGCAGAGGCGAACTGGGGTGGCGAGGGCAGAAGCGAGGGCGTGGAGGACAGAGGCGGGGAGAGAGAGAGAGAGAGAGAGAGAGAGAGAGAGAGAGAGAGAGAGAGAGAGAGAGAGAGAGAGAGAGAAATGAAATGAAATGATATATTAACGTCTCTAGGAGGCCGTAATGGCCTATGAGACCCTGGGCATTAGACCTGCTCGCTGAAGCTCCGCCTCGTCCCCCGCCTCGTCCCTGTCCTGCACTTCCTTTTCACTTTCCTCATGTTGAAGCTTTTGATGTGACTCTCATGAGACAACCACGAGCTCGCCCCCTTAGGAAAGTTGGCGATTGTCCCGACCAAAGCAACCACGGACTCGCCTCCTTGAGAAAGTCGACGATGTGTCCCGGCAACGGAACCTTGTAAACCGGCCTTCAGAAAGCAAAGGGCGGTGAAACAAACACTCGCACATAAAACACTTCAACACCATTGAGGACCTAGAAAAGGAAAACAAACAGGGGGAGCTAGAGTGCTCCTGCAAATAGCACACGGACACCGATTGGCCCCAAAACGCAGTGGCGCCCCTTGCGGTATTTCTTTAATTGAATATAAGAGCTTTGATTACAATATAAGGCTGGTAATTCAGCCGTCCCAGTAGAACTCCTGAAGCCTGCAAAGAACTTGCATCTGGCTTCTTGTCCACACGGCATCCACAAATAAATCCAGCCATTGTTCACATCGAAAGACTCTCTCACATTGAGTCTGCATACAGAAGCTTTATCCCATGATCAAGGCTGCCACAACCATCCATAGCCTCTCACACTATGAACAGCATCACACCCTGACACATCCAATGCTTCTGCATCACAACACAGACTCCCAAACTGTCTCTCAAAATAGTATCACAGCACAGCATACCATACAATCGACACACCTGTACAAACCCTCTCTACCTTCCAAGGGTACTATCCATCTCTATCATGGATTCCCTGTCCCCTGCCCAATCAGTAGCAAGGCTGTACCAAACATGTGTCCTTTCATGTACCCTCTGCCTGCATGTGACCTATCTCCTGGAGAAACCCAAAAACATGTTTCCTCGAGAAACCTACGACCTGTTTCCACATGAAACCCTTAGGCCTGTTTCCCTTTGAAACTTCTGTCCTGTTTCCATACATCTAGTTACCTGTTCCCACATGAAACATCTGGCAACATAGAGATGCCCATAACTGTGGGTCCCACTGTTCCTTTCTAGCAGGAAGAAAACAATCTGCTCCATGAGCACACAGCCATGCGAGCTTGCATCACTCCCATGCCAAGAAACATAACCAAAAGATCTTGTACTTACAGCCAAAAACCCAAGCACATAGCTGAATTTGCAGCCAAGCAAAAACAGCCCATAAATTGTCCTGTTTCCACCCTCTGAACTGTCAAACCCTTCCTCTCACAAAGGGCTACAGAGAACCACTCTGTAACAGTCTTGAGCCGGTGAAAAGAGAGACTCCGAAAGACATCACCTGCAGTCCCACTTGCTCACAAAGAAAGAGAGACTTACAGTCTTTATGTCGCTTTCCACAAGAGAGGGAAAGACACGAGGAAAAGCCCCCTTTGTGTCCTGCCTTCTTGTTCTGCAGTCCACGCCTTTGTGTCCAACTCTGCCTGTATGGACAGCAGCGCAGCCCGCCAACTTCATGCCAAAAGCAAAGAAGAAAGAGAGATTCAGTAGGCGCCTGCTTCTGTCCTGTCCGTACAGCTGTCCGTACAGCTGCCACGTGGACTGTACCTGCACCTGTACTTGACTGCGCCTGAATCTGCACCTGCAGCAGCCTGACCTGCCACGTGGACTGTACCTGCACAGCAATCTGACCTGCCACGTGGACTGTACCTGCACAGCAGCCGTACAGTTCTGCACAGGCCCTTCTATGCGCAGCCAACATGCAGTCCCTCCTCCAAAAAGCACATGCGCCTCATCAAGGGAGATAGGCGCCTGAATATCCAGATGAGCAGCCCTCCTTTTTCCCAAAAAGCACACGTGGCCCCAAAATAGCATAAGGGCCACGTTTCTTTAATGAAAAGCTTTAAAAATGAAAACAAAGGTTTTTAAACCTTTTTAAGCTAAAATCTTTTTGCCCCCTTTCACACATGGGGTTATCCACACATGGGCTTCCATCTTCACTCCCACCTGATGCCATTCACACTGTCCACCATGTCCCCGTGCACATCCGCATCTTGTCCAGAGAAAAACACAGGGTCATGACACCTCCCGCCTCGCCTCAGAGGGACTCATCCGCAGCCCCCTCGCCCGCCCCCGAGGACACCCCCACCAGGCTTTCTCTTTCGCCGGAAGAGGAAGCGAGCCTCACCGCAAAGGTGGAACGCCTTCAGGCTCACTCCACCATCTGCCGTATAGTCGGCACTCGCCCCAGCAGAGGGGAGATCCGGGATCTTCTCCAAGCCCGCCTTCTTGTAGATGTGGGCAAGATCCTGGACGTACAGGTACTGGGCCGTGGACATTATCAGATCGAGTTCGAGACCGCCCAGAGTGTGGCCAAGGTCCTTGCCATGAGTCCCCTTGACATCAGGGGTGCTCAGGCTTTCTTCAGACCTTGGCAGCATGGCTTTGACCCAGCAACGGCTGAGCAGGGAAAGCGCCTTTTTCATGTTATAGTTTGCTTCCCTGGACTCCGTCGGGAGTATCTTCCGCTCCTCTCTCGGCTAGGAGCATTGGTGGGCTCGGTACTCGAGACTGGCCCCTCAGCAGCTTCAGAAGTGGCCAGAGCAACTGGGCTACCCTCCGTCAGAGTTTTGGTGTCTGACATCTCCTCCCTTCCTAAGGTCATTCAGCTACCTAGGATAGGGGGGGGTTGGATTGATCAGAGAGTGGAGTTTTCGGGGCTCCCGAACCAGTGCTTCATATGCAGGCAGGTCGGTCATCTGGCCAAGGCATGCCCTCGCAGGAGACCTCGACCCCCACCACAGCAGTAGGCCCCTGATGGCCCGCCCACAGATGCGGCACGGCAGGCTGCCTCCGGGACACCTGCTCAGGCCACAGAGACCTCGGAGTGGCAGCCTGGACAGGGGCGCCGCCGAGGGAGACAGCCACAGCAGCACGCACAGAGACCGCTGCAGCAACAGCCACAGTCTCAGCCTCACTGGGTTCCCGTGAGGAACAGCTTTGCTCCCCTCCGAGAGGAGACACCGCAGCGACGACTGAGGACCAGGAGATGCCAGCACCCCCTCCTTCACCCCTCCCACCCCCATCCCCTCCCACCGCCTCGATTTCACCTTCGCCTCCTCCCATCCCCGCTCCGGTTTCGGCAGCGGCTCCCTCTCCACCCCCCTCGCCCCCCCATCCTCCCCCCCCACCCGCCTCGCCTTCCCGGGAGACCCTGGCAGTCCCCTGGCGCTCGCCCGCAGTCCAAAGGGCGCTGAGCACCGACCTCGCTCGAGCACCACAGAGGAGACCTACCATGCCGATTCGGGCTTCACGGATATCATCTATCCGCAGTCGGCTCAGTCGCCTCGGAGTTAGACAGCGATCGGAGGCTTTCGATTACGCCTTCACTCGGCTTTTTGGAGCAGAGGGCCCCCATGAGCCAGCACCCATCCGAGTTCATGTAGTGATACCTCCAGCCCGCGGGGAGCAGGCACTTGATTCAGCGGTGGCCTTCTCGTTCCCTCTATGTAGCCCTTGCGACCGGGAGTGGACTCTACAGCTCGCTCTTAGCACTTTGAAGACTCAGGCAGTTGAGTTTTCTCATCATGTGAGCGACCTGGAGGTGACAGATGTGATAGGCCGGCTTTGGGAGTTGGCTCATTTTTTCTTGGATCCCGGGAGTGTGGATGCCTCAGGGATTCGTCATTTGGTTGTGCGTATAGTGGCAAACTTAGCACGCGACCCTGGATATGTATGTATACACGAGGTTGCTCTGTCAGAGCGGGAGGCAGTCGCCATGGGCCACAGCCACTGGCGCCTGATCCGTGATTCTTGCAGTACACCGGGTGGGCAGATTCGCAGCCGCTCGGATGGGGACTACTCTCCATTCAAGCCGCTTGCGAAGGCCCGCCGCACGGCTGAGACAGCATCCACCTCAGCAGGTCACCCATGAGGATCATCTCATGGAATGTACAGGGCCTGGGCAGAGCACATTTTATACGCTATCGAGGTTGCTTGAGGCAGGAGCTTCAGAGATGCCTGGTTGGTGGCAGCATTGATATTTTGATGATGCAGGAGCACCACTTGGGTGAGAGCAGGACCCGGAGATATGGTTCGGTGATGCCTGGTAGATGGGATACCTTTTGGTCTGCAAGGTTTGGTCCTATGGGTGGACAGGGAGGAGTTTGCATGGTCATTGCAGATGTATGGCGGCAGGCCATTGTGGATCGAGGGATCATTGTGCCTGGTAGAGCACAGTATGTCATTCTGAGGATGCATGATGAGCTATTGGGCGTGCTCAACGTCTATGCGCCTAATCATGCTAGTGCCAGAGCAGAGTTCTGGACCCAGGTTACGGATGCATTGCCAGAGGCCGCACATTGGTGTGTCGGGGGAGACTTCAACATGCTTGAGGACCCGGCCGATAGGGTGGGAGGCAGTCATGTTACAGTGCACGGCACGGAGCTTGCAGCTTGGGACCGGTTTTGCATGACAGTGAGGATCACTGATGCATGGCAGCATGGGGCCTTCTCCCACTCTCAGGACAGTCTTAGTTTCTCTCAGTCGGATCGCCGAGCGACAGGGAGAGACTAATCTATAACGGATTGATCACTTTTATGTGGGCGACTGGTTAGGGGAGCGAGGGGGCTCCGTCGGCATTCTCACTGGCACCTCATTTTCAGATCATGCGCCAGTTATCCTGACATTGGAGGAGAGGCCACGAGAGCCCGGGAGCCCAGCTTGCAGTTGAGGATCCCAGAGAGGGTACTTACAGATCCCAGTCTCGCTGAGGACATTGAGAGGATTTGGCATGATAGCTAGTGCTCTGACCAGGATGCAGCAGGCCAGTGTGCCCAGGGACTCATCGAGCTTAGCTCTTTTCTGCACGCTGCAGCTTTGACACGGCTGGGAGAGATTCGCGAGCGGGAGCATCGGCTGAGACGCAGCCTTGCCTCGCTACAGCACCTTCAAGAGCAGCAGCCTGCATGTGAGTGGTTGGCGTCACAGCTGAGGCAGGCACGCCAGGAGGTTAGAGAGGCAGAGGAGCAGAGACATGAGTTTTACTATCATCGTCAGGCCTCTCAGTGGACGAAGCTTGGTGATAGAGTGACTGGGGAGTTTTTTGAGATCACTGGACCCCGCCATGCTCGGGCAGGAGTCCGTCAGCTTGGTAGACCGGATGGTTCGGTAGCTACTGAGCCCGGGGAGATCAGAGCCATTGAAACTGCATTTTATAGACCTGCTTTCAGCGGAGTCAGCCACTGAGGACAGAGATGCTTGCAGACAGACTGTGTGGGCCCATGTGCAGAGGAGGGTCACAGATCGTATGCGTTCAGTTCTTGGTGCGCCTCTTTCAGAGATTGAGCTTGCCGAGGCCTTGAGGGTCCTGCCGCGACATAGTTGCCCAGGGGAGGACGGGCTGACGCCGGCCTTTTTTATGCGCTATTGGGACCTATTGGGGCCAGGCCTTCGCAGGGGCTTTCAGCATGTTTTGGACACTGGGGTGATGCCGCAGAGCTTTTCAGAGGGCTTGATCTATCTTATCCCCAAGGGGGAGGGAGTATCAGATGATATTCGGCATTGGAGGCCTATTACGATCCTCAATACTGTCTACAAGTTCTTAGCAAAGGCCTTGAGTTTGAGGATCCAGCCCTTCCTGGGGGAGTTGATTCATGCTACTCAGACAGGATTTGTCAAGGAGCGCAGTATCCTTGACAACATCTTCACTTTCTGGGAGGCGACGGCCCGAGCTAGATTTCTTGGCGAGGACTTGGTCGTGATGCTTCTCGATTTTGAGAAGGCATACGATAGAGTTGATTGGGGTTTCTTAGAGGGCACTATGCTTCGCCTGGGCTTTGAGCCAGGATGGATCAGAGGGGTGGCGGCTCTGTATTCCACAGCTCGCAGCCAGGTGTTGATTGCAGGAGGACGGGGGCCGAGTTTTGAGCTGACCAGATCAGTCCGCCAGGGGTGTCCCCTCGCCCCTTTTCTTTTTCTCTTCTTTGCGGAGGCTATGAGCATGTATTTGACGGCAGAGGAGGTTGGTTTGAGAGTACTTCAGCTCCCAGTCCGGGGGGAGGACCTGCTTGATGCTGAGTTTGCAGACGACACGGGCTTATTTTTGCATGGCCAAGAGGCCAATCTTCTTCGGACAGAGCAGTCGCTCCAGGTTTTTAGTGCAGCTTCGGGAGCATTGATCAATTGGCGCAAGACAGTGGCGTTTTGGATCAGTAGTGCTCCCACTCCGGCATGGAGCCCGGACCCCGGTTTTAGATGGATTCCTCCAGGCACAACAGTGCAGTATTTGGGATGCCAGATTGGCCTTGATTTGTCACCTGAGCAGCAGATTGCCCCGCTTCTTCTGAGCATTCGGAAGAAGCTTTTGTATTGGAGTACAGCTCGACTATCCTTGGCTGGGAGGGTGGTGGTGGCAAATCAGGTGCTGTTAGCGACCATGTGGTACATTACGTCTTGCTGGATCTTCTCGAGCTCTTGCATCAGCCAGGTACAGAGGCTGATCAGGAACTTTCTGTGGTCTCGGCGGGACGGTCAGCCAGCTCGGGCAAAGGTTGCATGGGCAGTTATTACACTTCCGCTGGCTCACGGAGGTTTGGGCATTATAGATCCAGTCGATCAGAGTAGAGCCTTATTGCGGAAGCTTATTATTCGGGGGTTGCTTCCAGGCGCTGAGCCTTGGAAAGAGCTCCTCTTGCAGCAGCTGCAGGCTCGGGCGCCCCCAGCAGGGGACACTTGGGCACCAGAGATTCGCTGGATCTTCATAGAGATGAGGAGGACAGGCCTCAGTAGAGGATGGGAGGACAGATTTGCTTTGAGTATCCTGAGAGCTTGGGGGCTGCTGAGACCGGGGCTCTCTCAGCGACCTCCTTCTTGTGTTGAGGAGCGGGCCAGACAGCCGCTCATCTGGAGCCCAGCGGTTCGCACAGAGCAGGGTCATATGCTGGGTTCTCGGCCTCGTCCAGCTTGGGGGCCTTTAGCGGGGCAGGCCCAGCTCGTAGTTTTGGAGACTGGCAGGCCTTCTGCAGTCTCCCAGAGGAGATCCAGGTGGAGATGCTGAGTCACTTCAGAGGGGGGTTGATTATGAGGGATGATATTCAGGAGGCCCTCACGGAGGAGTGGTTCACGCCTCTCGAGCCAGTGGCCCCACGGTGGATGGGAGCCTTTACTCAGCTGGAGATCCTGATTGCTATCAGAGCTTGCACTGAGGATGGCATTTGCCTCTACTATGAGATTCAGGATGAGGGCAGACTCCAACGAGTGGAGGTGGAGTCGCCTTTGGTTGCAGAGTGCACCTTTCAGAGGATTCGGGTAGTGGCCGCCGCTTCTCGAAAGTGGCATATTGACCCCGACCCTGCTGATGTGCTCCCGGATTGGCGCATATGGGCATATGCAGCGCGCCCCTTGGCCCGGCTACAGTGGGACCCCGGGGAGTACAAGTGGCATGATCCTTATGCATCCCTTGAGGCCACAGAGATTACCTTTTTCCAGTATACTGTTCGGCTGGGGCGGCATATTTTGACGGCGAGGAGGACGGTCTCTCCAGCGGCAGCGGGGCATTGGCGGCTACAAGGACACTCACAGGAGTTCCTGGAGGATTTTTGGGCTCAGCTCTGGGCTAGTCGACAGGCCCGCAAGATCTCGACTTTTCAGTGGCTGGTCGCCCACAGTGGCTGGTCGCCCACAGGGGCGCAGCAGTTGGCACTTGGCTTGTTTACAGCGGTCTTCCGGCGGCTTGCGTCCGATGCGGCCACCCTATGGAGACACAGAGACATTGCCTTTGGGATTGCCCTCAGGCGCAGCAGATTTGGCTGGCGGATGCTGCGTATTCTGGCTCCCCTCTCTCCAGAGGGTATGTTTACGTGGGGTGCCGCTGCTTGGTCGACTTCGTCAGGGCCTGCCATGGGCTATGAGATGGAGCAGGGCAGTCAGGCCATCAGATTTATTAGGGACCAGCCTCGCCTGGTTCCGGCACCGGATTTCTCGTCCGCCAGCTGGACACAGGAGAGGGATTTACGATGGGAGCTCCTCAGTAGCCTCACCATCTGGTTCACCTGGAGGGCCCGGTGCTTTACGGCCTTTGAGGGGAGATTGGAGCCACCAGCCGAGACTGTACGGGGGATTTGGCAGGAGTTGATCCACACCCTGCGAGGACAGTACGACCGCATCCGGGGAGACTCGGATGAGGCGATCTTGCGGCGCCAGGCCTTTCACACCACTTGGCGCTGTGGCCCCTTCTACACCTTACACACGGGATCCCCCTGTTGGCACTACAGGCCACCTGTTTGGCTCTTCCCCCCCCTATTGTATGGTTTAGCCTCTCAGTCCTTTGTACTGATGCTTGTATTCTGCAGCACCTAGGGAGAGTCTCCCGGGCTGCCATGCTGTATTCACTGCTCTGTTTCTCTTATGAGCAGGAGAGATCTTTTGTAGCCCTACGGGCATTTTTATATAACTAATGAAAGGATCTTTTCTCGGAAAAAAAAATGGCCTATGAGACCAAAACTGAGAGTACATCTAAAGTTGGTGTCTCATCAAAGAGAACAAGACTAAAAAGTACAATAAACTGATTGTCCTACAGTTATAAGAACAGAACTGCAAGACTTCGAGATGATACTGAGTAGAAAATACTGAAAAATACTGAAAAATGTATATCAGGTAGATCCATGTATGCTGATCAGTTGAAGTGTTGCCCTCTCCTTAGATCAAGTATCTCCGCCATGGGGCTGTCTAGAATGGAGAGGTCGTAGAAGCGAGGTAGGCACCTCCGATGCCGAGCAATAATGGCTCTGATCTGGCAATGGTGAGGATGCCGTTGTCGGGATCCTGGTGGGCATGGCCGACGAGCACGACATAAGATAACTGCTCTATCAGTGGTGACTCCCTGGAAGCGTGGTCAGTGCTCTGATGGCCCAATGGAGGAGGTATCAGGGGGTGTGTGGGCTGGGTTGCTGGTGCTGGTGCTGGTGCTGGTGCTGGTGCCGAAGAAATCTGTCAGGGTCCTCTGTCTAGGTACATCATGGCTTGGCCTCTTGTCTGCCAAGAGGGTCTCCCTATGTCTTCTGAGCTCAAGTAGAAACAATCCGAGGCATCTCTGATCCTCAAACTCCATGACCCTGCGTAACGGCCCAAAACCCTCTCGGAAGAGGCAGTGATATCTCCCTCGGATCTCATAATAGACTGTACATCGGCAAATCTAGTGTTCCTCTGTCTCTACCTCCTCGTAGAGCAACTGACAAATGCGGTCATCCACGATCTGATGCACAAATCGCCCTGTCTCAATCCGCAGCTGGTGTGATGAGGTCCGGATCTGTCCAATGGCACAACGTATCCCATGTGATAGGTGTATATCCATGTACACCGGGCGGGTGATAAAATCATCCGGTGAGAGGTGTAGAAAATGACTCTTGTAATGAGTCATTTTCGTGCCCAAGGGCTCAAGGGGGCTAGTCCATGTCCTCTCTGTGTCCACTCTGATGATAGCCATCGTGATCACGCGGTTTTGCTCTGTCTCTAGGGAGAGCCCAAGTGCTATGTATAAAGGAGACTGATCAAGTGAGTGCCTCTACTACCAATGGGGGGACAGCCATCTCTGCACGGATAATATCATGTGGTACGGAGGCTTTGGCCCTAATCATCCGGGAAATCATAGAAACCAAGGACCTCTCCATACGTCTCCATCCATCAGTGCTACCAGCTCGGCTGTGGTGATCCACTGAGGGTCCCCATATCTCCACTCCATATAGCATGGCTGAAGTGACCAACGTGTCAAAGAGCCAGAGCTTTGTTCGAGGTTGCTGTGAGTGGGGGAGGTGATGGAGCTCTACTACTAGGAGAATGCAAAGCTATATGCATGGAGTATACAATCATGATATGCAACCTAGCTAGCTCCATCCTGTACCATACTGGGGGTATAAAATGATATACATCAATGAAGGGGGTGTCCACAGCTCCCTGAAGAACATGCCTGGGTATGCTCTGAAGCAAGCCAGTCGCTCCGCACCCTCTGTGTGAAACTGAGCTCTGATCTCTGTCATCTCTCTCTGGTATAGGCGTGGTGTCCGAAAGCCAGGTGTCCTCTGTCTCCTACGGGCTCCGAGTGTCTCTGCTCTCTGGAGAGTAATTCCCTGCCGTGTAGGGGCTGGGAGTGGGATGGATCTCTAAAAAAATGTAGTAATCTGTGTCTGTCGTCCCCCCTCTGGAGCTGTATGAGCCTGTAATGATGTCTCTCTGTGGCGCTGTATGTCCAGAATGAATCTCCCTAGTATGCGTTGGTCTACTGCCTCAAAGATCTGGCGTAGGGAATGAAATGAAATGTTATATTAACGTCTTCAAAAGAGGCCATAATGACCTATGAGACCAAAAAAGTTACATCATGGTGGATCTAAGACAATGTCTGGATAAAAAACCAGAAAATGAAAAATAAAGATGATACTACTGGCACCTAGAAAATGAAACTAGAACTGGAAGGTAAACACAAACCCTTATAAGGTGTGAATATAGGGGGGGGGGGGGGGGGGGGGGGGGGTACGCTATGGAGGTGAGTGGAGTAAAGTGAGCGGATACAATATCATGTGGGACGGGAGGGTACACTTTGGAGGTGCCTCCATCTCATAATATGTGCCGCATCGGATGCTGGCGGATCTCCTCATTATCCTCTGTGGTCAACACCCTGACTGGGTGTCCCGCATGTCTCGCAAGAATAATCCGAATCCGCCGCTGCAACCTCCATCTATTCTGGGATGCCCTCCTCCGTAGTCGTGGGCATCTGGACCACCCAAGCTCAATCGCAGGATCAACCATTGTACCGCTGGTGTGGGCGGTATCCATGTCCTGCTGCTGCTGTGGTCCATCTGGCGCAGTGATGGCTGGACTAAAGAAGTCTGTAATGTGCCTCTGAGTCTGGCTCTCTGTGCGCCTAAGCAAGCTATCTCTGTATCTCCGCAGCTCAAGCAAGAACAATCCCAAACACCTCTAGTCCTGGTACCCCATGACTTTGGAAAGTGGTCCAAAACCCTCTCTGAATAAACAATGGAAACGACCACGTATTTCATAGTATGCAGTACAATGGCATATATAATGCAGCTCTGTCTCTGGCTCCCCATGGCATACTCGACATATCCTGGCCTCAGCTGGTATACCTCTATATTGGCCAATCTCAATCTCAAGCTGGTGTGAGGATGTGCGAATCTGACCAATAGCACATCATACTGCATGAGACAAGTGTACATCCATGTAACTGGGTCTGATCACAAAACCATCTGCTGTGAGCTGAAGAAAATGCTCTCTTTAGAAAGCCATCTTCGTGCCCAGCTCCTCAGTCGGCTGTATCCATGTCCTCCTAATGTCCAGCTGAACTAAATCCTGACGGATGAGTCTGGTAATCTCTGTCCGTGTGAGAGTGAGAGAGGGTGCCTCCACAGAATACTGGAAGGGAGGCAATCTGTCCATGCTAAAACCATGTGCCTGGAACCAAGATGTCATCTGTCCATACCAACAAGCCGTGTCTCCCTATAAAGCTAACTGTCGGGAGGACTCAAGGACAAGGCGTGCATATCTATCTCGGGGGAGATCCCACAAGCCATGTATGTAGGAGACTGATCTCGTAAGAGCCTCAATCACCAAAGGGGCAGCCGCCAGCTCTGCTCGAATAATCTCATGAGGTACCAAGGCCTTGGCTCTAATAATCCTAGCAATCATAGATACCAAAGGCCTCTCCATACCTCTCCACCCGCCTGCGCTGTGATGGCCCACTGAAGGTCCCCATATCTGCACTCCATAAAGCATAGCTGATGTCACTAGAGTGTCAAAAAGCAAAAGTTTCGTTCGAGGTTCCTGAAACTGAACCTGCGAACACATCCTCTCCAAACCACCCAGGGCAGCATGTGCTCTAGTCAATCTAGTCTCTGCTGCTCTCCTCATCGAAAACACTGGCCCACTAAATACTACCCCAAGATATGTATATACATCTGTATACTCCACAATCTCCTGCCCATATGTAAATGTGGGAGCTGATCGCCTAACCCACTATGGCGTGGTGTTAAACACCATAACCTTGGTTTTGCCAAGGTTGACAGACAATCCACTATCATGTGCAAACTCATGTGAAGCATCCAGATGACGTTGCATACCCTCAGGGGAGTCAGAGATCAACACAATATCATCAGCATATAACAATAGTGGGATCCATGTACCTGCTAGCTGGGCTCCTTTGTCCCCCAATCTCTCAATGTAGTCAGAAGCCTCATCCACATACATACCAAACAATGAAGGAGATAACGGGCAACCTTGCTTCACTCCTATAGTGGAGTGAACCAAAGTAGAGACCCCCTCTGGGGTGCGTACTTGTCCTGCAAACTGATCTATATAAAGCCATAATCCCCATATGAGCTCTGTGGGTACCCCCATCTCCAGTAATCACCTCATCAATCTCGCTCTGGGCACTGTATCAAATGCTTTGCGGAAGTCCACAAAGCTACAATAAATCCATCGCCCATGCGACCTACCCTCCTCAATAATAGCCCGCAGAGTCAAGATGTGGTCAAGAGTAGAGAAACCTCTCCTGAACCCTGCCTGTCCCTCTGCTCGAATGCCCTCTCTCTCTGCCCATCTACTCAACTGCTGCTCAAGAATGGATGCATACAATCGTGCTAGTGTGTGACCAATCATAATAGTGCGATAATTCCCTGGCTCCATAGGGTCCCCTGACTTGAAGATAGGCACGATGGTGGACATACTCCAAGTCTCGGGTAAGCCTTCACACATAGCACAATTGAACATCACTGCTAGAAGCTCTGCCAGCATGTCTCTCGCATGGATAAAGTGCTCAGCGACCAATCCATCATGATCATATGCTCTCCCAGTCTTCATCCTATCAATGGCCTTCCTTACCATCTCTCCGGTAAAGAAAGTACATGTCTGTGGGCATGGTGCTAGCGGGTCAGGAAAAGGTGTCTGTCCAGGAACTGTATATAGAGATGCTGCATAACTACCCCAGACCTCTGTAGAAGTGATGGCCAAAGCAGGGAAGGACTCATGAAACAAACGCCAAGCCTCCCTCGAATCCTGGCTCAAGAACAGCTGGTATAATTCCTTCTCTAGCTGAGCAAGGAAGGCCCGCTTCTTCCTTCGCACAAGGCGCCGGAAGGCAATACGTGACTGTCGGTGAGTAGTGACTCCCAAAGCAACCTCCCGCTGCAGTCGGGCTCGTCTCTCTGCACTCCTCATCATACCAGCTGTTCTGGGGCATACACCCAGAACGCTGTCTCTGTCCAGGCTAAGTATGTGGATATGCCTCTCTCGCTGCATCCTGTAAAGTCTTTGTCAATATATGGGTCAGGTCCTCCAAAGGTCTCCCTGGCTCCTCTGTGTACAGACGTCTATAAATCCCATCTCTATAGACAGCATCAGTCTCTAAAGTAAAAGTATATCGAGTGTGATCTGCCCCTCGTGTCCTCTGAGCTGTGGTAAAGTGAAAAGAGATGGTCAATGTCAACAATGCATGATCCACTACTACCCCAATGGGCCGAGATCCAACTGTGAAGTCCTCAATGCATGAAACAAAGCTCGGCATAGCCATAACATAATCCATTGTGCTAGCACCATGTCTATGTGGAAAGCAAGTAAATCCAGCTACTGACAGAAACCTCTGCAAGCCATTAAGTATGGCCAACCCATGTGCAGTCCCCATATCTACCAAATATCTCCCATACTCTCTGCACTCCACATCCTGTGAGCGTCTGTCTAATCCCATATGCAGAGTGTCCAGCTCTCTCAGCATCTCCTCTGAGGTATCATAAAAGGATGTCTGGCGGTTGCCCGTCCGGGCATTCAAGTCCCCTAACAGGATAATGTCTCCATCTCTAGAGAACTCCCATATGTCATCATCTAGCACAGAGAAAGGAGATTGCCCTCTAGGTGCTGCATATGTCGATGTACTAGGAGCAAAATAGCATATGGCAATATACAGGCATCTGCCTATGTCGGCCCTCAGTCTCACCCACATATATCTGGCCTGATCATCTCTCCGAACGATGTGTAGAAGCGGTTGCAGGTCCTCCTTGAAAAGAACTGGCACCCCCCCGATCCTCTACTACTGTGTACAGATCTCGTCCCTACTCTACAAGCTGTCTCCCATCTGTATCCTGTCACCTGTGGCATCATCTGACCAAGGGCTGGTGAGTCTCCGAGTAGAAGAAGACTATATCTCTATCTCTAAAGCTGTCCTCAAAGGCACCTACATCAAGTCTGAGGGATCCATTGCAGTTCCAGGCTGCCAGCTTTAATTTGGTCCCATGGGTCTCGCACCGTCATGTAGAGCGTCGCTCCACGATGACCACCCTCCCTTCTCTATAAAATGCTATCTTTTCCTTTTCTCTTGCTGCCCTAATCTCTGGCATGACTTCCTTCATATGTGCAAGCTGTGAAAGAGTAAGATCATCACCAAGAAAAATGCCTGTATTCTTTAAAGTGGGTCGCCTCTAAGAGAGAGAGAGAGAGAGAGAGAGAGAGAGAAAAAAATGAAAGAAAGATTTTTTTCACGTCTTCCAAAAGACCGAACTCGGCCTATGAGACAAATCGGTGTACCTGTATGGGGTATCCTCTGTCATCCCAGAGAGAGAGAGAGAGAGAGAGAGAGAGAGAGAGAGAGAGAAATAAAAATGAAATGAAATGATATATTAACGTCTTCACAAGGCCAAAATGACCTATGAGACCAAAAAGGTTACAACAATTGGTGGATCTGATACAATGTCTGTGTAAGAAAAGCTAAAAACAACTAAACAACTAACTGAAACTGAAATAACTATGAGAAAAAGTACAGTACTACGAGCTCCTAATGGATAACATCTGGGAGAAAAACTCCAGCAACAAAGGTAAGCATCATACACATCACTATCCAAAGATGTCTCTCATCGGTCGATGGCGGATATCCTCAATGTCCTCCATGGTGAGTACTCTGACTGGACGTCTCCCATGCCGTGCTAGTATGGTCCTGATCCTCTGTTGTAGTCTCCGCCGGTGTCGAGATAGGGCTCTCATCTTGGGACGCCTGGACCGCCCCAGCTCTATAGCCCGATCAATCAGTGAACCTCTTGTGCGGCTGTACTCTGGGGCTAGCTGCAATGCCTGCTGGCCTGACTACTCAATCTCTGGTCGAAAGAAGTCTGTAATCTGCCTTTGTAGGTGTCTCTCCCTCTCTGATCCCCTCCCTCTCAAGAGACCCTCTCTATGTCTACGCAGCTCCAGCAAGTATATCCGAGACATCTCTGATCCTGGTATCTCATGACTCTAGAAAGTGGTCCGAAACCCTCTCTCAACAGGCAATGAAAACGGCCTCGTATCTCATAATATACTGGACAGTGACATATGTAATGTAACTCTGTCTCTGGCTCCATCTGGCACAGCTGACAAATCCTGGCCTCAGTTGGTACTCCTCTGAATCTGCTAGTCTCAATCTCTAGCTGGTGTGAGGATGTGCGCATCTGACCAATAGCACACCGTACCCCATGAGAAAGATGAGTATCCATGTAGCTGGGTCTAATCACAAGCCCATCCTCCGTGAGCTGGAGAAGATGATCTCTATAGAAAGCCATCTTCGTACCAAGCTCGTGTGTCGGCTGTATCCATGTCCTCCTAGTGTCCAGCTGAGTCAAGTCCTGCCTGATAAGTCTGGTAATCTCTACCCGTGTGAGAGATAGGGAGGGTGCATCCAGGGAGTACTGAAATGGAGGTAGCCTGTCCATACTAAAGTCATGCAGTTAGAACCAACCTGTCATCTGTGCATACCAACATGATCCGTCTCCCTGTGATGCCAACTGTCGTGAAGACTCCAGGGCTAAGCGAGCATATCTGTCTCTAGGGAGAGCCCAAGTCCTATGTATAAAGGAGACTGATCGAGTGAGTGCCTCTACTACCAATGGGGAGGCAGCCATCTCTACAGGGATAATATCATGTGGTATGGAGGCTTGGTCCTAATCATCCGGGAAATCATAGAAACCAAGAACCTCTCCATACGTCTTCATCCATCAATGCTCCTCTTTTGGTCATGTAGGAAGAAGTCCAGGCATCTCACTACGTCTACATCATCTATTATATTATTATTGAAACAGCCCTCTTTTCAATCCAGGCAACCGAAAGTGGACTGAAACGAGCAAGGAGCAGTATCTCATCTATTGTGTTGTATAACATAAAAGACGAGAACAAAGAATGGATTCCCCAAGTATACAGGAAGTACTCTTGGGTCACTACGCAGCCAGGAAAACGTGGCCACTACCGAGTGAAGGGAAAGGCATCTGAAGACTTGGCCAAACATTGGAAAGGAAGGATCCTTGACTTCAAGATGGCACTAGGAGGGAAAACTGTCAAAGAAAGTTGATTCAGCATGTATTCATGCAAAAAGAGATCAACGTGGGACCATTGGAAGGACTTCCAAGACACAGACCACATTGTAAGTGCTTGTGTTTTGTATTCCAATGTTGCAAATAAGGTGATTGATATACATTTTTCTGCCTTGCACATATTTGTACCCATCCAATCTCCAGGAGTGGGAGCCTGCACAATGCTTGACGAGATTCTTGAATGTCGTACATGGTGAGGTGGGGGAACTTCAATACGAAGGTCATGCACCAAGTGATCTCGCAAGAAGTAGAACATATTTCTATGACTCATTTTATACCTTGCCCACTCAATCGAGTCGACATGAAAAGTCGGAACGTATTCCTTTGCCTGCACTTGATAGTCCTGAGTGGCCATTGCTTGATACAGAAGTGATAGAGTCATACAGGACCAAAATGTTTAATGATATTAAATGTGCTATGAAGCCTAGCATTGGTGCAAGAAATGTCCACTTAAGTTGGTTTTTCTAATTGCATGCTTTGTTGATTTATTTTCTGATTGTAAACAATTGAGAAAAACTAGAATAACTTTTACGTGCAAAGATATAGATGAAGCCTGGCTTGATCATTTGTTTAACAAAGGTTGGATAGTGAAATCATCAAAGGGAGATGATTTGATCGAATGTTGATTGAACACCTCCGACATTGCATTTCGGTGAGTGTTATAACATTCAAATGTCTCTTTGTGAAACAGTTACAAAGCTTATTTGATTATACTCGGGAAATTATCCTAATGATATTTTGGAATCGGATACTATATTGCCAAGCAACATCTGTGCATGTCATTTACTTATAGAAGGTGGCAATGGATCAACAACAACTGGGAAAGCACGGACCAAGATACAAGAGATCGCAGCCACTCTTGCTTGATAGATATAGTTATGATTCGACAGGGTCACCTATCATTGACATTGGAAGTGGAGGAGAATTGGACTCTCGAATATGTTAGGAAGGAATTAGAAGTAGCTATTCAGAATCCTCTAGATCAATTTTACTTCAAGCTCGATGGTCGGAAGATAAGTAGAAGAAGAGAGCATCAGATCATTTGTAAAGATATTGCAGCCCCACATGAATTGGAGGCACTAGAAGATATATGATGTGACCATGTATATGTATATGGTGACAATGTATTTTTCATATGCAATAAACTTATCTATTCAGAACATTGCTTTTATAATGCTTTATTGTTTAAAACAATGTATTGAAGGCACAAATTTTCCAATTGAATTTTTATGTACACAAAAAGGCCTAAAGTAAGAAAACAAGAAGTGAAGGAACACAGTAGCAAATTTGATCCTCTTATTTTCAAATTAAAAGTGCATTTACAATTGATGTTCTCTCTCCAATAACACTAAATATGTGTAAAAAAATATAAATGTACATGTGTAGTTGCATATTTATAAATAGCATGTTACAGAGTGAAGAACATTTGTTGGAAGAAGCAATCCAACAACACATCGATAAGAAAAAAACTATATATCATTGGAACCCATATGCCTGGGCTTCAGAATGGAGCCATGGCTCTTCTCCCAAGTACAGAGCCCATTTAAGAGGCTCAGGGGGACCTATGCCCCCTCGTGGATTGGATAGGATGAAGTCCATTGGGCCATCTGGAGACATTGCTTGTGTGACCTCAATCATTTTCGCAATCGTTTCCTCCATAAACGTTTGGACGTCTAGGTCCACGTCACGAGACACAGATGGAAACTATCAGCACAATTCATCAAGGCATAAGATCAACATGACAATATACAACAAGATAAACAAGAGTATGCATGCGTATGGGAGCTGAAAAATGCTTACATTCTCTGAAGGGAGCTGAAAAATGCTTCGTAGCACCAACAATGCATTGAGAGCAACCCTCCACCCACAGCTATAGCCATCATCTTGTTTGGGCACACTAACCCTTCGAATGGTCGCTCGCTCCAGAGTGTCGGTGTCCATGCTCAGGCTCTCATAAGCGGCCATTAGTTTCCTGACACCACTGCAAACAAAGACCAATCAAAATCCTGATCAATCCAGACTTCTAACTTAAACAATAATATGTATCGTAATGATTTTAACTCACAGCAAAACATTGCCATGGACACCAGATGTCGAATTTGCAAGGTAAATAACATTGTCTTGCACATCGGCTAGAACAAGACTCCAATGGGCACTACATCACATCCAAATAGATTTCTATTAGTTTCAAGCCAAATGAAAAACAAAATGCCTCCTCGCATTGTAGTGAATCGATTCACTGTGAAGCGAGAGCACGTGCCAAAGGAAGCACTATATAACTCGTGTATGGTGATTCGTATAAACATCATGCAAGAGAGATACAGAGACAAACTCACTTTTCATGATATGCCAAAAAAATTACTCGAGCATCGTCTAGCTGGACCTCCCGAAACCAGTTCAGCACATCAAGGTAGGGAACTGACTCTACTAGCAAAAGTGTTGACACTAGCGAATCAATCTGGAACACCCGATGTTGTACATTCTCGGGCAATTACGAAATAACAAAACTTCACAAGAAAACATATCAAGAGTTAGGCATAAACTTTTAAGAGCCAAGAATGAAAAATTGTGGGAGGATAGAGAAAAGAGTATACCTTAAAACACATCTGAGCACTTTGTCGTTGACTTCAGTTCTAGGATCAAACAAAATGTTTATCTCCTCAGCATGAATCGGGAAATAACATCTTTGCCCTCTAATATGATAGGGTACATAGAACTCCGACAACAAAAATTGAAGCGCCTCCCGATTCATAGCATAGAGTGCGCGAACATTTTCTCTTTTTGTTTGCAATGCAAGCATTGCCACATGATGTTTCCTTTGAGCGCTTGCCCGAAAATTTACCCGAGTCTCATGTTCATGTTCTGGAAGTCCCTCCGTCACCTCTTCAATTCTCACTTTTTGAACGGGACGGACATCCAAAATTTGCACCATTCTTGCATCAGTAATTGTAACTGGCCTAAGTAACTTATCATATCTAAAACGAAGGCCTAGTAGGCTGAAAAAATCTTTGTTCATCACTGTGACCCTGTGTGCATGGGCCGCAAGAACGTAACTATATAAAAAAAATTCAATCATCCAATCCTCTACGGCCTCCTGCAAGCAAAACAAGGCCGATGCCTTCCACCTAAACAAAATTCCATTTCGCTCACAAATTCTCGTGACAAGTCTCTGGAAAGGTAATCTTGGAATAGCAGCAGTAGGGTGCTTCATAAATCGTGTGATTTCTCGCAGCACTGACGAATGCTCTGCGATTGCAGTTTGCATAATCGGGAAGGACTGCTTGATTTCCTCGATCTTGAGGCATTCAGAGTGCCCATTTTCTTCCCACTAGATGAGGGACCTGCGTTGTCCTTGGATCTAGCTGTATGCCTTACACGAGCCATCTGAAAACGCAAGCAAGTGCAGAAACTTAGCTATTCAGTAGTACACGATTAACAATTCAGCATATTGCTTTCTTGGCCACCCTCTCTCGCATTATGGTGGGCAAAAAACCCGGGATTGGCTACACCATAACGCGAGAGAGGGTGGCCAAGAAAGCAATATGCTGAATTGTTAATTGTGTACTACTGAATAGCTAAGTTTTCTGCACTTGCTTGCATTTTCAGATGGCTCGTGTAAGGCATACAGCTAGACCCAAGGACAATGCAGGTCCCTCATCTAGTGGGAAGAAGATGGACACTCTGAACGCCTAAAGATCGAGAAAATCAAGCAGTCCTTCTCGATTATCCAAACTGCAGCCTAGACAAAGGCGTTTCGCAGAGCATTCCTCAGTGCTGCAAGAAATCACACAATTTATAAAGCACCCGACTGCTCCTATTCCAAGCTTACCTTTCCAGAGGCTGGTCAGGAGAATTTAAAAGCGAAATGGAATTTTGCTTACGTGGAAGGCATCGGCCCTGTTTTGTTTGCAGAAGGCCGCAGAGGATTGGATGATTGAATTTTTTTTTTATAGTTACGTTCTTGCAGCCCATGCACACAGGGTCACAGTGATGAACAAAGATTTTTTCAGCCTATAGACCTTCATTTTAGATATGATAAGTTACTTAAGCTACTTACAATTACTGATACACGAATGGTGCAAATTTTGGATGTCCGTCCCGTTCAAAAAGTGAGAATTGAAGAGGTGACGGAGGAAGTTCCAGAACATGAACATGAGACTTCGACAAATTTTCGGGCAAGCGCTCAAAGGAAACATCATGTGGTAATGCTTGCATTGCAAACAAAAAGAGAAAATGTTCGCGCACTCCACGCTATGAATCGGGAGGCGCTTGAATTTTTGTTGCCGGAGTTCTATGTATCCTATCATATTAGAGGGCAAAGATGTTATTTCCGATTCATGCTGAGGAGATAAACATTTTGTTTGATCCTAGAACTGAAGTCAACGACAAAAAGCTCAGATGTGTTTTAAGGTACACTCTTTTCTCTATCCTCCCATAATTTTTCATTCTTGGCTCTTAAAGTTTATGCCTAACTCTTGATATGTTTTCTTGTGAAGTTTTGTTATTTCGCAATTGCCCGAGAATGTACAGCATCGGGTGTTCTAGATTGATTCGCTGATGTCAACACTTTTGCTAGTAGAGTCAGTTCCCTACCTTGATGTGCTGAACTTGTTTCGGGACGTCTAACTGGACCATGCTCGAGTAATTTTTTTGGCATATCATGAAAAGTGAGTTTGTCTCTGTATCCCTCTTGCATGATGTTTATACGAATCACCATACACGAGTTATACAGTACTTCCTTTGGCACGTTCTCTCGCTTCACAGTGAATCGATTCACCACAATGCGAGGAGGCATTTTGTTTTTCATCTGACTTGAAACTAATAGAAATCTATTTGGATGTGATGCAGTGTCCATTGAAGTCTTGTTCTAGTCGATGTGCAAGACAATGTTATTTACCTTGCAAATTCGACATCTGGTGTCCATGGCAATGTTTTGCTGTGAGTTAAAATCATTACGATACATATTATTGTTTAAAATAGAAGTCCGGATTGATCAGGATATTGATTGGTCTTTGTTTGCAGTGGTGTTAGGAAACTAATGGCCGCTTATGAGAGCCTGAGCATGGACACCGACACCCTAGAGCGAGCGACCATTCGAAAGGTTAGTGTGCCGAAACAAGATGATGGCTATAGCTGTGGGTGGAGGGTTGCTCTCAATGCATTGTTGGTGCTACGAAGCATTTTTCAGCTCCCTTCAGAGGATGTAAGCATTTTTCAGCTCCCATACGCATGCGTACTCTTGTTTATCTTCTTGTATATTGTCATGTTGATCTTATGCCTTGATGAATTGTGATGGCAGTTTCCATCCATGTCTCGTTACGTGGACCTAGACGTCCAAACGTTTAGGAAGGAAACGATTGCGAAAAAAATCGAGGTCGCAGAAGCAATGCCTCCAGACGGCCCAATAAACTTCATCCCGCCCAATCCACGAGGGGAGATAGGCCCCCCTAAGTCTCTTAGATGGGCTCCGTACTTGGGAGAAGAGCCATGGCTCCATCCTGAAGCCCAGGCCTATGGGTTCCAATGATATATAGTTTTTTTCTTATCGATGTTTTGTTGGATTGCTTCTTCCAACAAATGTTCTCCACTCTGTAACATGCTATTTGTAAATATGCAACTACACATGTCCATTTATATTTTTTTACACATATTTAGTGTTATTGGAGAGAGAACATCAATTGTAAATGCACTTTTAATTTAAAAATAAGAGGATCAAATTTGCTACTGTGTTCTTTCACTTCTTGTTTTCCTACTTTAGGCCTTTTTGTGTACATAAAAATTCCATTGGAGAATTTTTATCTTCAATACATTGTATTAAACAATAAAGCATTACAAAAGCAATGTTCTGAATAGATAAGTTTATTGCATATGGAAAATACATTGTCACCGTATACATTTACATGGTCACATCATATATCTTCTAGTGCCTCCAATTCATATGGGGCTGCAACATCTTTACAAATGATATGATGCTCTCTTCTTCTACTTACCTTTCGACCATCGAGCTTAAAGCAAAATTGATCTGGAGGATTCTGAATAGCGACTTCTAATTTCTTCCTAACATATTCGAGAGTCCAATTCTCTTCCACTTCCAATATCAATGATGGGTGACCCTGTCGAATCATACCTATATCTATCAAGCAAGAGTGACTGTCATCTCTTGTATCTTGGTCCGTGCTTTCCCAGTTGTTGTTGATCCATCGCCACCTTCTATAAGTAAATGACATGCACAGATGTTGCTTGGCAATATAGTATCCGATTCCAAAATATCATTAGGATAATTTCCCGAGTATAATCAAATAAGCTTTGTAACTGTTTCACAAAGAGACATTTGAACGTTATAACACTCACCGAAATGCAATGTCGGAGGTGTTCAATCAACATTCGATCAAATCATCTCCCTTTGATGATTTCACTCTCCAACCTTTGTCAAACAAATGATCAAGCCAGGCTTCATCTATATCTTTGCACGTAAAAGTTGTTCTAGTTTTTCTTGATTGTTTACGATCAGAAAATAAATCAACAAAGCATGCAATTAGAAAAACCAACTTAAGTGGACATTTCTTGCACCAATGCTAGGCTTCATAGCCCATTTAATATCATTAAACATTTTGGTCTTGTATGACTCTATCACTTCTGTATCAAGCAATGGCCACTCAGGACTATCAAGTGCAGGGAAAGGAATACGTTCCGACTTTCCATGTCGACTCGATTGAGTGGGCAAGTGTTGGAATTAGGGTTGCAGGAATGCACACACAACTTCAAGAAGATGAGGAAGCTTGAGCACAACACAGTAGTGTATTAGGAGTGCCAAAAATGAAAGATAACAAGCCCTAGAAGATAATGGGCGTATATACAATGCACGGGGGAAAAAACCTCCTAGTGAGGGAAAAAGTGCCCCGGCGGTCCTAAGTGTGTTCACACACATCACTACTATAATATGGTAACAAATCCCCCCTGGAGTGATGCGGTGAACAAGAGCTAGCACTCATGTATAGGGAAGTGTCTAGCTATGTGGACGAATCCACAAAAGGGAGTAAGCCCAAAGCTTTGCGAAAAGCTTCGAACTTCTCACGAGGCAGAGCCTTTGTGAAAAGGTCTGCAAGGTTATCCTGTGTTGGCACATAAGCCAAACTGATCTCTCCTGCAGAGAGTCTCTCCCTGACATAATGGTAGTGCACCTCAATGTGCTTCGTACGAGCATGGAACACTGGGTTCCGCGCAACTGCCAATGCGCTCTGACTGTCAGTGAAGATGGTGGTGGCAGATGGCTGCCCAACACCCAAATCAGCCATAAGGCGTCTGAGCCACACACACTCAACCGTAGCTGTGAAAGCTGCCCTGTACTCAGCTTCACAACTAGAAGTGGCCACAGTAGGCTGCTTCTTGCTCAACCATGATATGCATGAGCTTCCAAGCATGAAGCAAAAACCACTCGTGGACACACGTGTGTCATAACAACCAGCCCAGTCAGAATCTGAAAAAACATGTAAATCTGGCGGCAATGATCCCCCCTTGGGATAAAACAACCCAAGATGCCGAGTACCACTCAAATAGCGAAAGATACGCTTCACTGCCTGCCAATGCTTAATGCCTGGGCTATGCATAAATCTGCTCACCTGTGAGACTGCAAACTGAATGTCTGGCCTCGTAATGCATACATAAATGAGGCAACCAACAGCTGTCTGATAGAGTGTGACATCAAAGTGATCTCCAGCATCATGAAGACTCAACTTCAAACCTGTCTCCATTGGAGTAGCAATAGGCTTGCAGTCTTCAAGGCCAAATCTCCGCAACAATGTTTCAATATACTTTGTCTGACACAAAGCAATACCTCCATCACACTGCTTAAATTGTATCCCCAAATAATGATGCAAATGCCCCAAATCTGACATCTCAAAAGAGGCATTCAAATCAGCCTTAAAATCAGCAATATGACTCTCATTTGGTCCTGTGAGCAGCATGTCATCGACATAGAGAGCAATGATTAGATGTACACCATCCACACGTTTAACATACAAAGTGCTTTCTGCTGGACTATTCTGAAACCCATGTGCAGTCAAATATGCATGTATTTTTTCATACCAAGCTCGTGGAGCTTGCTTTAAACCATATAAAGCCTTTTTTAACCTGCACACTTTGTTTTCCTGCCCTCTTTGAACAAAACCACGAGGCTGCGATACATACACCTCCTCATGCAAATCTCCATTTAAGAACGCAGTCTTTATGTCCAGCTGATGTACATTCCAACCATTATGAGCTGCTAATGCACAGATGCTACGAACAGTGGTCATACGACATGTGGGAGCAAAAGTTTCATCAAAATCAATGCCCTTCTCTTGAGCATAACCTTTTGCAACAAGCCTAGCCTTATGGCGATCCACTGTGCCATCAGGCTTACGCTTCAATTTGTATACCCACTTAGTGCCAATGGCCTTCTTGCCAGGGGGCAAGTCACATAAAGACCATGTACTATTCTTCATAATAGCATCGTATTCTGCTTGCATAGCAGCCATCCAATTTTCTGAACTTTGTGCCTCATCAAATGAAACAGGCTCACTTTCATCGCACATACTAGAAACAGCCAATGCATAACAATCTGACGCATAAGAGGCACCATGAGAGCCAGAACGAGTGCGACTAGACAAAGGGGCATCCAACTTGCTGTCACGCAAAGTCTGCACCAGCCATCTAGGCATATTCCTAGAGCCCTCAATCTCTTCTCTCTCATCCTCAAGTGCATCATGCACATCTGCATCAGATATAGGCTGATCTGTGCCATCATTTAAAACCTGCATAGGCTGAAAAACTGCCTCATGAGGTATTGCACTTGACTGTGCACCACTGAAAAGAGGCAACAATGTATCATAGACATCACGTGAGCTGATATCTGTCTCCTTAGTACATGAAACCAAGGGCTGAACTGCATCTTCCACAAATACAACATCACGGCTAACCAAAATGCGCTTTGTCTGTGGATGATACAAACGATAGCCTTTGCTCTCAGCACTATATCCAACAAAAATACATTTGACAGCTTTGTCATCCAATTTTCTGCGATGTTGCACAGGCACTAATGCATATGCCAGGCAACCAAAAACACGTAAATGGCCAACAGATGGCTTGCGGCTATGCCAAGCCTCATATGGAGTGACAACCTGTAATGCTTTGGTGGGACACCTGTTTAGTACATAAGTGGCACACATGACAGCCTCAAGCCAAAAACCATGTGGTAGACTTTGACTCTTAACCATACATCTTGCCATTTCCATGAGAGACCTGTTTTTTCTCTCAGCCACACCATTTTGCTGTGGTGTATACGGCACTGTACATTGGTGTTTTATCCCACGCTCAGCCAGAAATGCATTAAATTCTGAAGACATATACTCCCCCCCTCGATCTGAACGGAGGGTGCCCATCTTACTTTCTGACACATTTTCAGCCATAACCAAAAACTGTTTGAAGCACAAAAACACTTCGGACTTTGCCTTCAAAGGATATACCCATGCATGCCTGGTAAAATCATCAATGAAAGTCACGAAGTAAAGGTAGTTTCCAAATGATGGAGTTTGCATGGGACCACAAACATCACTGTGAACAAGCTGCAATCTGCGTTCAGCTCTCACTGATCCATCTTTGGGAAAGGAAGCACGCTGCATTTTACCCAATATGCAGCCCTCACAAACATGCTTGACAGGTGCCTCAAGCTTAGGCAAAGAAGACACCATTTCAGATTTCTGCAGGCGCAGCAAACTTGCAAAATTCAGATGACCAAAACGTGCATGCCACAGTTTTGCATTTGAAATAGCCTGCGTATCCATAATAGCACATGCTGAATCCTCTACACATTTGCCATCCATATTGAGCTTATACAGCCCTCGACATAGTGAACCAGATGCTACAATGATGTCACCACAAGAGAGATCATGAACAGTACATCTGTCATCCACAAATTTTACAACCAAACCTGTTTTGGCAAATGCGGAGACTGACAGCAGATTCTTTTTGATCCCTGGCACATACAATGCATCAAAAAGTGTAAAGGTGTTGCCATTTGCAACATTCAGCACAATCTGTCCAACTCCTTCAACGGGATAAGAGGAGTTATTGGCACAAGTGACAGTATTCCCTGTGGGAGCAGACTCAAGGAAAGTGAATAAACTGCGCTGCGAGGTGATATGTTTAGTGGCACCACTGTCAAAGTACCATACATCTGAATCTACTGCAGACATACATGTGTCATGCAAAGATGGGTCATAACTGCACTGCGCATTGAATGCCCATTCTGTATCTAGCACAACATTAGCAGATTCATTGTTAGAAGGAGAGGCATCTGCAACAGCCATACCAGCCTCTTTCTTCTTAGCCTCTTTCGCAGCCAGCTTAGGACACGCTTTGATGACATGATCATTTCCCTTACAGTACTTGCAAAATGTCTTCTGTTTGTCACCCTTCTTCTCATCTTTGTCTTCCTTCTTTGGTTGCGCAGCATTTGCAGATTTCTGCTTACTAGAAGAAAAGCCAGCTTTACCTTTCCCGCTTCTCTGACTAGCAACGAAAGCTTGATCTGCGACACGCATAATATTCCTGTTTTGCCTTGACTGGTCTTCTTGTAGCAAAACAGAAACTAACTCCTCAAATGATAAGGCATTGGGATTGCCTTTCATCATCAAGCGAAGAGTGGAAGCAAAACCCTGATAAGAATCTGGTAGACCATTCAAAACAGTCTGCACAAGTGAACTGTCTGACAGGATTTCATCTGCAGAAATGAGCTGCTCTTTGAAATCCTTGATCTTTGTCAAAAAGCTATCCATAGAATCACCTTCGTTCATATGCTCACTCTCCAACTGTTTTCGGAGGTAAGCAACACGAGCCTCATTTCTTGCCTGATACAATGTGGCAAGTACATCCCAAGCATCCTTAGAAGTCCTGCAGGAGCGAATATGTGGGATAATGGTACGTTTGACAGACAGCGCAATCAAGGCATGAGCCTGCGCATCTCTACCATCCCAACGAATCTGCTCTGCTGAAAGTGGTGGTTCTCGAACAGCTGCTACAGCACTTGTGCCTGCACCATCATCAACAGTACCTGTTTCTGATGTGTTTGCAGCATTCCCAGCCACAATAGGACGTGCATCAATACCCTGCACAATGTTCCATAACCCCTTTGCTACCAATACATGTCGCATCATATATGCCCACAATGGATAGTTGGTGCCATCCAACTTATCCTCAGCAGCCAACATGCGGAATACATCATTGTTGTCAGCCATGGCCAATGACTGTACTACTAGATGTAAATGCTGTCTGTAAGAGGTAAACCTGTATAAAATCGACCTGTGCTATGTAGCACAGCCCAAAACAGACGAATGGGCACCTGTCCTGCAGATTTTAATCTTGACAGAAAATCTGCACAGTAGGACGATTTTGCCTGCGCAGTACTTGGAATGCAAAAACGGAGGGCGAAATGACTTCAGATCAAAATTCTGAAACGACCAAGCCCTACGGGCTTTCCCACGGCATATACTAACCTGCAGACGCTCGTGAAACCTCGTCGCAATCGGAGGAGATGAAGCGGCAGGTGCCGGTGATGCTGCCCGGGAGGAGGAAGCCTGCTCTGATACCAATTGTTGGAATTAGGGTTGCAGGAATGCACACACAACTTCAAGAAGATGAGGAAGCTTGAGCACAACACAGTAGTGTATTAGGAGTGCCAAAAATGAAAGATAACAAGCCCTAGAAGATAATGGGCGTATATACAATGCACGGGGGAAAAAACCTCCTAGTGAGGGAAAAAGTGCCCCGGCGGTCCTAAGTGTGTTCACACACATCACTACTATAATATGGTAACAGCAAGGTATAAAATGAGTCATAGAAATATGTTCTACTTCTTGCGAGATCACTTGGTGCACGACCTTCGTATTGAAGTTCCCCCACCTCACCATGTACGACATTCAAGAATCTCGTCAAGCATTGTGCAGGCTCCCACTCCTGGAGATTGGATGGGTACAAATATGTGCAAGGCAGAAAAATATATATCAATCACCTTATTTGCAATATTGGAATACAAAACACAAGCACTTACAATGTGGTCTGTGTCTTGGAAGTCCTTCCAATGGTCCCACATTGATCTCTTTTTGCATGAATACATGCTGAATCAACTTTCTTTGACAGTTTTCCCTTCTAGTGCCATCTTGAAGTCAAGGATCCTTCCTTTCCAATGTTTGGCCATGCCTGGTCGGACGAACCCGATGTCTCGCAATGATGCTCTGAATCCTCCGATGTAGGCACCGTCTCCGATGTGAGGATCCGCGAACCCTCGGGTGTCTGGATCTACCCAACTGGATAGCTCTCTCAACTAGAGTCCCATGGGGTGCCCTTTGCTGGGCTGTCGGCTGTGTGTCCTCTCGGGTAGTCTCTCTAAAGAAGTCAGTAATTTGTCTCTGTGTGGACTCCCTGCCAGTCGCTCCTGATAATGGACTCTCTGAGCCTGCGGATGTCCAGGAGATAAAAACCCAAGCATCGCTGATCACAATAGTCCATGACTCTAGCCAGTGGTCCAAATCCCTCTCTGAAAAGGCAATAGTAGTGCCCTCGAATCTCATAATATGCTGTGCAGCGGCAGATGTAGTGCTCCTCCGTCTCTGGCTCTATCCAATAAATCTGACAAATCCTGTCCCTTGGAGGTATGCCTCTAAATCTGCCTGTCTCTATCTCTAACTGATGTGAAGAGGTGCGGATCTGCCCAATGGTGCACCTCAATCCATGAGACAGATGGGTATCCATGTAGCTCGGTCTAAGTATAAAGCCATCCTCACAGTTGATAAAAAACAGAAGAAGGAGAGAGCACACACAAGAGAAGCAAACCCTAATCCATATCCATCAATCATAAAGAAGGAGAGAAGCCATAGTCATCATCTCTCTCACACACACAAAAGAGAACTCAGCATAGTGTTATGTCCACACTACAAAGTAAACCTAATGTAATGTCCACACCACACATGACCAGCTGGACGCGGTCATAAACACACCACACGATATCCATCTACCATACTGTCACTCTGTCAGCACCCATGTGCTATCCTCCAGCTGTATACGAGCTTGACATTTCAACACTCCCCCTCAAGCTCGACATGTCCATCTCTAGGACTCCCAATCTAGTACGGAAATACTCGAACTTATCCTTACCAAGTGCTTTGGTAAAGATATCTGCAACCTGCTCATCTGTCTGTACATATGTCAAATCAACATGCCCATCTAGCACTTTCTCTCTGAAAATGATAGTGGACCTCAATATGTTTGGTCCTGGCATGATAAACTGGGTTGCTAGCAAGCTGAATACTACTCATGTTGTCACAATGAATGACAACTCTCATATCACTCTGTAACCTGACATCATCTAGCAACTTCTTCAACCACATAGCCTCAAATGCAACTATGGCTGCTCCACGATACTCGGCCTCTGTGGTAGATAAAGCAACTGTAGGTTGCTTTTTACTGCTCCAACTCACAGCTCCACTACCAAGGCTGAAAACATAGCCACTGGTAGACCTCCTGTCATATGCACTACCGGCCCAATCTGCATCTGTATATCCATAGACATGCATGTCTTTTCTTGCCTCATAGAAAAGACCATAATGCACGGTAGTTTTGACGTATCTCAGAATACGTCTCACAGCATCCAAGTGAGGTTTACGAGGACTCTGCATAAACTGACTTACCAAACCAACTGCATAGCTGAGATCTGGCCTCGTAATGGTCATGTAGATAAGGCTACCAACCATTTTTCTGTACATGGTGATATCATCAAGCTCATCACCCAAATCAGCCCTAAGCTTCATGTTTTGCTCTAATGGTGTCAACATTGGTTTGCATGCTGTCATACCATACTTTGCCAGCATGTCAAGTGCATATTGCCTTTGCACCAGCCATATACCCTTGTTTGTTCTTATCACCTCAATGCCAAGAAAGAACCTTAAATCACCAAGGTCTTTCATATCAAACTCTTTGCATAAAGAGGCCTTAACCTCATCAATGCCTTTCCCACAATCACCTGTGATAATCAAATCATCAACATAAATGACTATCATTACGATACCATCATGTGTCTTCTTCACATAAAGTGAAGAGTCTGCATTTCCAACCACAAATCCAATACTGACAAGATATCTGCTGATCTTGTCACTCCAAGCACGAGGTGCTTGCTTCAAACCATATATTGCTTTCTTTAACCTGCAAACAAAAGTAGGATATTCTGGATGTACATATCCTTCTGGCTATTCCATGTACACCTCTTCTTGTAGTTCACCATTCAAGAAAGCATTTTTTACATCCATTTGATGTAAAGCCCAACCTTTTTGTGCTGCTAGTACAATGATAGACCTCACAGTAGCCATCTTAGCCACTGGGCTGAAAGTTTCATCATAATCAAGACCATAAGTTTGTGCATATCCTTTAGCGACCAGCCTTGCTTTATGTCTCTCTAGGCTGCCATCTGACTTGCACTTTACCTTATACACCCATTTGCAACCAATTGCATTCTTTCCTTGCGGTAACTCAACCAATTCCCATGTATCATTTTTGTCCAAAGCATCCATCTCTTCATCCATGGCTTTCTTCCATACATGCTCTCCAATAGCCTCTGTATAGCATGTAGGTTCCACATGCTTCACCATAGATGCCATGTATGCATAGTGCATAGCAAAATCTCGATATGTCAATCTTTCAACTGGATATCTGACTCTCTGGGATCTCCGCAATGCATGCGGGTCACTCTGTACACCTGTAACTCTAACATGTGGGGGCACATATCTGTCCTGCCTAGCACCAGGTATGCGTAAAACAGGTATGCCGAGCTCCTCATCCAAACTCTCTGAACTAGATGACTCATAACCTGTGATTCCAATTCCTTCGACCTTCTTCTTACCTTTATCCATAGCACTACTCCCAGTGCTCACACTCTCATGCCTCAAACGTCCTGACCATGGACGTACACTGCTACTCTCAGCTTCTGTTGCTGGCCCAGACATAGTAGTAGAACTAGAACTTGCTTGTGGCAAGTTCACTGCCTCATCTGCCTCAAGTGACTCAATGACTCCCTCATCTTTTGCTTTGTACCAACTAGCAAGCTCATTAAACACCACATCTCGTGAGATGACCACTTGTTTAGTTTGAGGGTTATAACATTTGTATGCCTTTCGATCCTGTGCATATCCAACAAATACACATTTCTCTGCCTTAGGATCCAACTTCCTTCTTCTTTCGTCAGGCACATGTACATAAGCTACGCATTCAAAGACTTTGAGATGTCCAATGTCTGGCCTGTAACCTGTAAGCCGCATCTCTGGCGTGCTTCCATGAATGGCTGCTGTAGGTGTTTTGTTCAGTATATACACTGCAGTAGCACATGCTTCTGCCCAATAGTAATCTGGCATGTTCTTTTCATTGAGCATTGCCCTTGCCACTTCACATATGACTCTATTCTTTCTCTCAGCCACACCATTCTGCTGAGGTGTATACCTGCAAGTCAACTGTCTTCTTATTCCATGCTTCCTCAAGAAATGCTCAAAAGCTTTTGAGGTGTATTCACCACCTCCATCTGTTCTCAAACATTTAATCCAACAGCCATATTGCTTTTCTGCAAGAGCTTTGAAATCCATGAACTTTTCCAACACTTCACTCTTCTCTCTCAGAAAGTATATCCATGTCATCCTGCTGAAATCATCTATAAATGTCACATAGTATAGACTGCCTTTGATAGATGAGTTTTGTGCAGGACCCCATACATCACTGTGTACTATCTCAAGTGGCCTGTTACTCATATTTCCTTCTCTAGGAAACCTCAACCTTGCCTGCTTTCCAAACTGACAGGCTTCACAAACATGCATATGTCCATCATATTTGAATCTAGGCAATCCACTGACAATGCCTCTTGTTTGCATGTTCTTTAATCTCTGTATATTGACATGTCCAATCCTTTTGTGCCACATATCAATGTCTTGCACAATCCCATTGCTTTTAGAAAACATGGCTGAGCTCAATTCTGGTATGCCTGCATCCAATTTGAACAACCTTCCTTCCTTCTTGCCCTTGGCAATCAATCTACAGCCATGCTTAAAGTCTTCCACAAAACAGCCATTCTCATTGAATCTTACTTGTAGTCCTTGCTCAACCATTTGGCATACTGATGCCAAATTCTTTGTAATGGATGGTACATATAGCACTTCTGACATATTCTTCACATTTCCATCATGCATCCTCAAAGGCACATTGCCAACATGTGTTATAAGATGCTGAGTATCATCTCCTGTGACCACATAACCGTTTGTACCCAATGGTTGCATCTTCTCAAACCACTCACCATGACATGTCATGTGGTTTGAGGCACCCGAATCCATATACCATGACTCATCTCCAGCATTCTGAGAATCCATTGTCCCCATAATGTGCTTCATTGCAAAAAGATGATTTGAACTCCCATCATTGTTACTAGTAGATGCATACTTTCCATGTTGTGGTCTTCCATTCCTGACATCATTTTGCTTTTTGTAACAATCTTTTGCCATATGTCCAAGTTTGCCACAATAGTGACATTCAATCCCATTCAAATTTTGTTGAGAACCTTGCCATCGTCCTCTACCACGAGCACCTGTTCCAACTCTCCCCCTATGGGATTGAAATCCACGACCTCCACGTGGTCCAAATGATGACTGTGAATTCTGAAAATTCTGATTTGATTGTGGTTGAGTAGACCTGTCATTCCAACCACGTCCTCCACGGCCTCGAGGGGTAAATCTCCCCCCTGCCTCGAGAGCCTCTAGATGAGTAAAAAGCCTGATTCCTTGCATGCTCATCATTACTGGATGAGGATGCACCACCGGTAATATTCATACCACCAAGTCCAAGCTTTAATTCTTCCACAATGAGCAATGACACAAGCTCATTAAAGTCTTGCATTCCTCCCAACCTTACTGAGATGGAAGTATCAAAAGATTTGTACTCCCGGCCTAAACCATGCAATGTGAAAGCAACCAAATCATCATCATCCATTGGGGCATGAATTGATGATAGTGAATCTGCATAACCCTTGATTTCCTGAACATACTCATGTATACTCCTATTCCTTCGTGTTACACTGTGAATCTGTTGCTTTAGTTGTATCTTCCTTGCACCAGTGTCTACCTCATACATTCGGCACAATATATCCCATGCTTCTTTCGGTGTATCTGCATCTTGGATGTGAATAAGCAAGGCATCTGTTACACATATTGAAAAGTAATGCAACACTTTCGAAGACCGCTCTACCCATTGCTTGTGAGCCACTAACTGAGCATTATTTGGTTGAGGAGGTAAAAATGGCTCCGGGTCTTCATCCGACACGAGACTCCATAAACCTTTGCCTTTCAAAAAACTCTTCATTCGAAACTTCCACACTTGAAAGTTAGTTCTGTCAAGCTTCTCTCCAACAATTTGTATCGGACCATCTCCCATGTTTGCTTACAGATTGTACTCGAAACAATGTACTAAATGTACCCTGTAATGTCACACTTCCAAATGCTGTCCAAGACTTCAATCCTTTGTAAAATGCTTCAAATATGTGTTTTGCATACACATTTACCTCCAAACACTCTCCAATGCATGTATCTGAACCATCCAAGGCATTACACTTCAAAAAAGTTTAGTTGAAATTTTCTGGTTTTTTTCTCGCCAGAGAACCAGTAAAAAGCCAATCAAAGAATGATCCTTAATCCTTCAAAAAGTTGTTGAAATCCAAGTTTGATGTATGCTTTAGCTTCCCAATACTTTGCTCCAAGTGCTCCTAAGAGGAAATGACCAAATTCTTCAAGTTGAGTGAGCTACAATCAAAAATGTGACTCTCTGGTTTGCTTATTTCTAAATATGTCAGTGACCAACAGTCACTAAAAAGCTCATAGATTCTTCAAATCTCATCCAAATTCAAAACTTTTTTAATCAAAAGTTTAGCAACTCATAGCTCCTTTCTTGTACCAAAGGAATTAGTCTAATTTGATATAGACAAGGATTAATGCTTTGATTAGTAATACTCTGTTTCTGGACAGAACTTCTGCAAACCTGCAAATCTCTGATAAATGACTTCAATGAGCTCCAAATACATCACATGAGCTGCCCCAAATGTAATACAACTCTTAATCACACTTTTGCTAAGCACTCCAAGCTTTAAGGCACCAAGTTTGATGTTCAAATGAGTGAATTAGACCAAAAACTTTTCAAACTGTCCAAGAACCTGCTCCAGAATGCGCCGCCTGCTCCAGAGGGCTCCAGGGATGGGGCATTTGCACATTCACTACACCAGCACCTTAGCAATGACCTAAGCTAACATGTGCTTGAAGGGTTTGACTCAATTTTTCCTCTAGCATTCGCAATCGATCCTCCACGGGGGGTATGTTCTCTGTTTTGCAGAAGTTCACAAAACCAGAATTTTTCCTTCACACATCACTTGAAATGCATCAATTTTTGCATGAATGATTTGCTCCTGAGTTGCTAGTACATGTGCCCTTCCAAATACATGAGACCTTCACTTCTTTGCTTGCATTTCCCCAAATACATGTGCCAAAATACATTCATTCACAAGCTTTCCATGAAAGCTTCAAAACAAAAAAAAATTGCTTGCTTTATGCACTTCAATCTTCACTGAACCTGCTCTTTGGCACCTGCAATCCGCTCAAGGGAGTTTTGCTACTCTTACCAGTTAGGCCAAGCTTCAGATCTGTAACCGAGGTGAGCTCCACAGCTTTCTTTTGCTCCACAGCTTCAATGGAAATCTTCACAGCTTCTTCTTCTTCTTCCCTCTTCTCTCACTCACTCTCACAACACAACTAATGAGCTCTAGGCTCTGATACCATGATAAAAAACATAAGGAGGAGAGAGCACACACAAGAGAAGCAAACCCTAATCCATATCCATCAATCATAAAGAAGGAGAGAAGCCATAGTCATCATCTCTCTCACACACACAAAAGAGAACTCAGCATAGTGTTATGTCCACACTACAAAGTAAACCTAATGTAATGTCCACACCACACATGACCAGCTGGACGCGGTCATAAACACACCACACGATATCCATCTACCATACTGTCACTCTGTCAGCACCCGTGTGCTATCCTCCAGCTGTATACGAGCTTGACATTTCAACAACAGTGGTGCGGAGAAGATGGTCTCTATAGAAAGCCATCTTCGTCCCCAACTCCTGTGAGGGCTCTAGCCATGTCCTCCTAGTGTCCAACTGAATGAGATCCTGTCTGATGACTCTACTAATCTCAGAATGTGTCAAGGTGAGAGAGGGTGCCTCACTGGAAGGGTGAAAGTCTGTCTAAACTGAACCCGTGGAGCTCAAACCAGGATGCTATCTGCGCATACCAACATGAAGTGTCTCCCTCCATGGCTAGCTAATGAGAGGACTCTAAAGCAAGTCGTGCATACCGGTGTCGGGGAAGCTCCCAGGTGCTATGAATGAAGGACACTGATCTGGCAAGAGCCTCAACTACGATCGGTGGTGCTCCCATCTCGGCTCTGATAATCTCATGGAGTACCGAGGCCTTAGCCCGAATCATCCTGGAGATCATGGACACAAGTGGTCTCTCCATCGATCTCCATCCATCGTATGTGCGTCCTGATCAACTGTGACGATCTAGGCTAGGCTCCCAGATCTGTACTCCATATAGCATAGCCGATGTGACCAGCGTGTCAAAAAGCCACAACTTAGTGCGTGGCTCCTGAAATTGTACCTGTAAGCACATCCTCTCCAGACCTCCTAGTGCTGCATATCCTCTAGTCAATCTGGCCTCTGCTGCCCCCCTCATGGAAAATGTGGGTCCAGTGAACACCACTCCAAGATATGTGTATGAATCAACATACTCCACTGTCCCCTGTCCATATGTGAAAATAGGCGCTGATCTCCAGACCCACTGAGCTGTAGTGTTAAACAACATAACCTTGGTCTTACCAAGGTTAACTGAGAGCCCACTGTCCTGTGCATAAGCATGTAAAGTATCCAAGTGCCTCTGCATACCCTCTGGTGAGTCTGCTATAAGCACAATATCATCAGCATATAAGAGCAGAGGTATCCAAGTGCCAGCCAACTGGGCTCCTCTGCCCCCTCGTGTCCCAATATAATCAGAGATCTCATCAATGTATATTCCAAATAGAGTCGGAGAGAGCGGGCAGCCCTCTTTCACCCCTATAGTGGAGTGTACTCACTGGGAGAGACCCTCTGAAGTCCGCACCTGCCCAACTACTGTCTCATAAAGTGCCATAATACCCCAAATGAGCTCACATGGAACCCCCAAGTCTTGCAGCCTGCGCATCAGTCTAGCTCTGGGCACTGTGTCAAAGGCCTTGCGGAAATCCACAAAGCCACAGTAGATCCTCCTCCCATGTGCTCTGCCTTCCTCAATGATAGCCGTGAGGGTAAAGATATGATCCAAAGTAGACAATCTCCTCCTGAAACCGGCATGTCCCTGAGCTCGGACCCCTTGTCTCTCTACCCATCTGCTCAACTCCTGCTCAAGAATAGAGGCATATAGCTTGGCCAACGAGTGACCAATCATAATGGTGTGGTAGTTAGTCGACACGCTCGGATCTCCAGACTTGAGTACCGGCACAATCATGGAAGTACTCCAAGTCCCAGGAAACCCCTCACACATGGCTCTATTAAACATGAGCTAGCAAGTCTGCAATCATATCTCTAGCATGTATGAAATGCTCAGCTACAATGCCCTCATGATCCTGTGCCCTCCCAGTATGCAATCTGTTGATGGCCCTCCTCACCATCTCTGCTGTGAAGAAGGTAGAAGTGGGTGGACAAGGCTCTGGAGGGTTCGGTAGTGGTGGTTGCTCTGGTACTGTGTGTAGAGGGAGGCTGCATACTCGCCCCATGTATCTGGAGAGGTAATGGCCGGAGGCGGGGGGTGCACTCTAAGCAATCACCAGGCCTCCTCCCCAGAATCATGACTCAAAAACAACTGATAGATGTCTCTCTCCAACCGAGCTAAGAATGCTCTCTTCTTCCGCCGAATGAGGGATCGGAAGATGATGCGTGACTGTCTATATGTAGTAACACCTGTGGCCACCTCTCTCTGTAGCCGGGCTCTGAGCTCCCTACAATCATCATCATACCAACTATTCTGGGGCATGCTCCCAAGACGTGGTCGTACTGTGGGCTGCATGTGTGGGAAGGCCGTCGCTGCAGCTGTATGTAAAGCCCTTGTCAGGATCTGTGTGAGCTCTGCAAATGGCCTCTGTGGATCCTCTGCAATCAACAAGCTGTAGATCTCTGCGGTGTATACTCCATCAATCTCTCTACAGAAGGTATATCTCGGGTGATAGGAGGACTGCCCAACCTGGCGGGTACCATAGTAGAAATCCACCGTAAAGGAGAGAAGTGCATGATCCACCGTAACTCCGATGGGCCTGGGGCCAATCGCAAATAAATCTTTGGCTTCCTCCTCTACATTGTCACCGTCCTTAAGACCCGTGATCCGCACATGAAGTTCCCTTGTCTTTCTTCTTTGTTCCTCCTCAATGGTTAGGTTGATAATCTTCGAGGTAGATGTGCTTTCGGCCTCCTTGTTCTTACCTTTCTTGACAACTTCTATCCATTTCTCGGTTTCATCTACTTGCTTTTGTGCCTTCGTGAGCACCTCCACCCACGAGGAGGTCTCCCGGGCCTTCTTTTCTTCTCCCTCTTGAAGTGTTCTCACTTGGGCCTTGATGGTGTTCAGCTCCTCCATCATGACGGGCTGAATTTCACCTTCCTCGAGCTTATGTTGAGCACGTGCTTCTTCTATCTCCCCCTTGAGATTTGCGATCTCTGCATCTTGGGCTGCTATCCGCGCTTCAAGCTTCTTGACTTTGTGAAGAAGGCTCCGGTTGACCATATTAATTGCATTGTCCGTCTCTTTCTTGTAAATTGGATGGCTGCCTTGATCAGGTCTTCAATGTCGATCCTCTCCATCTTGTCTTGGGCTGAAAAAGGCTGGTTTCGGGTTAAAAATTAATTAACCCTTGGCCATAGGAAGAGCTCTGTGCGTGTTTGCAACACTTCCCACAAGGAGAGAGGCCAGAGGGGGCTGTTGCGAAGAGAGAGAAAGATAGGCAGCATGCGGGAGAGGGAAGCAAGCGGGGGGGGGGGGGGGGAGAGAGAGAGAGAGAGAGAGAGAGTGGCGAAAGGGGGCTACGAGGAGAGAGAGAGAGATGGCCGAGTCCTTTTGGGGCGAGCAGAGAGAAGCGAAGAGCATGTGGGGGCCGAGTGAGAGAAGCGAAGCGAACAGAGAGAAGCGAGTGAACAGAGAGAAGCGAAGAGAGGGGGAATTGGCGGAGGGTGGAGCCGACCAGCTGGGGGGCGCACAGCAATCGTGCAACAGTCGCACGGTGGGCAGCGTGCAGGAAAGGCGCGGCGGCTACACGGGAGGCGGAAGGGTCAGGCGAAGCGAAGCGGCGAGGAGGCGAAGCGAAGCGGCGAGGTGAAGCTGAGTCGGCTGGGTCAGGCGAAGCGAAGGAGGCGAAGCGAAGGAGAAGCGAAGGAGCGAAGGAGGCGAAGAGAGAGAGAGAGAGAGAGAGAGAGAGAGAGAGAGAGAGAAAGAAACACTTGATTGCATGAACACACAAACTTGCACGAGAGAGAAATGAAATGAAATGAAATGATATATTAACGTCTTCAAAAGGCCAAAATGACCTATGAGACCAAAAAGGTTACAACAATTGGTGGATCTGATACAATGTCTGTGTAAGGAAAGCTAAAAACAATTAAACAACTAACTGAAACTCAAACAACTATGAGGAAAAGTACGGTACCAGGAGCTCCTAATGGATAACATGTGGGAGGAAAACTCCAGCAACAAAGGTAAGCATCATACACATCACTATCCAAAGATGTCTCTCATCGATCGATGGCGGATATCCTCAATGTCCTCCATGGTGAGTACTCTGACTGGACGTCTCCCATGCCGTGCTAGTATGGTCCTGATCCTCTGTTGTAGTCTCCGCCGGTGTCGAGATGGACCTCTCATCTTGGGGCGCCTGGACCGCCCCAGCTCAATAGCCCGATCAATCAGTGTACCTCTGGTGTGCTGCTGTACTCTGGGGCTAGCTGCAATGCCTGCTGACCTGACTGCTCAATCTCTGGTCGAAAGAAGTCTGTAATCTGCCTCTGTAGGTGTCTCTCCCTCTCTGATCCCCTCCCTCTCAGGAGACCCTCTCTATGTCTACGCAGCTCTAGCAAGTACAATCCGAGGCATCTCTGATCCTGGTATCTCATGACTCTAGAAAGTGGTCCAAAGCCCTCTCTGAACAGGCAGTGAAAACGGCCTCGTATCTCATAATATACCGGACAGTGACATATGTAATGTAACTCTGTCTCTGGCTCCATCTGGCACAGCTGACAGATCCTGGCCTCAGCTGGTACTCCTCTGAATCTGCCAGTCTCAATCTCTAGCTGGTGTGAGGATGTGCGCATCTGACCAATAGCACACCGTACCCCATGAGAAAGATGAGTATCCATGTAGCTGGGTCTAATCACAAACCCATCCTCCGTGAGCTGGAGAAGATGATCTCTATAGAAAGCCATCTTCGTACCAAGCTCGTGTGTCGGCTGTATCCATGTCCTCCTAGTGTCCAGCTGAGTCAAGTCTTGCCTGATAAGTTTGGTAATCTCTGCCCGTGTGAGAGAGAGGGAGGGTGCATCCAGGGAGTACTGAAATGGAGGTAGCCTGTCCATACTAAAGCCATGCAGTTGGAACCAAGCTGTCATCTGTGCATACCAACATGATCCGTCTCCCTGTGATGCCAACTGTCGTGAAGACTCCAGGGCTAAGCGAGCATATCTGTCTCTAGGGAGAGCCCAAGTGCTATGTATAAAGGAGACTGATCGAGTGAGTGCCTCTACTACCAATGGGGGGGCAGCCATCTCTGCACGGATAATATCATGTGGTACGGAGGCCTTGGCCCTAATCATCCGGGAAATCATAGAAACCAAGGACCTCTCCATACGTCTCCATCCATCAGTGCTACCAGCTCGGCTGTGGTGATCCACTGAGGGTCCCCATATCTCCACTCCATACAGCATGGCTGAAGTGACCAAAGTGTCAAAGAGCCAGAGCTTTGTTCGAGGTTCCTGAAACTGAACCTGCGAACACATCCTCTCTAGTCTCCCCAATGCTGCATAAGCTCTGGTCAATCTGGTCTCCGCTGCTCTCCTCAAGGAAAATAGTGGGCCACTAAAAACCACACCAAGGTAAGTATATGCATCTGTATACTCCACTGTCTCCTGACCATATGTAAAGGTGGGCATTGACCTCCTAACCCACTGTGCTGTGGTGTTAAACACCATCACCTTGGTTTTACCAAGGTTAACAGACAATCCACTGTCCTCTGCAAACATGTGCAATGCATCCAAATGACGCTGCATCCCCTCTGGAGAATCTGAGATCAGCACAATATCATCAGCATACAATAACAGCGGAATCCATGTCCCTGCTAGCTGTGCTCCTCTGTCACCCTCCCGCTCTACATAGTACGAAACCTCATCCACATACATTCCAAATAAGGTGGGGGAAAGGGGGCAGCCCTGTTTCACCCCAATAGTGGAGTGAACCATCTCAGATACACCCTGGGTAGTACGTACCTGCCCCACAACTGTCCTGTATAAAGCCATGATTCCCCAAATCAGCTCTGTGGGCACTCCCATCTCCTGTAGTCTGCGCATCAGTGTGGCTCTCGGTACCGTGTCAAAAGCTTTGCGGAAATCCACAAAGCAACAGTAAATCCTCCTGCCATATAATCTGCCCTCCTCAATAATAGCTCTGAGTGTCAAGATATGGTCAAGAGTGGAGAAACCTCTCCTGAACCCTGCCTGCCCTGATGCACGTATGCCCTCTCTCTCTGCCCATCTACTCAACTCCTGCTCAAGAATAGATGCATATAATCTAGCCAATGTGTGACCAATCATGATGGTACGATAATTCCCAGGAAGCATAGGATCCCCTGACTTGAAGATGGGCACAATCGTGGACATATTCCAAGTCTCAGGAAAACCCTCACACATGGCTCGGTTAAACATCATAGCAATAAGCTCTGCAAGCATATCTCTGGCATGAATAAAGTGCTCTGCTACCAAACCATCATGATCATATGCTCTCCCAGTCCTCATCCTGTCAATAGCTTTCCTTACCATCTCAGCAGTAAAGAAAGCACACGTCTCTGGGCATGGCTCCGATGGGTCTGGCAGGGGCGGCTGTCCTGGTGCTGTGTACAGGGATGCTGCATACTCACCCCAAATCTCTGTGGAGGTAATGGCTGGTGATGGTGAATGCTCATGGAATAGTCTCCATGCCTCGCCTGAGTCCTGACTCATAAACAACTGGTACAAATCCCTCTCTAACTGAGCAAGATAAGCCCTCTTCTTCCGTCGCACTAGGTGCCGGAAGGTAATCCGTGACTGTCTGTGAGTGGTAACACCCATGAGCACCTCTCTCTGTAATCTGATCCTCATCTCTCTGCACTCCTCATCATACCAACTGTTCTGGGGCATGTTCCCAGATCGTCTCTGTGTAGGCTGACTATGGGGATATGCCTCTGATGCTGCAGCATGAAGCGTCTCTATCAATATCTGAGTGAGCTCATCTAATGGCCGTCCCGGCTCCTCGGCACATAGGCGTCTGTATATCTCATCCGTGTATACGGTGTCAGTCTCCCTCGTAAAGGTATAACGAGTGTGTGTGGAGACCTGTCCCAATGGAGCGGTGCTGAACTGAAATGTGAGAGTGAAGGACAAGATAGCATGATCCACTGCTATTCCAACCGGCCTAGTGCCTACCATAAAATCCTGAAAAGAGGGAATGAGACTGGGCTGAGCCATAACATAGTCCACTGTACTAGCACCATGCCGATGTGGAAAGCTAGTGAAACCGCCCGATGTCGGGAATCTCTGTAGGCCATTCAGGATGGCCAATCCATGTGCAGTCCCCATGTCTATCAAATACCGCCCATACACTGTATGTTCCTCATCCTGTGAGAGTCTAGATAGGCCCATATCCCTAACATCAAGCTCCCTCAACATCTCCTCTGAGGTATCATAAAATACTGTCTGGCTATGGGCGGTCCTGGCATTGAAGTCCCCCAAGAGAATGATGTCACCATCCCTGGAGAACTCCCAAATGTCATCATCCAAAATAGAAAAGGGAGGCTGCCCGCTAGGTGATGCATACAATGATGTACTAGGAGCAAAATAGCATATAGCAATGTAGAGATATCTGCCGGTCTCTGCCCTCAGTCTAACCCACATGTACCTAGCCTGCTCATCTCTGCGGACTATATGTATCAGTGGTTGTAGCTCCTCTCTAAACAATACTGCCACTCCTCCTGAGCCCCGTCCTCTATGCTCTGAACGAGTCTCATGTCTACAAGCTGTCTCCCATCGGTATCCACTAACATGTGGCATGGACTGTCCAGGAGCCTGATGCGTCTCACAGTAGAAGATGATGTCCCTCCCAGTGAAACTATCCTCAAAAGCCCCTACATCAAGGCGTAGAGATCCATTACAATTCCAAGTAGCAACTTTGAGTGTGGTCCCATAGGTCTCGCGCCGTCATGAAGAGCGCCTCTCCATAATCACCACTCTACCATCTCTATAGAAGGCCACTTTCCCTTTCTCTCGGGCTGCCCTTATCTCGGGCATAACTTCTTTCATGTGGGCAAGTTGCGAGAGTGTGAGGTCATCTCCAAGAAATATTCCCGTTTGCTTGAGTGTAGGACGTCTCTTCAAGAAGTCCTTCTTCGCTTCCATGGAGGGGAAACGAATGATAAGTGCTCTCTCCTTAGAAGAAGATTCGCCACTACCTTCCCTCTTCTTTCCCACTCTCCATGCCTTTGTGTGTGTGGCTTCAATGCCCATCATAGAGAAGAGCTCCTTGGTTTCCCCTTCCGCATCATCACGGTCTTTTAGACCGGACACTCGTACATGTAAGGCCCGGGTCTTCCTCCTTTGCTCCTCTTCAAGGGTCATGTTGATGATGGTGGGAGTGGGGATGGGTGGCGATTCTTTACCTTTCCCTTTCTTGGCGACCTCAATCCATTTCTCGGCCTCGTCCATCTTCTTTTGTGTCTTTGTGATCACCTCCACCCATGAAGATGTCTTCTCTTTATGTTGCTCCTCCTCCTCTCGAATGATCCTCATTTGTTCCTTGATGGTATTCAGCTCTTCAATCAAGGAGGGCTGAAATTCTCCATCCTCAAGCTTGCTTTTTGAAGTGGCTTCCAACTCCTTTTTGAGGGCTGAGATTTCAGCCGCTTGACTTTTAGCATGCAGTTTGGCCTCCACTAGTTCCTCCTTTAAGGCTGAAATCTCAGCCTCTTGCTTGGAAGATCTCTCTTCGAGCTCTTGGATTTTGTCAAATCCCTTCTCGAGTTTGGAGAGGCGGTTTATGATTGCGGTAACGGAAGAGTCGACCATCTTCTTGTTTTCTTTGATAATTGTGCCGAGCTTGTCCTAGCTCCTCTTTAAACCCGGTCTTGGCCATGACTTTTTGCAGAACTTCCCACAGCCAATGGACTAAAAATTAATCCATGGCAGCAGCACGAAACAGCAGCAACAGGGAGGGGGGGGGGGGGGTCAAGTCATGCAGGGGAAAGGGAAAGAGAGGAGATTCAGCAGAGAGAGAGAATTATGTTGCTGCCTTGGGGGCCTGAGGAAGGGTGGGTGGGAACAGGGGGGGCGCAAAGCAGGCAGCGAAGAGAGAGAAAGCGTGGGAACAGGGTGGGTGGGAACAGGGAGGCGGAACAGCTGAGAAAGGGTGGGCGCAGAGCAGGCAGCGAAGAGAGAGAAAGCGTGGGAACAAGGAAGGGTGGGTGGGAACAGGGAGGCGGAACAGCTGAGAAAGGGTAGGCGCAGAGCAGGCAGCGAAGAGAGAGAAAGCGTGGGAACAGGGTGGGTGGGAACAGGGAGGCGGAATAGCTGAGAAAGGGTGGGCGCAGAGCAGGCAGCGAAGAGAGAGAAAGCGTGGGAACAGGGAGGCGGAACAGCTGAGGAAGGGTGGGCGCAGAGAGAGAAAGTGGGAGAGGGGGTGGGCGCAGAGCAGGCAGCGAAGAGAGAGAGAGAGAGAAAGAGAAAGAAAGAAAGATATATTAACGTCTGGGAAAGGCCAAAGTGGCCTATGAGACCAAAACATAGTACACAGCTGATGGTGCCTCATCAAAAGCAAGACAAAAAGGACTAAAAAAGTCCTAAAACAGTCCTAAACAGCTATGAAAGGAAAATACTCCTACTGCGGTACAACAAAAGTGTATAATATCTACAACTTGTAATCTGCTCATCTCAGTATCTCTCTCATGGGGTGCTGTAAGATAGAGAAACTAAAGTGGCGGGGCAGTCGTCTCCTGTGGCGGTGATGATGGCTCTAATCCACCGGTGATGAAGCGGCCATGGACGAGGTCCCAGTAAGCGTGGGCGTCTCGCTCGACAAAGTGCTATGGCTCTATCAAGGGTGACTCCTCTTGAAGGACGTCGATGGGACGTCTGGCTCGCTGAGGGGGTAGTGGAGGTCCTGGTCGTCTCTGCCGAGGAACTTGCTTCAGCTTGATTGCACTTATAAATAATGTTACATGAGGGTCCTTATATAGGCGCTAGACTTAGCCTCAAAGTGAGTGCACTATAATGTATTCACACTAACCTTACACTTAATTACGAGATAGTTCACATGCCCATAAATATAACACTATACGTATACACTCCGATGTCCCCTCAAGGAGGCTCACAAGTGGAGATTCACCGTAAACCCTACATTCAAAACTCCCTCTCATCTCCACGACCAATGATGCCGTAGAAGTGAAAAAAAAAATCCCTCTACTCTAGAGTTCATGCCTCATTGCACTACATCTCCCAAATAAGCTATACGCATCTGACCTACTACCTTAGATCATGATGAACAGCTCCAGGCCTCCAAAGAAGACAATGACCGGTCCTTTGGGAGCGACCCATGACCAATCCGGATGTTGCTACCCTAGATCTCCTCAACACCATTGTGCACTCTAACGTTGCCCCCATCCAAGATCCAAAGAGATGAAAAGGCCAGCTCAAAACTAGAGGGACCAGTCACCATTGACAAATGCCATTGCATCCGCCGAAGTCAACACAGTAGCTACCACCGCACTAGCAACTACCTCTGAAGCCTTAGTGTCGTCATCTAATGAAGAACTAGACGCTGCCTTCTTTGCTTTACGCTGGCCCTAGTACTTTTTCTTTACCTTAGAGACCTTCATGGTGTGGCCATTCTTATCACAATACCAACACTTTACCTTTAAACCTTTTGTTCCTCATCTCTTCTTCAAGTAGCAGTGCTTAGACCTCCTCAAAATCAAGAGGCTTAACCCTATGCCCAATTGTCAAAGAAGTGACAAAACTACAATAAGGAGGAGGCAACTTGCTCAAGAGCATATGTGCCAACTATGTACTGTCAACTTTGGAATCAATGGTCACTAGCTTGTTCCGCAAGTCCTTCACCTGAGTAATGTAAGAAACGACAGAGTTACCTTCATTGAGAGACAAACAATATAAATGGCTTTCCAAATTGATCACCCTGGTGAGGCTCTTGCAAAATCCTCCACAACTCAACAGATGACTCCACCGTTTGAATGAGCGGAATCACAGTGGTCATTATAATCAAGGCAAAGGCTTGAGTATCACGCTCCTCCCAATTTGCAATGAACTATGGGTCAACTACTTCTTCTTCATCAATAGCACCTTCATCATCCTCAATGATAAGTCTCCTTCTCAACCTCAATGTGAGACTCTGCTCTGGCCCTCTTGGTTTCAACTCCTTGCCTTCAACAATTTTCCACAGCTTGCAAGCAACAAGTTGACTCCGGACCTTTACTTTCCACAATGGTTAGTTGGATCCATCGAGCTTGCTTAGCTCTAATACCATGTTAGTAAAACGCACGGCTATGGGAGAGAAGAGGAGAGAGAAACACTTGATTGCATTAACACACACACGCTTGCACAAGAGAGAAAGAAAGAAAGAAAGAAAGTTGTATTAATGTCTTCAAAAGGCCAAAATGACCTATGAGACCAAAAGGTTACATCATATCCATGAGGTACATAATCCTGGGTACAAAATAGTAATAAAGAAAGATAACAAAAATCTAGAACTTTAAAACCTGATCTAGGTACATGAGCAGAGAGCTCTCATATCACCCTAATACATCCCTCATGGCCCGCTATGACATGGTGCTCAAGGTGGTAAAACTGAGCTGGCGCGAGAAGGTCCTGCGATGATGGGAGATGATGGCCCGGATCTTCCTGTGGTGGCGTGGCCGTGGGCGAGGGCCATGGGGTCTGGGGCGTCAAGCTCTGCATAACTTAGTGGCTCTGTCAAGTGTCACACCTCTCGATCGAGCTCCTATACTAGCCTATGGTCTGGGTATGATGGGTGGATCGGCCCTCGCAGTGCTGGTATGAAAGAAGTCAGTGAGAGCTCTCTGTGCTGGTCCTCGAGCAAGTACAGCTGATCTGGATCTCACTAAGGACTCCTGTGTCTATGGAGCTCTAGAAGAAAAAGTCCCAAGCATCTCTGATCCGGGAAGTCCATGATCTTGGAAAGTGGTCCGAACCCAGCTCGGAAGAGGCAGTGGAACCTCCCTCGAATCTCATAGTACACGGGGCATCGGCATATGTAATGGTCCTCTGTCTCGGGCTCTGTGTGACAGAGCTGGCATATCCTGTCCTCTGGTGCGGCCGCCCTAGGCCCATATCTGGCAGTCTCCACTCTCAGCTGGTGGGACGAGGTGTGGATCTGGCCGATCGCACATCTCACCTCAAAGGATAGGTGTATGTCCATGTAGCGTGGACGGATGATGAACCCATCCTCTATCAGGCATAGGAGGTGATCTCTGTAGAAGGCCATCTTTGTCCCCAGTGGACAACTAGGTGAACTCCATGTCCTCAGAGTATCTAGTCTGACAATGTCCTTCCTGATAACCGTGTTCCGCTCTGCGCGGCTGAGAGCAAATGATGGGGCCTCTATGCTGTACTGGAAGGGGGGGAGTGCCTCCATCTGCATACCGTGCATGCCAAACCAAGTGCCTACCTGTGCATACCAGCACTCTGTGTCTCTCTCAAGTGTCAACTGTCTCGAGGACTCCAGGGCTAGCCGGGGGTATCTATCAAGTGGAAGCTCCCATAGCCTATGCCAGTATGTCACTGTCTCGAATAGAGCCTCTGTCACTATCAGTGCAGCCCCCATCTCTGCCCGCACAATCTCATGTGGCACTGATGGTTTACTCCTAATCATGCGTCAGATCATCACCACTAGGGGCCTCTCCATCGGCTTCCACCCATCATATACCTCCTCTATATCTGTCTCGGCCGGCTCTCTCCTGTGTCTCCTCCTATGGTATAAGCTAGGACCCCAAATGGGGGCACAATACAGTAGTGCAGGTGTAACTAGAGTATCAAATAGCCAAAGCTTCGTCCTCGGCTCCTGAAACTGTATCTGTGAGCATTGCCTCTCTAGCGAGCCAAGAGCTGCATATCCCCTCATCAATCTAGCGTCGGCCGCCTTCCGCATCGAGAACTGAGGTCCAGCAAAAGTGATCCCAAGGTATACATACAAGGTAACATACTCCACAGGCTCTCCACTGTATGTAAACTATACTGTAGATCTACTTATCCACTGTAACATACTCCACAGGCTCTCCACAGTATGTAAACTATACTGTAGATCTACTTATCCACTGTGAGGAGGTGTTAAAGATCATGACCTTGGTCTTTCCAAGGTTCACAGTAAGGTCTCGGTCCTCGCAAAAGGCCTATAATGCATCCAAATGCCTCTGCAGCCCCTCTCGTGAATCACAAATAAGAACAATATCATCTGCATACAAGAGGATCGGTATCAGGACTCCTGCCAAATGTGATCTTGGTCCTCCCTGTCTGTCTATGTAATCCGAGATCTCGTCAATGTATAGACCAAATAGAGTAGGAGACAAGGGGCAGCCTTGCTTCACCCTGATAGTGTTGTGTATGATCTCTGAGTCACCTTCTGGAGCCCGTACTCTGCCTGTGAGACTGACTCATAGAGTGTAATGATCCCCCACAGCATCTTTGTTGGCACCCCCATATCCTGCAATCTCATAAATCTTGGCCAAGGTGTGACCAATCATGATAGTCCTATAGTTGTTGGGGTCCATGGGGTCACCTGCTTTCAAGATAGGTACAACAGTATTCGATGACCAGCTGACGGGGAAGCCTTCACATAAAGCCCTCTTAAACATGTGAACCAATAAAGGGGCTAGCGTGTATCTAGCATGGGAGAAATGCTCGGTGAGGAGTCCATCATGATCCTGTGCTCTCCCAGTCTGCATCCTATCAATAGCATCTCTCACCATGCTGAGGTGAAAGAAGGAAGAGCGTGGGGGACGAGGTTCGGGTGGATGGGGGAGAGGTGGCTGCTCGGGGACACGGTAGAGAGAGGTGGCATAGGTGTGCCAGGTGCTGGGTGAAGTAATCGGAGTTGGAAGGCGATGATCCTGGAAGATCCTCTAGGCCTCCTTGAGAGAGAGAGATAGAGCACAAGGGAACTTGCTTCAGCTTGATTGCACTTATAAATAATGTTACATGAAGGTCCTTTATATAGGCACCGCTGGACCTAGCCTCAAAGTGAGTGCACTAAAATGTATTCACACTAACCTTACACTTAATTAAGAGACTGTTCACATGCCCATAAATATAAACACTATATGTATGCACTCTGATGTCCCCTGAAGGATGCTCCATAAACCCTAACTACATTTAACAGCTATTTCACCAAAATTTTAGCCCTTCCTAGTATCATCCTCTTTTTGGATGAGAAATGTTCGCCTTCTCAATAAAGCTGAGCAACACTCGTTCTCATTTCCTTGTTTTCCTTTTTAGAGATAATCTGTGAAGAGCATCTTAATTTACCAAACAGAATACTTGACGAAGCTAGATCTGCCTCTTGTCCCTACACCTTATCCTCAAATGTATGAAGATGCCTCTTCAGTGTGGCACAAAACTGATACTATAATGCAAGCATGATCCAATTATAATGGCACCCAGTGCATCATACTCCAAAGAAGAAAGTGGTAATCTCATCAGCCCTGATTTATCCATACTCCACGAAACTCTCAAACCCATCCTACTGACTCCAAATCATTAGTCAAAAACTGTTCATGCTCACCTAGCAGCCTACTTAGATTAGCAAAAAACCTTGAAACTTAAGAGAAAACATCAAAGTCAGACTCAAAGCCATCTATCCTTGTGTATGAATTGAACTTGTAATGGCATCTAATTTCCTTTAGAGAGAAACTACACATGGAAAATATATGGCAAACTCACCAAAAGACAAAATGCCAATGTTGTCAATAACAGCTGCCCACCTTTCTCTGCTATAACCTGTAATAGCACCAAACAAGTTAAAATCTGTAATAAACCCTTCAGCCAGCATAAGGCAAAAAACTAAGCATAGAGTACTCCACGACATCCAGCAGCTGCGGGGGAGGGGTGATGAAGGTCTCTAGTGAGTGCACCCATGTATATTATCCTGAGATATCCTAGAACAAGCCCTTCTGTATAAAGTAAAATCTTCCCTTGTTCTGCTGTCTTCTCTAGCCTGCTAAAAGGATGTTACAAATTTTGGGAATGTTGAGTAACCCCTCTGATACTAAGTCGTCTATCACTATGTCTTCTCTCATCAAGAAGAAAGAGGCCCTCACATTTCAAGTCAGGGTAGGCTATGAAATGAGTTAGTGGTCCAAATCATCTTTGAATAATCTTTGAAGAAGCAGTGATACTGGACTCGGATCTTGTAGTAGACTGTGCCTCTGAAGAGATAATGCCAGGAAGGATTAAGTAGGGAGCCAGAAACTACAAATCATGATGCTTCTGAAATCTCTCAAAAACACTAGTGAACGAGCCTGTTGTCTAGCATCGTACTTTTCTAGCCTGATTTCGTAGAAGCCTCCAAAGAAATAATTGAAAAGTGAAATTGGCAAGCACAGGACATTGAAATATTGAAATACAAGAAGCATGGAGAAATATATCTTTTCCACATTCAATTTTGACTATTCACTTTGATCTGCGGTGTAGACTAAATGCATCTGCAATGTAGACTGAATGTACTGTCATACTTTTACTTCTTTTTTGTCTATAATAAGAAACTCCATTATGCATGAAATTAGCATGGCTGAAGTTGCAGCTGATTGGACTATGTTACATTGCACGTGCATCTTCCGTGCCTTGGGAGAGGTCTGCACCACAGATTCAAGAGTTACATGATGGTTGGGATAAGCATTAACAGATTACCGTCATTTCAGTATGGTTTGGATGTCCCCACCCTTTGCCTCAGTAGAAAGGAAATTAACCATACTAGTTGGATGGACATTGTTCAACTACACATGTGCTGCACCTTGATCCTAAGTGTCATTGCACCATCTGTCTAGGGTGCTACATGGACATTGTCCTTCATCTAGGACAGAGAATCCCTTTTCTGATGGGCCTTGAGCATTGTGAGCCCTAGTCCAAGGGACAAGTTGCTAGGTGCCATGCAAGTCAATTTAGTCCCGTTGTGCCCGTGGCACAAGTCTATGTAACCTTTTTTGCAAGTTGTAATGATTGTACAAGCTAGACTGGACACTTGGACCCTGGGCAGGCGCCCATTTCAGGGGGGCTAGGGTTGTCAGAAAAGCAGGTGCCTACCAGGCACCCTTTTCCAGGCAATCTGGGGCTAACCCTAGAGGCTATCTATACCCTATATAAGGGACCAAGGGCTGGTCCATACAGTGATCCAGCCAAAGCCTTGTCTTGTGGTCTTTTTCTCAGCCATCTAGAGCACAAAGCGCAAGCACCAAAAGGGCAGCCAGTTCAGCTACAACAGTTCAGCATTAACACACAGCCGTAGGTGGTCATTGGGAGCAAAACGCAGAGCCCTGTGGGATGGTTCCTGGCGCCCATCTGCAGCAAGAGAAAACACACATAAGGCAGCCCCAAAAATGCAGCAGTTTGCAGCCTTCCTTGCAGCAAAACGCAAGTACAAAGGGTTTAGCGTCAGTTTCAAGGCAGTTTGCAGTGTTGGGGTCGGGGATGCAGGAGCAGCAGCAGCAATGCACGCACACACACACACACACACACACACACACACACACACACACACACACACACACACACACAATCGTGGAGATGCAGAGAAGTGTGAGGGAAGAGAGCACACAACTCAATATAGAATGCTTGATCACGAAATGTGTACTAAGTACAAAAGGTAAGTATTCCCTAAAATGTGGATAAGAGGGTCAGATGGTCGGGGGAAAAAGCCTCCTAAAGAGGGAAAAATTGGCCTCCTAGTCCTAGCACAATCTGACACACAGACTCTTATCATCTCGGAACTTAACTCATTCCGAAAATGTTACTTACCACCATAACAGGTGGGATGACCCTTGAGGCTTGGTCTAAAACAATGGAGCTCCCCGCGTGGACTTGCTACCAATATCGACTGGTTGCCAACAAGTAAAGACAAGTTCAAGAAAGGAGCAGTTTCAGGTCCCGGTGCAAAAGAGGTGACTGCATAGAGGTGATGGTAAGGATGTTGTACAAGAAATATCCAGCATTGTTGACGGCTTGTTCGGAAGCAATGGTGGTCCATCATAAAGATAAGCAGGAGGGGATGTCACGTGCATCATTTGTCCTAGGATGCTATGTGGACATTTTTCTTAATCTAGGACAAAGGATCCCTTTTGCTGATGGGTCTTGAGCATGTTGTGAACCCTAGTCCAAGGAACGAGTTGCTGGGCGCCATCTAGGTCATTAGGGTTTAGTCCTGTTGTGCCCGTGGCACAAATCTATGTAAGCCTCTTTGCAAGTTGTAATGATTGTAAATGCAAGAACAGACACTTGTTAGACCCATAGTCAAGTATTGGGATGGTCAAGTCAGGTGTCAAGTCAATGTCTATAGGCTAGGGTCAAGTAGGTTGGTCATGTGTGAAAACCATTATGTCCAGTGGTGACTAACAATGCCCAAAAGTGGGGCAATGATGGTGTGGACAGCCCATGGGAACCCGGGCATGCATAGTTGGCCAACTTGGCCTTGGGTAGGCGCCCACTCTAGGGGGGCTAGGGTTGTGGGAAAAGCAGGCGCACACCATGGACCCTTTTCCAGGCAGTCTGTAGAGGCTATCTATACCCTAAGGGACCAAAGGCTGGTCCATAGACTGATCCATCCAAAGCCTTGTCTTGTGGTCTTGCTCTCAGCCTGTGAGCCATCTAGAGCACAAAACGCAAGCATGAGAAGAGTGGCCAGTCCAGTTACAACAGTTCCTGGCGCCTATCTGCAGCAGGAGAAAACACACATAAGGCAGCCCCAGAAACGCAGTAGTTTGCAGCCTTCCCGGGCAACAAAATGCAAGTACAAAGGGCTGTAAGTAAGTGTCAGTTTCAGGTCAGTTCGCAGATCATATTCATTCCATTTATGTACTTCATTCACTTGCAAGCAACAAAGCAAATACACTTATAAGGTGGGGGCCCTGAGAGGGTGGATTGGGACCCAATCGGGTGTTCATTGTGTACTTCTCTCAATCCTACTACTTAATCTCAGTTTTCAGGAGTGTTTAAGAATCATTATCTTATCATAAAACGCTTCCGCAAGCACGTGCATGCTACAGTAAGACGTAACAATCTAGTAGTGAGATTTGTGAGATCAACAGGTGGAGACAAGAGGAGCAAAGTGTGGCTTCCAAAATGGAACCCCATATTTGGCTGCATAGCAAATATAAGAGTCAAACAGTACTATGGATCTTGGAAATGGTGTTAAAAAAGTTGTCATGTTAGCATAGGATAGAAAGAAAGAAAGAAAGAAAGATTTTATTAACGTCTTCCAAATGACCGAACTCGGCCTATGAGACAAATCAGTGTACCTGTGTGGGGTATCCTCTGTCATCCCAACAAAATGAAAAAGTACTGAACTAAAAAAGCTGAATCTGGGTGTGCAATAAGTACAGTGAGTGGGGGAGGTGATGGAGCTCTACTACTAGGAGAATGCAAAGCTATATGCATGGAGTATACAATCATGATATGCAACCTAGCTAGCTCCATCCTGTACCATACTGGGGGTATAGAATGGTATACATCAATGAAGGGGGTGTCCACAGCTCCCTGAAGAACATGCCTGGGTCTCCTCTGAAGCAAGCCAGTCGCTCCGCACCCTCTCTGTGAAACTGAGCTCTAATCTCTGTCATCTCTCTCTGGTATAGGCGTGGTGTCCGAAAGCCAAGTGTCCTCTGTCTCCTGCGGGCTCTGAGTGTCTCTGCTCTCTGGAGAGTAATTCCCTGCTGTGTAGGGGCTAGGAGTGGGGTGGATCTCTGAAAAAATGAAGTAATCTGTGTCTGTCGCCCCCCCTCTGGAGCTGTCTGAGCCTGTAATAATGTCTCTCTGTGGCATTGTATGTCTAGAATGAATCTCCCGGGTCCCCAGTATGTGCTGGTCTGCTGCCTCAAAGATCTGGCGTAGGGAATGTGGCTCTCTAAATAAAATGGGATCTCTCTCTCTGATGGCTGTATATGCTCTGCATCTGCATACATAATGCTCCTCACTCTCCACCTCCTCTCTGCACAATCTACATACCCTCTCCTCTCGGGGGATCCGTGCTGCTCTGCCAGTCTCAATCTCCAATCGGTGTGATGAAACTCTAAGCTGACCAATAGCCACTTGGGAGCCGTGTGGTAAAAAGCCCTCCATGTATCTAGGCCTCTCTATAAATCCATCATCAGTGATACTCATGAAGTGATCTCTGTAGTATAGCATCTTCGGTGGAAGAGGCTGTGTAGGCGATATCCACGTCTCTCGTGTATAGAGCTGCCATAGGTCCTGTCTCAATACTCTATTCCTCTCACTATGAGAGAGACGGATATGTGGTAGATGATCCATGTCTAGGCCATGCTGTGAGAACCAATGTGTGACCTGTGCATACCATGATCCTCTCTCTCCTGCCTCAGCCAGCTGTCTAGATGCCTCAAAAGCTCTGTATGACAATCTGTCCTGTGGCATCTCTCTGAATCTGTCTAGCAGGCATATAGTCTAAAATATGGCCTCTACCATCATAGGAGGCGTAGCAAACTCTGCTCGGATAATGTCATGAGGTACTGACGGTTTGCTGCGTATCATGCGTGCCATCATGAGGGCCTGTGGTCTCTCTATCTGTGTCCACCAGCAAGTCCTGGCGCCCATACCGCTGCTCCATACATCAGTGCCGGTATGACTAATGTGTCAAATAGCCACCCCTCCGTCCGGGGCTCCTGAAAATGCGCCTGGTGGCTAGCATAGCCAATGCTGCATATCCCCGTGTCAATCTGGCTCTGGTTGCTGAACCCATGGTGAAGCGCATGGCTGCTGCAGAGAAGGTAACCCCTAGGTACACGTATGATGTCACCACCTCCACCTGCAGTCCTGCGAGAGTGAATGTCAGTTGACTCCTGCCCTGTCTCGATGTATGAAAGACCATAACCTTGGTTTTCCCAAGGTTCACAGTAAGACCCCTCTGTGTGCAGAAATCATCGAGTGCATGTAGATACTGCTGTAGACCACCTGGAGACTCAGACACTAATACAATATCATCAGCATGAAGCATAATATGTACTGAGGTACCTGCTAGATCAACTCCGTCTCCGCCTCCCCGTGTAATGAAGTCAGCCACCTCATCAATGTATAACCCAAATAGCGTGGGGGAAAGTGGGCATCCTTGCTTCACACCAATGGTGCTAGCAATAGTCTCGGACATACCTCCTGGGCATCTGACTCGCCCAAAAACCTGCTCATATAATGCATAGATGCCCCATGTCATATATGCTGGTATGCCAAGAGACTGGAGGCGCTGAAAGAGCCTCTCTCGTGGTACTGTGTCAAATGCCTTGCGGAAATCCACAAAGCAGCAATAGAGCTTTCTCTTCCTCACTCTGGCCTGATCAATCGTACATCTCAAAGTGAATACATGGTCAGTGGTAGAGAAAGCTCTCCTGAAGCCTGCCTCCCCTGATGAGCGTAAACCTACTCGAGGTAGCCCTCTCTCTAGGCTCTGATGTGTCTCTGTCAGAAGTATGATGTCTCTCCCCACCATAACAGTGGAGCAGACTGATCATACTGAAAAGGTGGCAACTGCTCAATGTCTATACCATGATGTGAGAACCACTGTAGCATCTGTGCATACCAAGATCCAGTGTGTCCAACCTTGGCCAGCTGTCTGGATGCCTCAAAAGCTCGGCGGGATAATCTCTCCATGGGCATCTCCCTCATCCTGTATATAAAGGAGATCGTCTAGAACAATGCCTCCACTGCCATAGGTGGTGCAGCAAACTCAGCTCGAACAATGTCGTGCGGGACGGATGGTTTGCTGCGTATCATCCTCGAGAGCATCAAGATCTGTGGTCTCTCCAGCTGTACCCATGTGGAGGCTGCAAGCCCTGGTGCCCAAACCGCTGCTGCATACATCAAGGCTGGTGTCACTAATGTATCAAAGAGCCACCCCTTCGTGCGGGGTTCCTGAAAATGTGCCTGATGACACTGACGCTCAAGGCCAGCAAGAGCTGCATACCCCCGGGTCACTCTGTCTCGGACTGCCTGAGCCATGGAGAAGCGTCCAGCTGAGCTAGTAAATGCGATGCCTAGGTAAACATAAGAGCTCACCACCTCAACCCGCCCTCCTGCTAATGAGAGAGAGAGAGAGAGAGAGAGAGAGAGAGAGAGAGAGAGTCATATTAACGTCCACAGAATGCCTTGAAGGCATATGGGATCCAAAACCGGTACGTCACAATCATTACAATCCACTTCAAGGTGCACTTAGGCACAAGCAAAAGATTAATGAAAACCCTAGGATGATAAACAACTATCTGTGATACAAAAAATGCCGATGGCACATTAGAGAGAGAGAGAGAGAGAGAGAGAGAGAGAGAGAGAGAGAGAGAGAGAATCTCACCAGTACGGTAAGAAAATCCATCTTGGCACCAACAACTAATGCAACCAACAGCAACAAAAGTGACGATAAGCCTGGCATCATTAGAAAACAAACCATTTTGTAAGATAAGTTGATAATTCACTTGGAAAAAAATCAGATGAGCTGGAATTGTCTCCTTTTTACCAATTCATTAGAAATGCAAGGTGGTAGAACAATGAAACCAGGACTAACATCACATGACAAGGGCCCTTTAGAGTGGTGTATGGCAACTATAAATATCAAGATTAAGATCATTTACGATTAATACATTAAGATTAAGATGATTTACAAAATACATTTAACAAAATATATCGAGATTATGATGATTTAGGACTCAGGAGATGCATCTTACTAATATATTAGGAACAAGGTGGTTTGGATAAATATGTATGTATATATGTATGGATAAATATGTATATATATATGTGAGTGAGTGAGTGAGTGAGTGAGTATTAGTGAACAAGGTGGTTTGGATAAATATGTTTGTATGTATGTATATATGCGAGTGAGCGAGTGAGCGAGTGTGTGTGTGTGTGTGTGTGTGTGTGTGTGTGGTTGTTAAAACTCTCATGAAAGCACTGTCCCTCAATGGTTTGGCTGCAAGATTACATGTAAATTTTCAAAAATCAAAGTTGCTTCTCTTGAAAGATTATGATTGGCATCAGTTTTTGTCGTCGGGTCAAATCATTCTGCCTAAAAAGATAGTCAAGCATCTTGGTTATCCCATTGGTTGGGAATTGTCTTTGAAAGATGAAACTCAATGGGTGATGGCAAAATTGCACTCTAAAATCGAATACCGGAAATTATCTACATGGCCTTTACATGTGTGATTGCGTATAGTACAATTGATAATCATAGCATATGTCCATTTCTATCTTCTGCTCTTACCTTGATAGCGCAAACAGATTGATAATTTCATGTTTAAAGCAATGGAATGCCTGTGGAAAACCAAGGCAAATAGAAAAGGTTTACATTTGTTAAGGCAAGACCTTATCTGGGCGCCCGAAATGCATGGTGGACTCAATGTCCTTAACATTCATTATCATATGCTGGGAAGGAAAGCCACTCTTCTACCTGCATTTATAGAGCAAGTCAAGCCATGGGCACGCATGCTGGGAGCTCTATGCTCTAACATGCAAACAAATGCATATGGACATTGGATCATCGATTATGATAATATAATCTTTGGGCATTTTCATGGTCGTATTCCAGGCTCTCCAGTGCTTGCCTTTCCACGTGCAATCAGACAATGCAATTTGGGAATGCACCACAAGCCTATCTCGAGACTCATTTCGGAAATAATGCAGCCCTTTCAGCTAGTCCCAATGTTTGAGAAAACACAGAAAATTCAAGATTGGCGTTTTGATAGGCAACTTCCAGGATACACTCCTGTATCATTTTGCAATTTGTCTACAGCTAATGCTTATAGGCTACTCTTACCACCTCCATGGATTGAGGATCATACAAATCACCTATGGCATACGTCAAAATCTCTTGCTTGGCAAAATGCTACATTGAAAAGAATTTGCAAGAGTGGATTGCCCCTCAAGCAACGATGTTTCTGTGAAGATGTCTGGTCAGATCTCTTTTGGCAGGAAGGCACATTGCCACTACTTCTTGTAGGCGGTGCTCTCATCCTACAGAGACAGTGCCTCACCTTCTCTGGTTTTGTTCCCACTCCCGTGATTTTCTTGATGATTTGTCTGCACATCTTTGGGCTCATTTTTCGGGGAGGCGTTTTGGTCGAATGTTCTAGCTTTTTGATTGCCTTTCTCCTACCTTACTAGACTATTGTAATATACAGAAGCTTCGGAGAAGGATCGGTACTTCAAAACTCAGAAATCAGCACTCTTTTCGCGACGGAATTAACGCACAAACTAAAAGGAGATGTGCAGAAAATAGAGAGAGAAGGGGGAGATGGAGAGGACACAGTATTGGGTCCCAATTACCCTCTGTAGGGCCCCCACCACGGATGGTGTATTTGCTTTATTAGAATGATGTAAATCTGAAAACAAATACAAATAACTTGACCTTTTCTTGGCTGGAAAATCCTGCCCTTGACATTCAGAAGTCCACCCCTTTGCTTGGCAATCTCCTTGGCTTGACTGGCCCTTGATTGGCTTGAGCACTTGGTGAAAACTGAGATGAATGATGGGATTATGGCTCTCTTCTATTTATACTACCCTTCAGGGGCAGTCGGCCAGCATAAGGGCAGGCGGCCAGCATCAGTTATGTCCCACGACTAGATATTCAGCAGTTAATGCTGAAAAATCCCATTAAATGCTGGAGAATTTCCCATAATTCTTGCGCATCACTTCCTGGGTGGCTGGACATCAAGCGCCTGCTTCTTAAGGGCTGGGCACATCTTTTGCCCACAATCCCAAAGCTGGGCAGCCTGTATGGGCTGCCCCATACATGCCCTACAGCCATTTAAAGGCTGTATGCTCCTAAAAATAGCTTATCTTTGCCCAAGGGCTGTCCCACAGCCCTTCCATGGCTGGTGGGTCCAGCCTGAGCCTTCCTGGCCCTCATGGGGATGGTTTCACACCATTCCCATGCCCATACTAATCGCCGGGGTAGCCCTATGGGCTGGCCCCTTGTCCTAAACATAATCTACTCAGTGATCTGGCATCCGGTACCATACCAGATACACAGAACCACTGGCATCATTCTAGAGGGAGACTCACAGCGCAGACTGGCACTGTTTCATGTGCAGGACAGTGCACACCTGACCTTAGACTCCTGTGCACGACAATGCACACCTGACCTCGGACATCTGAGATGGATCCCTGGCTGACTCGTCCCGGACTGGGCTCACATGGGACCAGTTCACCATCCCAGGTCCTGCACCTTCTGTACAGAACTGTCTACGTGGCATCCAAGTGCGGGATGCACGTGACATCCCCTTCTGCTTAAATTGACGGAAGCTGCATAGCCTCCAAATAATCCGTCAATGATGCCGGATAGTCTTCGAAAAATTCTTTGTCGAGCCATACCGCTTCATGAGTTCCTCGGTCCTGAAACTTCGTGAGGAACTGTCGTAGTCTTCGGCTTGAGCCATGCTTGAAACGGTGCAGCAGGATCTGTTCTGGAACCATAACTTCTGCTTCATCAACAATGTCTGGTTCCGCTTCGTCTTTGACCTCTGAAGGGGGTGGACCTGCATATGGCTTTAACCAACTGACATGAAATACATCGTGCATAGTCCAACTCGGAGGTAGCTTTAACTGCATAGACACCTCATTAATCTTTTTCCGGATAGGAAATGGTCCGAAGCTCCTGAAAGACAACTTTGGGCATCGCTTGCCCACCTGCTTCAACCTTTGCTTCATAATCTGAAGATACGCCCAATCCCCTTCCAAAAACTTCATGTCCCTTCGGTCTTTATTGGCCTGTCGAGTGTAGGCCTCTTGCGCTTTAGCCAATCTGTCGTTAACGGACTCTGAAACCGGCCTCTGATAGAAACCAGAGTGCGGTAGACTAGCAGTCACCCATCCACTTGTAGTCTAGATGTGAAAACAAAACAGATTGGAGCTAGAGTGCCCAAATCTGAAAACAAAGCGACACCTGTTGGCCCCAAAGCTTGGCGCCCCTTGCAGTATTTCTTTATTCAATTCCAAAAATATGAATGGCTGAGTACAACAAAAATCAGCCAAGAGATTACACCTGTATGTCCAATCTGACGGCCCACAATACCTCTTAGCACAGAGGATCTATGCACACAGATCTGTGTCTCCAAATAACACACTGTGCCTCCCTCTGATCAGCCAAGACCACTAAGCAGGGCAGCCATGAGCATACATCTGGCATAACTCAAGTGCATGATACAACATCTCAGCTCATACATACATGTACTGTCCAAACTCTGTCTCAACCCTTGTCAATCTGCCATACCCCTCCTCTCACAAGGGGCCAGATAACTCATATCTGCAACAGACATCAAGCAGTAGAAAGAGAGATGGATGAACAGATGAGAAGCTTACCAAAATCAGCCCGTGAATCAGCACTGGAGGAAGCAACGGTACCAATCTGTACTTGCAGGCACTTGTTTCCACAACCCTGCTTCACACGCATGCACGTACTTGTCTGTACCCTCCTCCTTGTGTTCACTTCTATGCTGTCTTTGAATGTACAGATCTGAAAAACAGCCCCGTACCCATCTGTACTACCTCGGGATACGTGCCAGGAGTTGTACTTGCACACGCCGCCTGCTGTCTGCACCTGTGCTCGCCTAAATCTGCGCAGCCAGATCTGTCCAGCACCTGTCCAACGCTGCCTGCAGCAGCTCTGTTCAGCGCAGCCTGTGTCAGCCCTGTCCGTACACTGTACGGCAGTCGTACAGGGCTGTACGGCCTGTACTAGGACCAGCAGCCACCTGATGATAGTCGCCTACTACAACTGCCTCTGTCCCACAGCTCAACGCCGCCTGTCCTCAGCAATATCTGCTGTCGTACAGAGCTGTACGGCTATTGTACGGCCTGCTCCAGCACACGGCACACAGAAAACAGCAAGCAGCAGCCCCAATCAGCAGTCGACCTCTTCTCTTCAGCTTTTCCACGCATGTACACAAGCGCATGAAAGCTCCACGACTCCTTTTCCCAAAAAGAAGAGAGAGAGGGAGGAGAGAGAAGCACACACTCCAAAAGTGGAGTGGCCTCCTCCCCATAAAAATCCTAGGGCCCCAAACTTTAAAAGTCCCTAGGGGCCACTAAGGCCTAGGGGCAACTTTAGTAAACATTAGAAGTTTAATGTTCTAGTTCCCCCCTTCACACCTAGGGATGTCCACACATCTTTAACTCTGTCCGGGCACCCCCCATGTGAATCATTCAATATTCTGACTCTGCAACCACCATGCCCACACTTGTGCTGTTCCATTTTCACAGGGCCATGACATACCCCCCTCTTGAAAAATGGCAAGCGTCCTCGATTGCATTCTGGTGATGCATCAAAATATCCAAAGTGAAATATACAATATGGCAAGATCAACGTCCCAATCTCTCTAAGCCATGCACATGTATCAACATTCATTACAAACCAATGGCATAGTAATAGTCCAAGTTGTATACCACTGTGAACTATACATATCCACAAAATTCCATGTGACTAGTACACATATATCATAGAAGTCCCATAAACAGATGTACTGTCAGCCTCAGTACCTTTGGGTGAGATAAAAACTGCACCAAGCGACCTCTAGATGTCATCTGAGCCTGTCTGTATCAAGGGAGTGGAGGTGCTACCCCCCTCTTGAGCATCAGATAATGCTCCAGACCCATGCTCTGCTGAACCTGAATGAGCCACAATAAGAGTCGGCTCTAACTCAAAAGGCATCGAGATAAAGCTGCAAAACCTGAGGTGAATCTGTTAAGTCACCTTCCTCCATTCACTTCGCATCCATCGGTGAATAGTTCTTGAACTTCACAAGATAGCGACGGGAAACTTTACCTCGTACCTTCCTTTCTTTATGTGCCAGTATCTGCTCTGGAATCAGAACCTCATCAAGTTCCTCAACTTCCGGCTGAGCCTCATCTGATACATCCTCAGGCACATTCCCACGGAAAGGTCTAAGGAGACTCACGTGAAAAGCATTGTGAATTCTCCAGTGATCTGGTAACTTCAAACGATAGGTTACCTCACCAATCTTTTCCAAAACCTGAAAAGGCCCATAATAACGCATGCTCAATTTAGGAAATAAGCGCTCTTTACCCTTCATCTTCTTGCGTCTAGCCTTTTCAAAGCGCAAAAGAACCCAATCACCCAATACAAACTGTAAATCACGTCTGTGACGGTCTGCGGCTTTCTTTTGCTTTTGCTGAGTTTTCTGGAGTGCCAACTTAACTCTCCGATAAGCTTCATCCAAGCTTTCCACATATTGATCAGCCTCAAAGATCTTATCCTTTGTATGCAAAATGGGTGGTACCTTCTTCCCTCCTTCTACAATCTCAAAAGGCGCCTTGCCTGTCGAGGTATGTACAGTGTTGTTATATGCAAACTCCACCAAAGGAAGATATTTTTCCCATTGTTGCTTGTGCTCTGACACATAACACTTGAGAAGATCCAACACTGTAGAGTTAGCTTCTTCTGACTGACCATCTGTCTGTGGATGAAATGACGATGAAAACTTGAGAGTTGTACCCATGTTGTCAAACAACCCTCTCCAGAACAAACTCGTCATCCGTGGATCACGGTCACTAATGATAGACGTAGGCAAGCCATGATACTTGAAGATGTTCGCCATGAACAACTTCACCATATGATCCACTTTAATCGTCTTACGCACGGGAATGAAATGAGCCTGCTTACTGAACCTGCATATGATAGTCCAGATGCCATCATTTCCCGTTTGTGTCCGTGGAAGATCAAATACAAAATCCATGGCAATGCTCTCCCAAGGTCTATCCGGAATAGGTAAAGGCTGTAATAACCCTGGTGTCTTCTGACGGTCAAACTTTACCTTCTGACATACGATGCATTGCCTCACAAAGGCATCAACATCTCTTCTCAAGGTTGGCCAATAAAAGAAAGTCTCCACTGCTTTGACCGTGGCGTCAATACCTCTATGACCTGCATACGGTGGAGCATGACTTTCAATCATAACCTTGAGTCGCAATGGCCTGGTAACACACAGTCTGCCATGCATCAATAAAAACCCATCTCTGAGAGTATAGTGCTCATGCCGCTGACCATCAGACATCTGATCATACAACCTTTCAAAATCCTCATCATGGGCATACTGCTCTTTCATTTCATCAAGCTCATGATGATAAGCAAGTGAAACTGCAGAGACCTGAGGCTTGCGTGACAAAGCATCTGCCACTATATTCTTTTTGCCTTCCACATGCACAATTTGGAAGTGAAACATAGACAAAAAGTTTGCCCAACGCATATGCTTCTCTGAAAGCTTAGTCTGCGTGAGGAAATAACGCAATGTCTGATGATCTGTCTGTACAGTAAAATCAGCCCCAAGCAAGTAGTGTTTCCATGTAGAAAGAGCGTGAATTACAGCCAACATCTCTTTCTCATAAACCTGTAAATGCTTCTCGGCATCTTGCAATATTCTACTCTCATAGGCTATCACATGTCCCTCTTGCATGAGAACTGCACCAATGCTACTTCCACATGCATCACACTGGACAACAAAAGCCTTTCGGAGGTCCGGTAACACCAGTCCTGGGTCCGACGTAAGCTTTTCTTTGAGCTTTTTGAATGCTTTAATGTCCCAATCAGCCCATCTAAACGGAGTTGCCTTCTTCGTCAAAGCATGAAGAGGCGAAGCAATTTCAGCAAAGTGCCGTATGTACCGCCTGTAATAGAAACACAATCCTAGAAAACTGCGTACATCATGCACGGTCCTCAAAGCTGGCCAATTAAGTATTGCTTCCACCTTTGCTGGATCCATACGGACTCCATGCGCAGACACAATATGCCCCAAGAAATGTATCTCTTGCAAAAAGAACTCACTCTTCTTGCCATTAACCACCAACCTATGGTTTCTGAGTTCTGCAAACACAATGGCCAAATGCCTTCTATGCTCTTCCTCAGTTTGTGAATGCACAATCATATCATCAAAGAATGTGCCCACAAACTCTCTATGAGGCCTGAAAATCCTGTCCATCATTCTGTTAAATGTGGCAGGCGCATTCGTCAAACCAAAGGACATAACCAAGAACTCATACAACCCAAACGTGGTTCGGAATGCTGTCTTATGCACATCCTCGGCTCTAATGCGTATCTGATGATACCCGCTTTTCAAGTCAATACGACTAAAAACTGTGGAGCCCTGTAAGCGGTCCAAGATGTCATCGATCCTCGGTATGGGGAATCGATTCTCGATGGTATTCTTGTTCAACGCCCTGTAATCAATACACACGCGCCAAGAACCATCCTTCTTCTACACTAAGAGCACAGGTGAGCAAAAGGGTGATGAGCTAGGCTGTATCAACCCCTTATTCAAAAGCTCCTGCACCTGATTCATAATCTCTTCCTGTTGGACTGCACTAACACGATACGGCGGTCTATTCGGTGGAGTACTACCAGGAATCAGATCAATGGCATGATCTTCTGGCCTCTCAGGAGGAAGTTCTCCTGGCAATGACTCGGAAAAACAATCTTGAAACCCACATAAGAAATCAGTCCTGTCCTTATCTAACATAGACAAATTAGACTTAGACTCATCATCCTGTGCATCCTTTACATAAATCAAGTACGCGGAAAGATGCTTTTTCATTACTGATGAAATCGCCGAAGCGGATACAATAGGAACAGATTCCCCTTTGAGTTTTACATCCAATACATGCTCTTTCCCTCTATGAGTCAGAGTGATTTTCCTATTGTAAGTATCCACCACCGCATGTACCCTGTGGCACCATGGCATCCCCAACAAAACATCACACCCGTCCAAAGGCATGATGAAGAACTCTTCGCTGTCCACATAACCCTGCAAATGAAGCCGAAGCTTCCCAATGATAGGAGTAACGGGTTCTGCATACCCTGGACAAGCCATATTAGCCTCATGTAATGGCCCCATCTCCTCTGCACGAATCCCCAATCGGCCAACCAAATCTGGTGAAATGAAGTTGGCTCTAGCACCTCTGTCAAAGAAGATCAAGGCATTCTAATCTCTCACTTTGCCCCATGCCCTGCACAACTCTGTAGCTTCACCACCTGGCTGTTCCCCCACAAGATCAGGAACTAAGCCTGCAGAAGGTTTTTGTTTCTTTGGCTTGGGCTCTCCTTTATTGTCAGAGTCCTTTTGGGACTTTCTCTTGGGACAATTGAATGACATATGCCCCTCTTCAGTACAGTAAAAACACTTATGAGCATCTCTCAAAACCTGTCTTTCCTCAGAAGTCCTCTTGGGCATTGGCAACTTCTTATACTTTGTCTCTGAAGACCCTTTAGCATCACGAGAAGCATGCCCAAATTTTTCAGCTTTCTTGCTCAATTTCTTACTGCCTTTAAACCCAGATGAACCACCAGTGAGTAACGCATTAGCTGTCATAGCATTTTCAATCATCTGTGACATGTTCGTTACTCTTGTCTTTATACAATAATCTCGTACCTCCTTGGGCAGCCCACAACAATACTTCTCTACCTGCTCAGACAATGGCACCGCACGATAAGAAGTCACTGGGAGTAATGCTTCCCAAAACTTCTTGTTATAATCCTCCAAACTATCACACTTTGAAGCATCCAACTTGTGCCATGCGGTCATAACATCCACCTCAAATGTAGATGTGAGCCATACGGAAGAGAAAACCTGTTTGAATTGGACCCAAGTAGTGGATGCTATGCCCTGCAAAAGAAGAGTAGACCACCATTGCAAAGCATTGCCCTTGAGAAAAGTGACAGCTTTCCTCACCTTAGAGGACTCTGTGTAATTCCCACCAGAAAAAGCAGCATCAAACTGCTGTAAAAAGGTAAGTGCTTTCAGTTTATCCTTGGCCCCACTGAATGTGTCAAACTTCACTGCAGCTCCCCCTTCCTTGTAATCCTTCACCTTTCCCATAGGCGTTAGATTATCATATGGAAGTGGTAAAGATCGCTGCCCCCAACATTCATGCCCATCATTGGGTCAACATTTCCCATTCCCAGGCATACCATACATTCCAGCCATGTTTCCAAACATTCCATTATGCATACCTGGCTGCATACCACCAAACATATTGCGTTGCATCCTAGGTTGCATGCCTCCAAACATATTTCCTTGCATACCGGACTGCATACCACTGTCGGGAGGCAAGGAAAAGAAGAAATGCCTCTATAGCTACCTACCCAGCAGCCTTGGAAGACACAACAAACACAAGGGGCACCACCAGCACGATGCTGGAAACAGAAATCTCTCAAAACACCACACAGAGATACCTCAAAAACCCTGTATTCCACAGGATAATGAAAACCCACACACTTATCCACAAATAATGCAAAAAAGAAGATCCCTCTTTCACAAATCAGCTGGCTCCACTCGGCTTCCTTCACTCCTTTCGGCTAGTGGCCTCCTTTTGCATCCCAAAGGTGGCCCTCCTCACACCAGCTTCGTCTCTGCATACATGCTACCGGTCTCTACACTTCAAGCCTGTCGACGTTGCCACCTTATCTTCAGCAGCAGCCACAAACACCTTCAGCCCCCTTGTGTGTCGGTGTTTCCCAATCGCCACCAGCAGCTGCCTGTCGCCAATAGCTACACCAACGCCCTCCACGTCCTTGCTTCTCTCGTATCCAGCCGACAGTACCACAGCTGTTATGAGCGACCAAGCAACTCACCGGCTCTGCACTCGCCAGAACAATCCTTTGTCTCCAGGCGACAACTCACCTTCCCTCGCTGCAGCTCTGCCAAATCACCCTTTTAAGCCTCGTAGCACAACGCGGGAACCTTCAACGGGCAGCATCACCAGAGCGCTTCCACATCAACGAGCGACCACACTCTTCTCCACACTGGCTCTCCTCCATCACTGTCAGCATCCTACAGCAACTGCGCCAGCTGTCTCGTCTCCCTCCATGTCGAACAGCTAGAGGCAGCTTCCACCTGTCGCCAGCCCTTCAAAGCTGCTCCCTCTCTTATTCTTTGCACCCCCACGCCAGCTTCAAAGGCGGCTCCCTCGGTGACGTACCCAGGCTACAGCTCCTCGCCAGCTCACCTTGTCGCCTAAGCCACAGCAACCACACCACCTTACCTAGGGCACTCTCCCTTCGCCTTCGTCAGTCAGCAAAAGCCGACTCTCCTCCGTCAGCCTTGCCCGCTCACCCCCTCTGTCTGTCGCGACCAGCACCAGCTTCAGCAACCGCCTGTCAGCCCTGCACCCTCCAAAGAAAACCTCTATCAGAGGCGGCAGCCCTTCAAAGCTCTGCACCACCAGTCCCTTCAAACCCTTACACTTCACAAGGGAGGCCCCCATCAACACCAGCACGTTTCCCTGCGCTGACCACCTCCTCTTCGCCAACTTTCCAGAGGTCCTACGTTGGCAGCACGTATTAGCTTCCACGTTGCTTTCAACACTGCACGCCACGTTATTATCATCATTTATTCATTTCTTCTAAGGCCTAAGAGATGGCCACCTCCTTTTCACACCATGTCCAAGGCACATTGGCCACACCAATATTAATTGCTCCCCATGCCTTCATACACTTCACACAACCCACGATGCCTGCCCGCTCATACTTGGGACGCCCACATATACTGAGCTGTCAAACAGCTAACATCATCTCCAGCCGACCACATTCCGGACAAGCCTGTACATGCTCACAGCCAAACCATTCTCTCTGTACAACTGCCAAGGCGTTCCCGGACAAAACTCTCACACAGGCCATGCATCCATATGTACACAAGCCCAAAATATCTCTCAGAAAAACGCCTGACACCACCATACATATTCCCTTGCATGCCAGGCTGAAAATTGGCTCCAAAAGGCCCGTACATACCCATGCCTCCCTGAGGATAACCCCCAGTCATGGATTGGAACACCGAGCCACCACCAAAATAACCTGGATGCATGTTCTGCTGAGGAATAGGTGGCTGTCCATAGAAGGAACTCTGAGAGTTTGCACCATAAGCATGCTGCATATTCGGAAACTGGCCAAAAGATGGTTCCTGTGGGATGGCACCACTATGACCCTGTGGAAGATTCTTTGAACGAACCTTCTTCTTCTTTTTCTCAGGCTCTGTGTGGGGCTCTGTGCAAGATCTCATAAATTCAGCAAATCTCTCACTCTGTGTGAGCTGCATAAAAGTATCCATAACACTAGCCAAACGATCTTTGAACCGAGCATCATCATCCTCTTTACCATGCACATCTTCTGGCTGTGTTACATCCTCATAAGGCTCAACATCTGCAGCCTGTTCTCCTGCAAAAATATCCTCAGATACATCTCTCTCAAGAGAAGTCTCTTGCTCTTCTTCTTCATGATAGAAGTACTCATCCTCTGTATCAGACATGTTTGCTGAATTTTCAGCGATGGCTTTCTTCAAAGCAACCACGAGCTCACCCCCTTCAGAAAGTTGATGATTGGTCCTGGCAACGGAACCTTGAAACCGGCCTCTGATAGAAACCAGAGTGCGGTAGACTAGCAGTCACCCATCCACTTGTAGTCTAGATGTGAAAACAAAACAGATTGGAGCTAGAGTGCCCAAATCTGAAAACAAAGCGACACCTGTTGGCCCCAAAGCTTGGCGCCCCTTGCGGTATTTCTTTATTCAATTCCAAAAATATGAATGGCTGAGTACAACAAAAATCAGCCAAGAGATTACACCTGTATGTCCAATCTGACGGCCCACAATACCTCTTAGCACAGAGGATCTATGCACACAGATCTGTGTCTCCAAATAACACACTGTGCCTCCCTCTGATCAGCCAAGACCACTAAGCAGGGCAGCCATGAGCATACATCTGGCATAACTCAAGTGCATGATACAACATCTCAGCTCATACATACATGTACTATCCAAACTCTGTCTCAACCCTTGTCAATCTGCCATACCCCTCCTCTCACAAGGGGCCAGATAACTCATATCTGCAACAGACATCAAGCAGTAGAAAGAGAGATGGATGAACAGATGAGAAGCTTACCAAAATCAGCCCGTGAATCAGCACTGGAGGAAGCAACGGTACCAATCTGTACTTGCAGGCACTTGTTTCCACAACCCTGCTTCACACACATGCACGTACTTGTCTGTACCCTCCTCCTTGTGTTCACTTCTATGCTGTCTTTGAATGTACAGATCTGAAAAACAGCCCCGTACCCATCTGTACTACCTCGGGATACGTGCCAGGAGTTGTACTTGCACACGCCGCCTGCTGTCTGCACCTGTGCTCGCCTAAATCTGCGCAGCCAGATCTGTCCAGCACCTGTCCAACGCTGCCTCCAGCAGCTCTGTTCAGCGCAGCCTGTGTCAGCCCTGTCCGTACACTGTACGGCAGTCGTACAGGGCTGTACGGCCTGTACTAGGACCAGCAGCCACCTGATGATAGTCGCCTGCTACAGCTGCCTCTGTCCCACAGCTCAACGCCGCCTGTCCTCAGCAGTATCTGCTGTCGTACAGAGCTGTACGGCTGTTGTACGGCCTGCTCCAGCACACGGCACACAGAAAACAACAGCAGCGGCCCCAATCAGCAGTCGACCTCCTCTTCAGCTTTTCCACGCATGTACACAAGCGCATGAAAGCTCCACGACTCCTTTTCCCAAAAAGAAGAGAAAGGGAGGAGAGAGAAGCACATGACCAGGAGTATGAGCGCAACGAATTGCTCAAGTCCTTTGGCTACATAGGTGGCCAGAGAGTCGTTGTCTTGTTTGACAGCGGCAGCACGGAGGATGTGGTCACGGAACAGGCCGCTAGGCGTGCCCGTTTCGAGCTGACTCCGGTGGACAAACAGGTTGAGGGTTTTAGCACAGGTATGATAACGAGCATCAAGTATGAAGCTCTAGGTGCTAAGTTAGTGATTCAGGGCATAGAGTTTGTGCGTGACTTTATGGTTGCCCCTCTTGTAGGAGCAGACATAATTTTGGGTATCCAGTGGTTTCACAAGTTTCTTCCTGATGTCAAGTGGGACAAGCACACGTTCCAGATCTCGATCGGAATGTGTCAAACACCCCGGTGACCATTAAGTGTGAGCCAGGTATTCCAAACTTTCCGCTCATAAGCCACTTGCAGGCTAAGCGAGCAGTTACGAAAGGCACACAGTGTGCGATGATTTACATCCAGACAGCCCAGACGGTGGCTAGTGCTTCCGAGAAGTACTCGGTTCTCCATAAAAAGTTCCAGAAGATTTTTCTTCGGGACAGTCTCCCTCCCCAGCTTCCCCCGTCCAGACCGGAGGATCAGAAGATTGACCTCCTCCCAGGCTCGGAACCCCTGAGCAAGTTTCCGTATCGCCTTTCTAAGGCAATGGAATCGGAGTTGGACCGCCAACTCCAAGAATTGTTGCAAGCTGGCTTCATCCGCCCCAGCGTGTCGCCATTTGCATCACCGATCTGAATGGGCGAAGAAGAATCAGGGTTAGAGTTCATGTGGGAGACATACACAGAGAAACATGGGAGAGAGAGAGAGAGTTGTGGGGATAAGTCAACTCACCAAGATGAGTGTGTGACTCTCCTATCACACATGTATATTGCACTAGTACACAGTGCACTTAGTACATTAAAAGTACTAAGTATACTATGTACTATATAACTTATGGGCTTGTACACACTATAAGGGTGGACATTATGCCTTTACCCCAACAACCTCCCACTTAAAGGCAAAGTGCCCTTAAGTAAAGGAAAAGAAAAATCAGCATGTACATGATAATATACAAGGCCATATCAAGGCTGAAACTGGCCTCATCCAATGCCCATCAAGTGTCTGCAATGAGAAAACCGCTCCGGAGGCAAACTCTTTGTCAACAGATCACCCGGGTTGTCATCCGTATGAATCTTAACAAGCTGAATTTGCTTGTTCTCTATCACCTCTCTGATGAAGTGATACTTCACATCCACATGCTTCGTCTTTGCATGAAAGACGGGGTTCTTTGCCAACTGGATGGCACTCTGACTGTCACAATGCAACAATGGAATATCCCCTGTATAGCCCAAATCAGCCACTAACCGGGATAGCCATAATGCCTCCTTGCAAGCCTCTGTGGCTGCAATATACTCGGCCTCTGTAGTAGATAAGGCTGTGCACTTCTGCATCCTGGATATCCATGACACAGCACCTCCTGTGAATGTAAACACATAACCGGTAGTAGACTTCCGGTTATCTGGATGACCGGCATAATCCGAATCCGTGTAACCATACACTAATGCATCCTGTTTGCCAAAGCAAATGCACATATCCTGTGTGCCCTTCAGGTATCTCATGACACCTTTCACTGCTTCCCAATGCTTCTTGCCAGGGTTGGCCATGTATCTAGAAACCACTCCCACTGCAAATGCAATGTCCGGCCTAGTAGCAACCATGGCATACATGAGACTGCCACAAGCTGAAGCATACGGAATCTTGGCCATATCAGCCCTGTCTCTATCTGACTGTGGGTTGTCCATAGCACTGAGTTTCACATATGGAGGCAAAGGAGTACTAGTCTTCTTCCCCCCGTCCATATTGAACCTCTGCAAGACTTTGCCAATGTATTCCTTCTGAGACAAATACAACACATGCTGATTTCTGTCCCGAAGTATCCGCATACCCAAAATGTGATTTGCATCACCCAAATCCTTCATATCAAAGGTTTGATGCAGCCTCTTCTTCAAGGCATCCATCTCTTTACGAGATTTCCCGGCAATCAACATATCATCAACATACAAGATGAGGATCAATAGACTGCCATCCAAAGCTTTCTTGGTGTACAAGCAGTGATCTATGTCACTTCTCCTGAATTTCTGGGATTTCATGAATGTATTAAATTTATGATACCATTCTCTTGGTGCCTGTTTGAGCCCATAAAGACTCTTTTTCAACTTGCATACAAGCTTCTCCTTTCCACTTACTGCATAACCCTCTGGCTGTTGCATATATATCTCCTCATGGAGATCACCGTGAAGAAAAGCAGTCTTCACATCCATCTGAATCAAGTCCAGATCATCATGCGCAACCAAAGCTAACACAGCTCTAAGTGTGGTCATTTTGACCACTGGAGAGAAGATCTCCTCAAAGTCCACACCATATTCCTGCTTGAAGCCCTTAGCCACTAACTTGGCTTTGTATCTTGGCTTTGCATCAGGTGCAACTTTGAGTCTGTAAACCCACTTGCATGGCAAAACCTTGTTGCCTGCAGGCAAATGCACCAACTTCCATGTTCCATTTTTGTGCAGAGAATCCATCTCTGACTTCATGGCACGCTCCCAAAGAGCCTTGTCTGCCCTCTGTAAAGCCTCCTTATAACATGAGGGCTCCCCACAGTCAGTGAGCATCAAGTAGTCAACCCCTGGAACAAACCTATCAGGGACTCTGGAGGGTCTTGTGGACCTCCGTACCCAATGACCATCATTTGCAGGTTGCTGTCCAGCCTGCATATCACCCATTGGTGGCTCCTGTTCCATGCCATAAGGCTGAAAAATCATGCCCGGTATCTCCTCTAACTGTGGTATATCCATAGGGATATCTTCTGCCATCTCTGGCTGTCCATTTGGACCATTTTCAGCACCATTTAAGGGCTGGTTTTGCTGTTGTAATGGCTGATTTACAGCCGTTGGTTGTTGTCCATGATGTCCATCATCATCAAAGATGACTCTGCCAGGCTCCTGTTGCCTTGCAGGCTCCTTATACATGCATGTTTCATCAAAAATGACATCATTGCTGCGTATAATCTTTCTATTCACGGGATCCCAAAGTCTATACCCCATTTCACCTCTGTCACCATATCCTAGGAATATGCATTTGTGAGACTTAGGATCAAGTTTGGTGCACATTTCCCTGCGTATGTGCACGTACGCAACGCAACCAAACACTCTCAAGTGCTTGTATGACGGAGGCTTCCCTGTCCATACTTCTTCTGGCACTTTCCCACCAAGCCTCGTGTTAGGTGACCTGTTTATAAGATGAACGGCTATCATAACAGCTTCAGCCCAAAAACCATGAGGTAATGCAGCATGTGACAACATAGAACGGACCTTCTCTTGAATGGTCCTGTTCATCCTCTCTGCTGTCCCGTTTTGTGGAGGATCATAAGGAGTAGACAGCTCCCTCTTGATGCCTTTAGCATCACAAAAGTCCTGAAACTGTTTGGACATATACTCTCCACCATTGTCGGAACGCAAAGCCTTCAGTGTTTTGCCAGTTTGATTCTCAACAAGAGCAACAAACTTCTGAAACACTGAGAATGTATCACTCTTCAAACGAAGGGGATAAACCCACACCTTGCGTGTGGCATCATCTATAAAAGACACAAAGTATTTTGCCCCTCCCAAAGAAAGCTGAGGCATCTCACATACATCTGTATGCACAAGCTCTAATTGAGCATCTTTCTGTCCAAGAGCTTTCTTGTGGGGGCACTGCAGTTGCCTGCCATATATACAATGCTCACAAAACTGAAAACTTGAAAACTTTAGAGAAGGCAAGTAACCCAAACGAGACAATTGCTCCATTCCTTTGACACTCATGTGTCCCAACCGGCTATGCCACAGAGAGATTTCCGGCAGCTCGATTGCATTTACATTAGCATGGTGACAAACACCTGCATGCATGAAGTAAAGAGTGTCCACTTTAGAGCCTCTAGCAACAACCAGTGAGCCCTTACTAATCTTCCACTTTCCACGACCAAATGTGGTAACATAATCAGCATCATCAAGCTGTCCAGTAGAAAGCAGGTTCTTCTTGATCTCAGGCACATGCCTGACATCATGGAGCATAAGCTGTGAGCCATCTGAAAACACAAGCCTCACATCACCTCTGCCAAGAATCTTGCATGCATGGTTATCACCCAAATAAACCACTCCTTCATTGCCAGCAATATACCTGACAAACAAGTCTCTGCAACCTGTGACATGAAAGGAGGCACCTGAATCAATGATCCATGAGTGCATACCATGACCACCTGTAAGAAGTGAATGGGCATCGAGTGAAGACGTAAATAGGACCTCATCCTCACTGTCACCTGCATGTGACACATTGATTTCTTCAATCTTGACTCCACTTTTGCTCTTTGGCTTTACATCTTTGGCTTCATCTTTGTCTTTGTCTTTGCCTTTTCCCTTTTCTTTTTGATCATTTTTCCATTTGTAGCATTGCTTTTTGATGTGTCCCTTCTTGCCACAAGAATGGCATTCCAACTCCTTTTTGGAGCGAGACTTGCTCCTTCCCCGTTCTTGGCTTTTTCCCCTTTGATGGGATCTCCCACGTGCATTCATTGCATTGGACTTTCCAACAGAATTATTCTTCCTATTCATCTCTTCTTGAAGAAGAGCACCCTCAACATCTGCATATGACAGCATAGCATTCGAATTGCTAGTGGCTGTCCTGAATGTGTCCCAACTCTCTGGCAAAGTGCATAAGAGAAAAGTGGCTTTGAACTCATCGTCCATTGCCAACTTTTGATTTATAACTTGGCTGACAATACCATTAAACTCATTTAGATGGGCTGTCATAGACGCCCCTTCTTTCATCTGAAGACCTATGAGTTTCTTCAACCAATACACTTTGCTTGAGGCACTTTGCTGGGCATACAAGTCCTGCAATCTTTGCCACATTCCCCAAGCTGTCTTCTCTTCACGAATGCTGAAAAGTAAAGAGTCTGACACAGACAACATGATAGTAGATCTTGCCAGCTCATCCATATCTTCCCACTCTTCAGCAGTAATAGAAGCGGGCTTTACACCCCTTTCTTTGATAGGCTTGTGCTGCTTCTTCTGGAGCAACACATTATAGCACTGGGTTTGCCAAATATCATAGTTATGTGAGCCTTCAAGCTTCTTGATGTGAAGCAATGAAGAGCTCTCACCTGTGGTTGCCATAGCAATATGCAACCTGTCAATGCCTGACTCCCTGCAAAATGTGCAAACACTGCACCAAAAGCACACAAAGTGCTCACAGTTGTTCTCCTAAGCTTTATCTCCCACTGCGGAAGCACAAATGCAACTTTTCTCCCACTTTATGTGATGAAATCACCAAAATCTGGTTGCTGCAGATTTAGGACAGCACCTTAAATGTGCTCTATTGCCCTTCCAAAGTACTGTACAACAGTACCAATTGCTCACAAATGATGTACCAAACCTGTACCGGCAAGTACAGCAGCGGAAAATGAACCTTTTCCTTACTCAAATCAGTGTACAGCCATGCCAAAACTTGTACAAAACTGTACCAAATTTGTACTAGCAGGTACAGTAGCAATAAATGCTCTCTTGGCTGTCCAAATGAGTAAAATCAGAACTTCTACAGTCCCGAACAGTGCATACAACAGTCCCGAACAAAAATTGGGCAAAAGCCCCTTGACTGCAAGCTGATTTTTGAGGATTCAAGGCATAAAAGTCTTGCCTGCTGCTTTGCCGAGCTCAACAAGCATAAAATCTTGAAAAGCCCCTTGATTTAAGATCAATTGCTGATCATACATGGTACATTGACGCACATGAAGGCATCCAGAGTCTTCGCGACGCTTCCCCCTGGCCACATATACATCTAATACATGAAAGCCCCCTTGATTTACAGGCACATTGAGTGCTTGACAGGCATCAACACATTGCCCAAGGCATCAAATGCGATAGCCTGCATGCAAATCAATCCAATCGGCACAAAAGCCCCTTGATTTGCACTGCAATTTGCTGCAATTTTGCCCGAATGTGCGATTTCTAACATCATATAGCATGTATGAGTGCTTAATTGCACAATTACATCAAAAGCCCCAAATTTCGACATCCAATTTCCTGCAAATTGATCCTGATTGTGACCAATGTCACCCAATTTTGTCAATTTTGCTCAGAAATTGAGCAATTCGGCACCTGTACTTGCTCAATTGATTGAATTGATAAGAAATTCCCAAAATTGAAGGCAAATACCTCTTAATTTTTGAATTTCTCTGAGATTTGCAGGCTGAATTTCTGTTGATGCTGTTGCAGAAATCTGATGCAGAAAAGGGGAGGGGCGCTTCTTGCTGTAGCTGATGTACGGATGGCTGGCTGCTATGAAGCGTTGGCTGACGTGGAGCGAAGCGATGGAAGAGTTGAATTTGCTGTTGACGGGCGCCGGGAGTTGCTGATTGCAGGTACTTGATTGGCTGCGCACCAGGTTGCGTTGGAGTCAACTTGTAAGCGCGCACACGATTTCCAGCTACCGGAGACGTCGACAACGATGACTTTTTGCCACGTGCTCGTTCGAGTTTCGCTCGTAGGCGTGTTCGCTTGGACGCTGTAGGCGCCTGACTACGTGTCCGCAGCCAGTTATGTGTCCGCCTGCCTTCGCCTGTGTTCGCTCCACGCTAAGGCTCTCACCGAAGCTATTCGTACTGCAGGAAGCCTGCTCCGCCTGCGTGTACACACCCGCCTGATGCGACTGGTTCAACGGAGAAATGGCTGCCCGCCACCTTCTCTTTCCGCTCACCTGCGATTGCTGCGAGTGCTGCTGCCCTGTGGTGTGCGTTGCTATGCTGCGCTGCCTGTCATGGCAGTTCCTGACACCTGCAACACCCAAGCCAGTCACTTGCTTCGCTTGTAATGGGAGCCTACAAATACAGCATATAGAGCCGTCAATTTGCTGCCCTACACTGGAGGTGTGTGAAGCGAAGGCTACAGAGATGAAATCAGTGGCACTTGCTGCTAGCTCTGATACCAGTTGAATGGGAGAAGAAGAATTAGGGTTAAAGTTCATGTGGGAGACATACACAGAGAAACATGGGAGAGAGAGAGAGAGTTGTGGGGATAAGTCAACTCACCAAGATGAGTGTGTGACTCCCCTATCACACATGTATATTGCACTAGTACACATAGTGCACTTAGTACATTAAAAGTACTAAGTGTACTATGTACTATAACTTATGGGCTTGTACACACTATAAGGGTGGGCATTATGCCTTTACCCCAACACGATCTTGTTTGTCAAGAAGAAAGATGGGTCTTCTCGGTTGTGTGTCGATTATCGTGTACTCAACAAGCTGACTATCAAGAGCAGATTCCCGATGCCTCGAATTGACTATATTCTCGAGAGGCTGAATGGAGCTAAGGTGTTCTCTAAATTGGATTTAAAGAGTGGGTACCACCAGGTACGGATTGTAGAGGGGGACATCCCCAAAACAGCCTGCCATACAGAACGGGCCCACTATGAATTTGTGGTCATGCCATTTGGTTTGACGAACGCCCCAGCTACATTTAACCGCATGATGATGCGTGTTTTTCGGGAGTTGATTGGAGAGTGTGTGTTCATATTTTTGGACGACATACTCATATTTTCAGCTACAGTTGAGCAGCATGACATTGATGTGGAGAAAGTCCTTAAGTTGCTGGAAAGCAACGAGCTCTACGTCAATGAAAAGAAGTCAGAATATTATCTGTTCCAGGTACATTACTTGGGATATATAATTAGTGCTGAAGGCATTCGGCTGGATCCGGCTAAAGTGGCCGAGATTGTTAACTGGGAAGTACCACAGACAGCTTATGACATTAGATCATTTGTGGGTATATGCCAGGCATATTCCACCCACATTGACAAGTTTTCCGACCTCTCGGCAGACCTCACCGATCTGCTAAAGGGAGTGAAAACAAGAAGGCAAAAGATTCGAATGACTCCACGAGCGTTGGAGGCATTCCAGAACCTCAAGGTGGCTTTGTCAGAAGCGCCTTGTTTAGCCCTTGCCTCGTGGGACGAACCATTTCAAGTGATCACCGATGCGAGTAACATCGCAATTGGAGGTGTATTACAACAGAATGGTCATCCAGTAGCTTACATGTCTCGTAAGTTACTGCCTGCCGAAAAAAACTACTCAGTCTATGATCGTGAACTCCTAGCAGTTATACAGGCCTTGAAACATTGGAAACATTTCCTGTATGGCCGTGACTTCGAGGTTCGCACTGACCATCAGGCATTGCGCTGGATTATTCAGACGATGCCAAGTGCACAGTGGAGTGATCGACAACACCGCTGGAGTCAGATATTCCAGCAGTTCGGTGGTATGATTGAGTACCTTCCAGGAAAGGCCAATCCAGTGGCCGATGCTTTGAGCAGGAAGGGACAAGTATCTGCGATTCAGACCACTAGACTTGACCTTGTTGGTATAGGACTAGAAGACATGAAGCACACGTACGCGGATTCCGAGGAATTCGGTACTCAGTGGGAACAGGCATTGGATGCCACAGGACCATGCTATTTTTTGATACGCGATGGTTGGCTTTTCTACAAAGGCCGACTATGTGTCATGAAATCATTCCGGGCAGCTCTTCTCCATGATGCCCATGACGTCATTACAGGTGCTCATAGGGGCATGAATTCGACTCTGGAGAAATTAGAACGGCAATACTATTGGCTAAAGATGAGGCGTGATGTGTTTACATATGTACAACGCTGTGACATTTGTCAAAAGGTGAAAGCTCCTCGTGGAAAGAAGATAGGGTTGTTACAGCCTTTGCCAATTCCTGAGGGTTCTTTCCAGGACATTTCAATGGACTTTGTCACAAATCGGCCTCCCAGTCCGAGTAAGCGTAATACGCAGTGCTTAACTATTGTTGATAGGTTTAGCAAATTTGTTATGCTTATTCCTTGCAAGGCCAATGTGACCGCCGAGGATGTTGCCCAGCTATTCATTCGGCATTGGTACCCGATTGGCGGGATTCCTAGAACCATAGTGTCAGACCGAGATGCCAAGTTTACCAGTCATTTTTGGAGGGCATTGTTTGATAATTTTGGTACTAAGCTGAATTTTTCCAGTGCATTCCACCCACAGACAGATGGCCAGACAGAGATATACAACCAGTTGGCCTTTGATGTGCTGAAGTGTTATGTCCACGATCAGCAAGGTAAGTGGGAATCGTTTTTGCCTTTAGTTCAAGCTGTTTTGAATGACTCTTTTTCTTCAGCTACTATTGGCAGGACTCCATATGAGGCAGCGTTTGGAAGACCTTTCCAGTCGTTGTTAACCAGGACTTCGTCTTTAGTACCGGAGGCGAACAGAGTGACAGTGCCTTACCAGGAGATCCTAGAGTCTGTCATGGCCCTGTGAAAATGGAACAGCACAAGTGTGGGCATGGTGGTTGCAGAGTCAGAATATTGAATGATTCACATGGGGGGTGCCCGGACAGAGTTAAAGATGTGTGGACATCCCTAGGTGTGAAGGGGGGAACTAGAACATTAAACTTCTAATGTTTACTAAAGTTGCCCCTAGGCCTTAGTGGCCCCTAGGGACTTTTAAAGTTTGGGACCCTAGGATTTTTATGGGGCGGAGGCCACACTCCACTTTTGGAGTGTGGGCGCCCTTCTGCTTATCTTCGAGCTCCCGGCTAATAATTGCTCCAGCTAAAGCACCGGGGGTTGAAGAACTAGGGGTAGCCCCGCTGGGGTCTGTGTGGGAGCTGTGCTCACCACGGAAGCTGTGGAGGCGGCGGCGGCCTTTGGAGGCTTCTTCGGACAATCCCGAGAAGTATATCCTTTTGTGTGACAAAAGAAACATCTACCTCCTTCTTGTACTGAGAAAGCTCCTCAGCACTCAACTTGCCACCTGTCTTGCCTGACTCCGCTTTCTGGTCTGGAGTAAGCTTAGACACATTGTTCGAGTTCTTGGAGCCAGAGGCTCCCGGGCTCTGTCCTGGGAAAGACCCCGTCTGGTTCTGGCTTTTGCCTCCCCCAGGCGTTAGCCTTGGGAGAAGCCGGCTGGGAAGTCTTGGGCTTGCCACCATTGTGTTTCATTTCTGCACTCTGCGCAAGCGAGAGTGCGTCCTCAAAGGTGGCTGGCCTAAACATACGCACCTCCCATTGGATTTGCGTGTCCAGGCCATACAAAAACTGCCCTTTCTTGTCTGAATCAGATAAGCCTAATTGTAGACACAAGGTCGAAATTTTATGGCAAACTGAAGGACTGGTGGCACATTCTGACGCGCTCCCCTGAACTCGTCTTCGAGTCGCTCAAGGTAGTGGGGCGGTAGAAACCGCTGCTTAAGGTCGCGGACGAACTCGTCCCACACAAGCTGCCATACCTGCTCTCGTGTGGGCATGAGCCCACTGAGTCCACCAAGGAATGGCCTCACCTTCCAAGTACCAACTAGCTAAGATCACTTTGTCAGTATCTGTTTTCCTAACTGCGGCAAAGTAAGCTTCAAATTGATGCAACCATGAATAAAGAGTTGTGGGATCGAGTTTACCATTATACTTACTGAAATTCATTTTCTCGGGAAAATGATTCGAGGGCGCCGTCGGTGTCAATCTGGCGTCCAAAGCTCTGAGGTAACGCTCGTGTTCCACGCGTCGCATGGCGTCGTCTTCTCGTTGTCGGATCTCCAATGCACGCATCTGCATCTCAAGCAAGGAGCTTGGCTGCGGCTGTGACCCAGCGAGAGGGTCCCTGTGACGAGGATCTGGTATCTGGGATACGGAAGGAGAGGGAGGAGGAGATGGAAAACGCAACGCTGGAGAGCGAGAACGCTCCTCCAGAGCCAAGATCCGCGCCTTCTGCTCATCCAACTTGGCTGTCTGGTCTGCGACGATTGCTTGCATCATCTGCTGGAACATGTCTGTGACACTCAAGCCGGGTGCCCTAGCTGGGCTGCCTGGTGCACTCTGGTCCCATGGTTCTGGTTCTCTCTCGTCGCCGAAACTCGCCATAGCGGGAAAATGCAATTCCTTTCCGGAACGCAATCTGACCATCCACTATCTGTGTGGGAGACTTTCGGAGGCTTCCGGAGGCTAAAAACCAACCATCCTTCGAGGGACAGGAGTCACTCCGAAAGGGGTAGTCCACCGGTGTCTAAAAACCAACCACACGAGCGAAAAAATTTTCTGGTTTTCTTTGCTGAATCTTTGACCTTGAAGTAGGCTCTGATACCACTATAATATGCGGAAGCTTCGGAGAAGGATCGGTACTTCAAAACGCAAAAATCAGCACTCTTTTCGCGACGGAATTAACGCACAAATTGAAAGGAGATGTGCAGAAAATAGAGAGAGAAGGGGGAGATGGAGAGGACACAGTATTGGGTCCCAATTACCCTCTGTAGGGCCCACACCACGGATGGTGTATTTGCTTTATTAGAATGATGTAAATCTGAAAACAAATACAGAAAACTTGACCTTTTCTTAGCTGGAAAATCCTGCCCTTGACCTTCAGAAGTCCACCCCTTTGCTTGGCAATCTCCTTGGCTTGACTGGCCCTTGATTGGTGTCACGTGCATCCCGCACTTGGATGCCACGTAGACATTTCTGTACAGAAGGTGCAGGACCTGGGATGGTGAACTGGTCCCATGTGAGCCCAGTCCGGGACGAGTCAACCAGGGATCCATCTCAGTCGTCCGAGGTCAGGTGTGCATTGTCCTGCACATGAGTCCAAGGTCAGGTGTGCACTGTCCTGCACATGAAGCAGTGCCAGTCCGCGCTGTGAGTCTCCCTCTGGAATGATGTCAGATGTTCTGTGTATCTGGTTTGCAACTGGATGCCAGGCCTCTGTAGGCATGTAGGTTTGCATGTAGAGATGGGGCCAGCCCATAGGGCTACCCCAGTGCGAAGATTTGCACTTGCACTCTTAGTGTGGGCATGGGGGAGGTGTAGAACCACCCCCAAGGGGCCAGGAGGGCCCAGGCTGTGCCCACCAGCCATGGCATGGGCTGGAAGGGCTGTCGGCCAGCTCTAGAGCTTCTGGACAGGCAGCCGACAGGGACAAAAGCCCTATCCAACAGGTCAGGCCAGGTGTAGGGGCAGTCCCACACCCATGCGCAGATGTGCCCAGCAGCCAGGAGCTGTCCCAGAAGGTATGCGCAGCTTGACACTGTCCCTGCAGTGGCCAGCAGGCTGCCTAGTGTGAAAGCACCATATAGAATATAGTGTGAAAGCATTTTAGTGAAAAGGACCTAGTCGTGGGGCTTTTATTAGCTGGCCGACTGGATGCAAAAGGGAGTATAAATACTCCAGCCAATAATCATTGAGATCATCTCATAATTCACCAAGTGCATCAAGCAAACAAGGGCCAGGACAGCCAAGAGGTTGCTAACGCAAAGGGGTGAAGGACTGAAGGTCAAGGGCAGGTTTTCCAGCCAAGAAAAGGTCAAGTACTCTGTATTTGTTTCCAGATTTACATCATTCTAATAAAGCAAATACACCATCCGTGGTGGGGGCCCTACAGAGGGTAATTGGGACCCAATACTGTGTCCTCTCCATCTCCCCTTTCTCTCTCTATTTTTCTGCACATCTCCTTTCAGTTTTGTGCGTTAATTCCGTCGCGAAAAGAGTGCTGATTTCTGAGTTTTGAAGTACCGATCCTTCTCCGAAGCTTCCGCGTATTACAGTGGTATCAGAGCTCACTTCAAGGACAAAGATTCAGCAAAGAAAACCAGAAAATTTTTTCGCTCGTGTGGTTGGTTTCTAGACCCTGGTGGACTACCCCTTTCGGAGTGACTCCTGTCCCTCGAAGGACGGTTGGTTTTTAGCCTCCGGAAGCCTCCGGAAGTCTCCCACACAGATAGTCGATGGTCAGATTGCGTTCCGGAAAGGAATTGCATTTTCTTGCCATAGCGGGCTTTGGCGACGAGAGAGAACCAGAACCATGGGACCAGAGTGCACCAGGCAGCCCAGCTAGGGCAACCGGCTTGAGTGTCACAGACATGTTCCAGCAGATGATGCGAGCAATCGCAGACCAGACAACCAAGTTGGATGAGCAGAAGGCGCAGATTTTGGCTCTGGGGGAGCGTTCTCGCTCCCCAGCGTCGCGTTTTCCATCTCCTCCTCCCTCTCCTTCCGTATCCCAGATACCAGATCCTCGTCACAGGGACCCTCTCGCGGGGTCACAGCCGCAGCCAAGCTCCTTGCTTGAGATGCAGATGCGTGCATTGGAGATTCGACAACGAGAAGACGACGCCATGCGACGAGTGGAACACGAGCGTTACCTTAGAGCTTTGGACGCCAGATTGACACCGGCGGCGCCCTCGAATCATTTTCCCGAGAAAATGAATTTCAGTAAGTATAATGGTAAACTCGATCCCACTACTCTTTATTCATGGTTACATCAATTTGAAGCTTACTTTGCCGCAGATATTGACAAAGTGATCTTAGCTAGTTGGTACTTGGAAGGTGAGGCCATTCCTTGGTGGACTCAGTGGGCTCATGCCCACACCAAAGCAGGTATGGCAGCTTATGTGTGGGACGAGTTCGTCCGTGACCTTAAGCAGCGGTTTCTACCGCCCCACTACCTTGAGCGACTCGAAGACGAGTTCAGGGGAGCGCGTCAGAATGTGCCACCAGTCCTTCAGTTTGCCAATAAAATTTCGACCTTGTGTCTACAATTAGGCTTATCTGATTCGGACAAGAAAGGGCAGTTTTTGTATGGCCTGGACACGCAAATCCAATGGGAGGTGCGTATGTTTAGGCCAGCCACCTTTGAGGACGCACTATCACTTGCGCAGAGTGCAGAAATGAAACACAATGGTGGCAAGCCCAAGACTTCCCAGCCAGCTTCTCCCAAGGCTAACGCCTCGGGGGGCAAAAGCCAGAACCAGGCGGGGTCTTCCCCAGGACAGAGCCCGGGAGCCTCTGGCTCCAAGAACTCGAACAATGCGTCTAAGCTTACTCCAGACCAAAAAGCGGAGGCAGGCAAGACAGGTGGCAAGTTGAGTGCTGAGGAGCTTTCTCAGTACAGGAAGGAGGGTAGATGTTTCTTTTGTCACACAAAAGGACATACTTCTCGGGATTGTCCGAAGAAGCCTCCAAAGGCCACCGCCGCCTCCTTAGCTTCTGTGGTGAGCACAGCTCCCACACAGACCCCAGCGGCTACCCCAAGTTCTTCAACCCCCGGTGCTTCAGTTGGAGCAATTATTAGCCGGGAGCTCGAAGATAAGCAGAAGGACGCCCATGACCAGGAGTATGAGCGCAACGAATTGCTCAAGTCCTTTGGCTACATAGGTGGCCAGAGAGTCGTTGTCTTGTTTGACAGCGGCAGCACGGAGGATGTGATCACGGAAGAGGCCGCTAGGCGTGCCCGTTTCGAGCTGACTCCGGTGGACAAACAAGTTGAGGGTTTTAGCACAAGTATGACAACGAGCGTCAAGTATGAAGCTCTAGGTGCTAAGTTAGTGATTCAGGCCATAGAGTTTGTGCGTGACTTTATGGTTGCCCCTCTTGTAGGAGCAGACATAATTTTGGGTATCCAGTGGTTTCACAAGTTTCTTCCTGATGTCAAGTGGGACAAGCACACGTTCCAGATCAATCGGAATGTGTCAAACACCCCGGTGACCATTAAGTGTGAGCCAGGTATTCCAAACTTTCCGCTCATAAGCCACTTGCAGGCTAAGCGAGTAGTCAGGAAAGGCGCACAGTGTGCGATGATTTACATCCAGACAGCCCAGACGGTGGCCAGTGCTTCCGAGAAGTACTCAGTTCTCCATGAAAAGTTCCAGAAGATTTTTCTTCGGGACAGTCTCCCTCCCCAGCTTCCCCCGTCCAGACCGGAGGATCACAAGATTGACCTCCTCCCAGGCTCAGAACCCCCGAGCAAGTTTCCGTATCGCCTTTCTAAGGCAATGGAATCGGACTTGGACCGCCAACTCCAAGAATTGTTGCAAGCTGGCTTCATCCGTCCCAGCGTGTCGCCATTTGCAGCACCGATCTTGTTTGTCAAGAAGAAAGATGGGTCTTCTCGGTTGTGTGATTATCGTGCACTCAACAAGCTGACTATCAAGAGCAGATTCCCGATGCCTCGAATTGACTATATTCTCGAGAGGCTGAATGGAGCTAAGATGTTCTCCAAACTGGATTTAAAGAGTGGGTACCACCAGGTTCGGATTGTAGAGAGGGACATCCCCAAGACAGCCTTCCGTACAGAACGGGCCCACTATGAATTTGTGGTGATGCCTTTTGGATTGACGAACGCCCCAGCTACATTTAACCGCATGATGATGCGTATTTTCCGGGAGTTGATTGGAGAGTGTGTGTTCATATTTCTGGACGACATACTCATATTTTCAGCTACAGTTGAGCAACATGACATTGATGTGGAGAAAGTCCTTAAGTTGCTAGAAAGCAACAAGCTCTATGTCGATGAAAAGAAGTCAGAATTTTATCTGTTCCAGGTACATTACTTGGGATATATAATTAGTGCTGAAGGCATTCGACTTGATCCGGCTAAAGTGGCCGAGATTGTTAACTGGGAAGTACCTCAGACCGCTTATGACATTAGATCATTTGTGGGTATATGCCAGGCATATTCCACCCACATTGACAAGTTTTCTGATCTCTCGGCAGACCTCACCGATCTGCTAAAGGGAGTGAGAACAAGAAGGCAAAAGATTCGAATGACTCCACGAGCGTTGGAGGCATTCCAGAACCTCAAGGTGGCTTTGTCAGAAGCGCCTTGTTTAGCCCTTGCCTCGTGGGACGAACCATTTCAAGTGATCACCGATACGAGTAACATCGCAATTGGAGGTGTATTGCAACAGAATGGTCATCCAGTAGCTTACATGTCTCGTAAGTTACTGCCCACCGAGAAGAACTACTCAGTCTATGATCGTGAACTCCTAGCAGTTATACAGGCCTTGAAACATTGCAAAAATTTCCTGTATGGCCGTGACTTTGAGGTTCGCACTGACCATCAGGCATTGCGCTGGATTCAGACGATGCCAAGTGCACAGTGGAGTGATCGACAACACCGCTGGAGTCAGATATTCCAGCAGTTCGGTGGTATGATTGAGTACCTTCCAGGAAAGGCCAATCCAGTGGCCGATGCTTTGAGCAAGAAGGGACAAGTATCTGCGATTCAGACCACTAGACTTGACCCTGTTGGTACAGGACTAGAAGACATGAAGCACACGTACGCGGATTCCGAGGAATTCGGTACACAGTGGGAACAAGCATTGGATGCCACAGGACCATGCCATTTTTTGATACGCGATGGTTGGCTTTTCTACAAAGGCCGACTATGTGTCATGAAATCATTCCGGGCAGCTCTTCTCCATGATGCCCATGACGCCATTACAGGTGGTCATAGGGGCATGAATTCGACTCTGGAGAAATTAGAACGGCAATACTATTGGCCAAAGATGAGGCGTGATGTGTTTACATATGTACAACGCTGTGACATTTGTCAAAAGGTGAAAGCTCCTCGTGGAAAGAAGATAGGGTTGTTACAGCCTTTGCCAATTCTTGAGGGTCCTTTCCAGGACATTTCGATGGATTTTGTCACAAATCTGCCTCCCAGTCCGAGTAAGCGTAATACGCAGTGTTTAACTATTGTTGATAGGTTCAGCAAATTTGTTATGCTTATTCCTTGCAGGGCCAATGTGACCGCCGAGGATGTTGCCCAGCTATTTATTCCGCATTGGTACCCGATTGGTGGGATTCCTAGGACCATAGTGTCAGACCGAGATGCCAAGTTTACCAGTCATTTTTGGAGGGCATTGTTTGATAATTTTGGTACTAAGTTGAATTTTTCCAGTGCATTCCACCCACAGACAGATGGCCAGACAGAGATATACAACCAGTTGGCCTTTGATGTGCTGAAGTGTTATGTCCATGATCAGCAAGGTAAGTGGGAATCGTTTTTGCCTTTAGTTCAAGCTGTTTTGAATGACTCTTTTTCTTCAGCTATTGGCCGGACTCCATATGAGGCAGCGTTTGGAAGGCCTTTCCAGTCGTTGTTAACCAGGACTTCCGTCTTCAGTACCGGAGGCGAACAGAGTGACGGAGTCTTACCAGGAGATCCTAGAGTCCGTTAAAGATAGATTGGCTAAAGCGCAAGAGGCCTACACTCGACAGGCCAATAAAGACCGAAGGGACATGAAGTTTTCGGAAGGGGATTGGGTGTATCTTCGGATTATGAAGCAAAGATTGAAGCAGGTGGGCAAGCGATGCCCAAAGTTGTCTTTCAGGAGCTTCGGACCATTTCCCATCCGGAAAAAGATTAATGAGGTGTCTATGCAGTTAAAGCTACCTCCGAGTTGGACTATGCACGATGTATTTCATGTCAGTTGGTTAAAGCCATATGTAGGTCCACCCCCTTCACAGGTCAAGGACGAAGCGGAACCAGACATTATTGATGAAGCAGAAGAAATAGTTCCAGAACAGATCCTTCTGCACCGTTTCAAGCATGGCTCAGGCCGAAGACTACGACAGTTCCTCACGAAGTTTCAGGACCGAGGAACTCATGAAGCGGTATGGCTCGACAAAGAATTTTTCGAAGATTATCCGGCATTATTGACGGATTATTTGGAGGCTATGCAGCTTCCGTCAAGTTAAGCAGAAGGGGATGTCACGTGCATCCCGCACTTGGATGCCACGTAGACATTTCTGTACAGAAGGTGCAAGACCTGGGATGGTGAACTGGTCCCATGTGAGCCCAGTCCGGGACGAGTCAACCAGGGATCCATCTCAGTCGTCCGAGGTCAGGTGTGCATTGTCCTGCACATGAGTCCAAGGTCAGGTGTGCACTGTCCTGCACATGAAGCAGTGCCAGTCCGCGCTGTGAGTCTCCCTCTGGAATGATGTCAGATGTTCTGTGTATCTGGTTTGCAACTGGATGCCAGGCCTCTGTAGGCATGTAGGTTTGCATGTAGAGATGGGGCCAGCCCATAGGGCTACCCCAGTGCGAAGATTTGCACTTGCACTCTTAGTGTGGGCATGGGGGAGGTGTAGAACCACCCCCAAGGGGCCAGGAGGGCCCAGGCTGTGCCCACCAGCCATGGCATGGGCTGGAAGGGCTGTCGGCCAGCTCTAGAGCTTCTGGACAGGCAGCCGACAGGGACAAAAGCCCTATCCAACAGGTCAGGCCAGGTGTAGGGGCAGTCCCACACCCATGCGCAGATGTGCCCAGCAGCCAGGAGCTGTCCCAGAAGGTATGCGCAGCTTGACACTGTCCCTGCAGTGGCCAGCAGGCTGCCTAGTGTGAAAGCACCATATAGAATATAGTGTGAAAGCATTTTAGTGAAAAGGACCTAGTCGTGGGGCTTTTATTAGCTGGCCGACTGGATGCAAAAGGGAGTATAAATACTCCAGCCAATAATCATTGAGATCATCTCATAATTCACCAAGTGCATCAAGCAAACAAGGGCCAGGACAGCCAAGAGGTTGCTAACGCAAAGGGGTGAAGGACTGAAGGTCAAGGGCAGGTTTTCCAGCCAAGAAAAGGTCAAGTACTCTGTATTTGTTTCCAGATTTACATCATTCTAATAAAGCAAATACACCATCCGTGGTGGGGGCCTACAGAGGGTAATTGGGACCCAATACTGTGTCCTCTCCATCTCCCCTTTCTCTCTCTATTTTTCTGCACATCTCCTTTCAGTTTTGTGCGTTAATTCCGTCGCGAAAAGAGTGCTGATTTCTGAGTTTTGAAGTACCGATCCTTCTCCGAAGCTTCCGCGTATTACAATTGGCTTGAGCACTTGATGAATACTGAGATGAATGATGGGATTATGGCTCTCTTCTATTTATACTACCCTTCAGGGGTAGTTGGCCAACATAAGGGCAAGCGGCCAGCATCAGTTATGCGACTGGATATTCAGCAGTTAATGCTGAAAAATCCCATTAAATGCTGGAAAATTTCCCATAATTCCTGCGCACCACTTCCTGGGTGGCTGGACATCAAGCGCCTGCTTCTTAAGGGCTGGGCACATCTTTTGCCCACAATCCCAAAGCTGGGCAACCTGTATGGGCTGCCCCATACATGCCCTACAGCCATTTAAAGGCTATATGCTCCTGAAAATAGCCTTATCTTTGCCCAAGGGCTGTCCCACAGCCCTTCCATGGCTGGTGGGTCCAGCCTGAGCCTTCCTCGCCCTCATGGGGATGGTTTCACACCATTCCCATGCCCATACTAATCTCCGGGGTAGCCCTATGGGCTGGCCCCTTGTCCTAAACATAATCTACTTAGTGATCTGGCATCCAGTACCATACCAGATACACAGAACCACTGACATCATTCTAGAGGGAGACTCACAACGCAGACTGGCACTGTTTCATGTGCAGGACAGTGCACACCTGACCTTAGACTCCTGTGCAGGACAATGCACACCTGACCTCGGACATCTGAGATGGATCCCTGGCTGACTCGTCCCGGACTGGGCTCACATGGGATGTATAGTTGTCACGTGCATCCCGCACTTGGATGCCACGTAGACAGTTCTGTACAGAAGGTGCAGGACCTGGGATGGTGAACTGGGACTTCCTTGACTGGACCAAATTCTGGGCTTTGTGGACAATCTATTATGCTAGGAATTAGTTGCTCTTCTATGGAGATTCTATCCAGATGTTTTTTTATTTCCGGAGAGCCCTTTTCTAGTCCCTCCAAGATTCTCACAAAATCGGAGGACTAACCTTCCCGCAATTAGAAGTGCTTTCCCACTGTTTCTGCTTTTAGTAGGTGTCCTGATTTGGGATAGCTATGAATGTATATTTCTTTTTTCTTAATGAGACAGTGGTTTCACTATATATTAAAAAAAAGTGTGTGTAGGGGGTGTGTGTGTGAAGGCTATCGTTGCCGTTTGCCTATACCTGTCGTCATATGTACTTGTTGTCCTTTGTACCTGCTATCGTTATCGTCCGATGTGTAACCAACATGCAGAGAGTCACATGTTCCTGCTGTCGTTGCAATCCGCCTCCACACCTGTCGCCGCTTGTATCTGCCGTCACTTGTACCTACTCGACTCTTAGCTGTCGCATGTTCCCACTCGTCACTCAGTCGTCGCCTGTTCTTGCTCGTATGCTACCTGTGTTCTGCTTGGCCTTTCTTTATTTATAGCCAAGACTCTTGCCTTTGTTTAGGTTTTATATGTGAGTGTGTGCGTGTGTTTATCATACAGAGATGGGTTCTTCTAGGCAGATTCATAATGTATATACCAAACGCCACTTTGATCCTGTAGCCAGCACCATTGTCGTGGGAACAGCTCCAAATGACATGGCAAAAAGGGAAGTGACTTGGAGTGACGTGGACTTGGTAGACAAATGCCAACTTGGACTTGGCATATAGTCGGCCATTGATGGCAACGCGCTTAGACCATCTACTCATGGACTACTGAAGTCGGCTACTCACCTACCATAGGCTATTTTGTTCGACCTCTACCAAGGGCTACTACACGCGTTCCTGGTGGGAGCATATATATATCACATCCTCATCATTAGTTTTGTATCTCATCCTGAAGCACTTAGCCCCTTAGTTTTCCTCTATAGCTGCATTGTTTTCTCTTACAGTAGTCTAGCTTGGTGCACTCCCTACGCATCCCTTGGTTTCCCTTCCGCCACTGGTCTAGATGTTGATGTGCGGAGACAGTGGCCATTCTTGTACTCTTTGGGATACATAGTGGATTGTCTTGGCTTGGCTATTCTCATTTCTTGATACTATTCATGGTTGTTGCAGTTTACTGTTGTTTTAGTACTCGTGCACTTATGTTCACTCATGTTCACTAAGCACTTGCACGTGAGCACGTGATACTATTCATGGTTGTTGCAGTTTACTGTTGTTTTAGTACTCGTGCACTTATGTTCACTCATGTTCACTAAGCACTTGCACGTGAGCACCTTGCATTTCTCTCTTCATCACAACTTGTTCTCACTATGCACTAGCATTTTGTAGGTATTTGAGCAGTTCTGGGGAGTATACTCCCTCGCTCAACATACTGTCATCCGAGAGAGAGTCCACAGTGAGTAGGGGACCTGAGCCACTCAGGCTGGCTACAGGTACACCAAAATTTGGCACGCCCGATGGGACCTTCTCTCAGCACATCGGAGTCCACAACAATGGATACTTTGGCTATTGTGTTTTCTGTTGGCAACTCTCGCCAACTCTCTCCACTGCGTGCGGCAAACACGTTCTTCACATGGTCCTAAGGATAGCTCCATCAAAAGCTCCCCCTCTAGCCCTTTGAAGTTCTACCAAAGGAGGAAATTTCACTACATTCCACCAAGAAATCCTCCTCCACCCCTACCTCTTCCTCCCCTATCACCAAATACCTCATCTTCTTCTACATCTCACAATCCCATGGACCAAGCGACCGGCCACCCTAAGGCCTTGGCCACTATGTTGGACAGAGTCAATGTCAAACTACCCACCTTCAAAGGGTCCTCCACAGAAGATGTTGATGATCACATCCAATGATATCTCTATCAAAGTCACGCAACAGCAGCACGCACACCACCCTAGGACACTGAGCAACGTCGGCAGCTAGGCTCCCATCTCCCAACCGTTGCTCCCCCCAAAAACCCGGCCGGAGGATATATCTATGAAAAGGTGCCACCACACCCTATATATGGCTCTTCGACTTCCCATGCTCTTGCATATGGGATAATCCACCACAACTTCTAGTCATGCAATAACCCGAGAGTAGATACAAGAATTGCCACCTCCAACACCCTCCTTCAATTCGAGCACCTTGATCAAACAGAGGCTAGGACCACCCAAGACCACACAGGCCGAGTTCTAATACCATGTCAAAGTCACGCAACAGCAGCACGCACACCACCCTAGGGCACTGAGCAATGTCGGCGGCTAGGCTCCCATCTCAGAACCATTGCTCCCCCCAAAAACTTGGCCGGAGGGGAGATATCTACGACAAGGTGCCACCACACCCTATATATGGCTCTTCAACTTCCCATGCTCTTGCGTATGGGATAATCCACCACAACTTCTAGTCATGTAATAACTTGAGAGTAGCTCCAACAATTGCCACCACAACTTCTAGTCATGTAATAACTTGAGAGTAGCTCCAACAATTGCCACCTCCAACACCCTCCTTCAATTCGAGCACCTCGATCAAACACAGGCTAGGACCGCCCAGGACCACACAAGCCAAGCTCTGATACCATGTCAAAGTCACGCAATAGCAGCACGCACCACCCTAGGGGACTAAGCAACATCGGTGGCTATAGCCGAGACTGTCCTAAGCAAAGGGCCAGCACCTTGGCTAATCCGGTCTCCAACTTCACCTTCCCCACCACCAACTTCATCTCGGTGAAGCTTCCTCAAGCTCCCTCCCCCTCTTCCAATACAGTGATTCCACAAATGGCTTCCTCACCCGATCTAGTCACTGTAGGTGTCCTTACTCGCGCCCAACGTGCCACCTCCAATCTCCCTTCGGGCCCCATTCCATCCCCTGTAGAGGATTCTGTACCACCTTCACCCTCTGCTATTGACCAAGCTTTCCAAGATGCTGTCTTTGCCTCCAAGGCCAAGCTCCGGCCCATCCCAACAACCTTGGGGGTTCTCGTCTGTCCATGAAGGCTCTCCTACAAACCACTCATTACAATATCTCTCTCTATGATCTACCCTCTCTTAGCCCCCAGGCCAGAGCTGAGACTGAAGCTCTTCTGCATTCTTTACCCCCTGTGCTAGCTGGCGGTGGCCGGTCCCTCCAACATCCGCTAGCCAGCGATTCCTTAACTGTGAGCCTCTTGCTGTTGCAGGGGCTCATCTCCAACTGTGGGTCAACCTCCTCAACTGATTGAGGCTGTCCAGCCGTAACAATCGACTGGGAATCATCATCCGAATCATCTAGGTCTCCAAGAAGTGGCGGCTCATCAACAGTGGAAACCGGAACATGTTCATCAAAAACCACATCCCTGATGATAACAACCTCATTCCTCTCTGGATCATACAACCTGTATCCCTTGGAAAGAGAGTTATATCCCACAAAGACAAGCTTTTGGGACTTTGAGTCGCGCTTCCCCCTCTGCTTCTTTGGAATGTGAACATATGCATCACTCCCAAACACATGGAAATGGGAGACATCAGGTTTCCTGCCAAAATACGCCTCAAAGGGAGTCATGTTTGGTACTGAAGTCGTCGGAGAACGATCGAGGATATGGACAGCCATAGCCACAGCCTCTCCCCAAAGTGGACGAGGAAGATCACAATGCTCCAGCATCGTCCTCGCCATCTCCACCACAGTCGTGTTCTTACGCTCAACTACTTCATTCTTTGACGACGAGCCTGTATTGGCCAGCTCCTGCTTGATGCCATGTTCCGCACAAAACCACACGAATGCATTGAAAGAAAATTCTCCTCCTTTGTCAGCCCGAAGAGTCTTTATCTGCAAGCCAGACTCTTTCTCCACCATCACATGCCACTCCTTGAACCGAGCAAAAGCTTGGTCCTTCTATGAAAGAAAATAAACCCATGTGAATCTGCTACAATCATCAACAAGCAACATAAAGTACAAAGAACCTTTCAAGGATGCTCTCTGCATAGACCCACACAAGTTAGTGTGTACCAACTCCAAAGGTTTCAAAGCCCGCCTGGAAGCCTGCTTCAGAAAAGATTCCCTGTGCTGCTTACCACGATTGCAAGAGCAGATTTGTTAGAGATGGCTGAGAAGCATGTGAAGATCCCAACACTCCCCACGTTCCCGGTGGACCGTCAGTTGGATGGAAACCATTACGGCATATGGAAGGTTATGATGGAATCTGTGCTGCTGGAGTCGTATGACCTTGCTAATTTCATTGTTGTCGAGGTTCCATGGCCGGAAGCAGAGAAAGGGGTGTTACACTCAACCAAAAAGGACCGCGAGGCACAGGCACAGTTGTGGGATCGTGTCAACGCCAGAGTCCGTTCATTTATCTTCCTCAACTGCACACCGCAAGTAATCAATCATGTAAAGCATATGACGCTGGCCAGAGGCATATGGCAGCACTTGGCTTCTCTTTATAACACATACCTCCTGGACATCTGACTCGCCCAAAAACCTGCTCATATAATGCATAGATGCCCCATGTCATATCTGCTGGTATGCCAAGAGACTGCAGGTGCTGAAAGAGCCTCTCTCGTGGTACTGTGTCAAACGCCTTGCGGAAATCCACAAAGCAGCAATAGAGCTTTCTCTTCCTCACTCTGGCCTGATCAATCATACATCTCAAAGTGAATACATGGTCAGTGGTAGAGAAAGCTCTCCTGAAGCCTGCCTGCCCTGATGAGCGAGAGAGAGAGAGAGAGAGAGAGAGAGAGAGAGAGAGAGAGAGAGACGTGTAACTCTGCTCTATATACACAAAGAAGATCCCGAATACAAGACACAATGGCAAGGGAGTTAGGGGTCCATTATATATGGACCCCAGGCAGCAGTCGGCCTGCTCCAGAGGCAGTCGACTGGGTCCAGTTCTCCACGACCTGCTCTAAAGGCCATTCGGCCAGCACAAACAGGGTCGACCAGCACTGTCCCAAGGTCGGGTACAATCGGCCAGAGAAAAACAACAGAACAACAGCTGCCAGCACCACACGACTGCCACCCCAGGCCAAGAAAAAATGGGAAAAATATGGGGAGTGAGGAAAAATGAGAAAACACCTACAAGGGCGGGCACACCCACAACAAAGGCCCTGGTGTCTACATAAAGACAGGAGATGACTTCTAACACCTTGTCACCAGAGCTTGCACCACTACACCACTCGGGACGGCAGCCCTCTCTGCTCTTCATCACCCCTCAAGTACCGCAGCACCCTTGTCACTAGACTCTGCATCACTTCACCTTCCACTGCCCACTACCACCTCGGAGTGCCTTTGCCTCACATCGACGCAAGCCTTCGTCTCACCGACCGTGCTTCAACTTTGACATCGTCTTTGCTTCTGCACCGGTCTTCTACTCAGAGTCACCTCTCATCAGAGGGACTCTTGTACATGTTCTCATTCACCATCATATATACACTCACTCACCCATTTCATGCTATGTTGATTTGCTCTGACCTCTCGTACATCTCATCCTTCCGTCCTTTTGCCCTCACAGCCATCCACCATCTAGTCCCCGGAAGCCCGACGCAACATGTCCATATTCAAGTGGCCAAAACGGAAATGCCACAAATCACCGAGCTGAGTACCTGTAAGAGAAGAGAGTATTGAGAGTTTGTAAATCCCATTCTCCACTCCGCCTTCCCAAACAATTTGGTCTATTGCTTTGTCCCAGAGAGCAACTGAATGCTCATCAAACTCCACCCGCATGCCAGTCTTGCAAACCTCATGCACTGACAAAAGATGAAAACCAAGAGATGAAACATAAAGAACTGGGAAGGAATGCTTCCCCCCTCTACCATCGAGGACGATCTCCAACCTTCCCTCAGTGTGAATCGGAATAGTGGACTTGCCACCAATAAAGATGTGACCTGTCTGCCTCCGAAGGTCCTGGAACAACTCTCTCGAGGAGTCATGTGCCTAGAAGCACCGCTGTCCCAAATCCACTCCCGAGTATCCCCAACGGTGAGACTAACCACCTCCCTGCTCAAAGAAGATGAAGCTCCAGTGTCCATAATCTCCAAGTGCACAAAAGATGGAGTCTTTGCGACTGCAACTCAGGAATCGACACCTTTCTCGGTGCTTCGCTAAGGACATTTCCTCCAATAATGACCCTTCTGACCACAATGGTTACAAGTCCGCTCGGCCTTCAAAACATCACGATCTGAGTCGAGCTTCTTCTCAGAAGCCTTCGACTATGAAGACTTCCCTTTGCCCTTGTTGTTGTTGTTGTTGCAGCCTTTCGACCGCTAGCTAGTCAAAGCCTGCCCTATGGAGAGTTCAAAAACCGCTCCTCCTAGTCCAAAACCATCGACACAAGCTCCTCCCAAGTAATGGTGCTGAGCCTCCCACTAGTGATTGAAGAAGAATAGAAAGCTAAGAACTGAGGGGATAGATGAGACAACAGGGTGATGGCCATGTTCTCTGTTAATATCTCCTTTCCAACCTGAAGAACCTCCTGTTGAAGAGCTCGGAGTTTGATGTGCTCTCGCATCATCGAAGACTTTGTAGGATTCATCCCTCGCATCTACACTTCCAAGGAAATTCTCTTCATGTGGGCGATACCCAATTGTACAAAGAGGCCAAGTGCTACCAAATCCCTCGAGCCAGTGTCATGTGTTTGATATGATTGATCACTTGGGGTGTGCAATTGAGAAAGATGAAAGAACGCACACGGACATTGACACAATCCCACAATTGTGCCTCACCCTCGCGCTCTTTCTTAGTTGACAATGAAAGTTTCTCCTCCTCCGAATCTAGCCGTGGAATTCCAACCACGATGAAATCAGCCAAATCATAAGACTCCAAGACAGACTCCATCATTACCTTCCAGATACCATAGCTATTTCCGTCCAACTATCAGTCCACCGAGAACGATGGGAGGGTGGGGATCTTCACATGTTTCTCTGCCATCTCAAGCAAATCTGCCATGGGGGTTCATGTGGTCTTGTGAAGGGAGGGTGGCTGGGGAAAATTTTTTGAAGAGGCTGCACTTTGTTGCGTCTGATATGATTGATCACTTGGGGTGTGCAATTGAGAAAGATGAAAGAACGCACACGGACATTGACACGATCCCACAACTGTGCCTCGCCCTCGCGCTCTTTCTTAGTTGACAATGAAAGTTTCTCCTCCTCCGAATATAGCCGTGGAATTCCAACCACGATGAAATCAGCCAAATCATAACACTCCAAGACAGACTCCATCATTACCTTCCAGATACCATAGCTGTTTCCGTCCAACTATCAATCCACCGGGAACGATGGGAGGGTGGGGATCTTCACATGTTTCTCCGCCATCTCAAGCAAATCTACCGCGGGGGTTCATGTGGTCTTGTGAAGGGAGCGTGGGTGGGGAAAATTTTTTGAAGAGGCTCCACTTTGTTGCAAGGTGACTCTCCAGCAATGACACCCACCTTCTACCCGCTTCTCCATGTCCCGTACAGCCCAATCAGCACCAAAAACAGCAACCCCGAAAGCTCTCACTCTCTCCAAAGATTCAAGCCACCTGGGGCTCCGATACCATGTCGAAATGAAAAGAGAGAAAAATCAAAGAGCAGAAAACTACATAAGAACAAGCGAGGAGAGACGATGTCGAACTCTACTATATACACAAGTATATCTGGTGTAAAACTGTGGGGGGGAAAGGGTCACAATATATATAGGCTGGGGCTGCAGTCGGCCGGCCCTGTCTAAAACAGGTCAACAGCCCCAAAATGTCCCACGACTGGGTAAAAAACCAGTCGGCCAGCCCACGACCAGGAAAAAAATTGGTCAGCCAGCACAAAACAATGGACCCCTCTTAAGCAGCCAAATCCAACAGGCCAACAGGAAAAAAACATCATCCCTACGATTGAAAAAATGGAAAAGGGACAATGGATAAAAATGGAGAAAACCACACGGGCAGGCACACCCACATCACTGGCCCTCACTCCCTACATTGTAAATTGTAATATGGTAAAGACAAGAGATGTCTGCTAACACCTGATTGGCAAGGAAGATGTGGTGGAATGGACCAGGAGGGCTATCGGCCACCATTGATTGAGAATATCTAGTGTCGGCTGCAGCAAACAGAATTTATGAGTCCAAGGACCTAGCCGATAATAGGTTGGCCACTCCACCCAAGCTCCCAAGGCCTATTTAAGGCATTTGCATAGCTCATTGTTGATCATCTCATTCCTTGGGGAATGCGGTCACTAGATTAGGTTTATATTAGGGACTCTATGAGTCTAGACCACCTTTTGATGGGGCAGCCAGTTGGCTAGCCAAGATGCACTTGACACAAGGAATTTTCTGAATCGTCTATTTTCGGATATGCGAACAAGATTCCCTGGCAAGACATTTAGGGAAATATTTTCGATGTTTGGAAGATATCCTTCCAAAGTCCAGAGTCCAGACTACATGAATATGCTCTTTTCTTTGCTTGGACGAGATATTGAGCTATATGGACAATATTGCTGGATTATATATTGAGTTGTTTGCACAAACTCAGATCGACAAGTATGTATACTTCCATCGATCATTACATTACGTCAAGTAATTGCATAAAAGTTTTTAGCTGCAACAGATTGATCAACAGAACTATGAAGTGTTTTTCCACTGGTTTTAAGATGTACCAGAGCCTCTCGCTTTGAAGGTTCTCGAATATAATATTTCAGAGTGGTGTCACAAAAAAAATGTGTGTGTGTGTGTGTGTGTGTGTGTGTGTGTGTGTGTGTTGGGGGGGGCGTTTACCATTGCACTTGTAATGTTTTCTGCTCTTATCCTCCAGGACAGCCCCAGGCACAATACGTCCAGGAAGAAGTCGATCGAGTATGGCAAGGGCGAAAAGGTAACCTAAAAGAATGCCAGTCTGTTGCAACACACATAATCAAGAAGGATTAGTAGCAAAAACGTTTGAGAAGGATCAGTCGTAAACACACATACACAAGTAAACCAACCGTGTGCCATGACGGGAAACCGAGAAGAGGGCAAGGCTCCGTCACGTCTCTAAAAAAGGAACTGACCCCCATTGCAGCAGTGTAGCTGTTGTTGAAGCAAACGATGCTTCTTGTTGCAGTCGAGATCTAGCTTCTGGAATGAAAACTAATCGCGAGAAACATGGCTGCATGTCCTTATAGGCGAGCGCATTATGTTGGAATTTAGCATGAGTTTCCCACACCAGTAGTAGAGGTTTTAGCATTCGTTTCCAGTGTAAAGAGGGCCAATCTATTTTTTTTATGATATACATTGACGCTTCATACATGGCATTGATACATAGCATAAGGTCATATATAACACATGGTATATTGTTACCTTTCGCGGACATCTTCATGAGCTCTCTACATTTTTCTATGAGGGATGGTAATTGGACCTCTGTGTTATAGTTATATAAGTTGCGACACTTAGCACCACACCTCCCCCCTATAACACAACAACATACTCACCCAATATTTGAGCATTAGTATAAAGAAATTTCTAAGAAACTTACAAGCCTCGGTATTACAATCAAAAAAAGTGTCGATATTGTTCCCTTAATAAAGCAGCTTGTAAACATAGGTGACCAACACTAATAGCGACATTGTAATCTTATAGCTTATGACACTAATACTAAGGCTTTTTTAATTAAAAAAAGGGGGGCAAAATGGGAAAAAATGGGTCGATTTCTTCTTGATGCTTTACAATCAAAAAATAAATAAAAAAAAGAGGACTAAAAAGCTTCGTCTCTATGACAAAGATAAGAATAAGGAGAATGTCTTCCTCTTGTCCACACACCCCCCCCTTCACAAGAGAAAGAAGAAGGTAAGGGTGAATACATAAGAGCTATGTGAAAGCCCTTATACATTAAGCCTCATGCATAAGTCAAGAGCATTAGTATATAAGGCTTATGCATATGCCCTTGCTAGAGACCAAATGCATATACAAGGCTTATGCATATGCCCTTGCTGTAGAGACCAAATGCGTATATAAGGCTTATGCATATGCCCTTGTCATAGAAACCGAATGCATAAGAGCTAAAGCAAAAGCTCTTATGCCCTTGCTGTAGAGACCAAATGCATATATAAGGCTTATGCATATGCCCTTGTCATAGAAACCGAATGCATAAGAGCTAAAGCAAAAGCTCCCATGCATTAAACATATGCCTAATGCATGGGAGCTTCTGCATAAGGCTTATGCATTAGAAGTAGCCTTATGCATTATGGGAGCTTCTACATAAGGCTTATACATTAGAACATATGCATAAGCCTTATGTATTAAGCCTAATGTATAAGGCCAAAGAGGGGCTTATGCATAAGATTTATATATTACTACTTTTAGCTTATGCATAAGATTTATATATTACTACTTTTAGCTTATACATAAGGGCTTTTGTATAAGTTCTTATGCATAAGGGCTTTTGTATAAGTTCTTATGCATTGGCCTTCATCTATTACATAATTTAAAAAAATAAAGACACGAAAGCACATTGAAGGTTCCATCCAACAAAGTTGTTGTGAAGACCAGGTCAGTTACACATGGAGAGGGATCATACAAAGTTTGAGATATAAAAACTTAGTAAGAAAATGGTATGAAAAAGAATAATAGTAAGAACATGATACGAATAAAAGAAAAAAGAAGAAGATAAATTTAATTTCAAAAACTCAAAATACCCAACAAGAAATTTAAAAAACTAAGAGCTTAATGGACTTACCTTAACACAAGAAGAAGCTACAAAACAACAAACATTGTTTCTTGGAAAATCAACATGAAGTTTGGGTTATTTGAGAAGCCTAATGCTCTAGAGGAGAAGAAAATATCACCATCTTGCTCGCTTCCATGGTGAGGAAGAAGTGCTAGGCAAGTTGCACCAAAAAAAAAAGTTAGAGCCAATTTCAATAATTTTCAAATAACGCATTTTAAGCTTTGTTTACGGCTTGATATAAGTGTCTAAATTTCCTAGTAAAGTACTTGGAAATTGAACATAATGATTTGGCAAAATGAGATTGGTAAAAGATGGTATCTACGTAAAATTGTGATTCTTAAATTTAGACCCACATTGAGAGTGCCAATGTCACCGTGGCTCATGAATTCCATGAGAAGTACTAGTCGTCCTTGTCGTTGTGTTCATGTGCAACAAGATATTGAGAAGTACTAGTTATCTTTCTCATTGCATTCATGTGTAGGACATTGAGAAGTTTTAGTTATCCTCCTCATTGCATTTAGTATTAGTGATCCTCCTTATTTCATTCATCCAAGTCTTGACATTTCTTGTGGAATGCTCACCCTCTTTACTCAACTTATGTCATATCACACTTGAATATGTATACATTTAATGGCAATGCATTGGAAGGCTTGGTAAGCATTTTCTCATCCCTATAAAAGTTTAGTTTATGTTTTTGCAAGGGTCTTACTTGTGCCTGAGCTTGTAGTTTGTTGTTTACATTTTAATCACTAAAATGAGGAGGAACAACACATGAGGTTGCAAGCCTCTAACTTGAAACTTGCAAAAGACAATGTTGCTTGAATCCCATGTATTTTACCATGAAATCCTCTCTCTTATCAAGGATCTTGACATAGTGGGAAATGAAGAGAGCGGGAGAGCGAGAGAGAACACACAGAGAACCAGAGAGCCAAAGAGCACACACACAAGATAAGGGGTTAATCCACAGTTGTTGTGTGTGTTCCCCACTCACACTTGTATATAACTATAAGTGACATAAGTGACCATTACAAGTGGGTACATGGCCGGACCCGCACAGCTAAGAGACAGCTATCTAACTAAGGCCCAGAGCCATTACCCCAACAACCTCCCACTTAAAGGCAATGGGCCTAAGGGGAGTGTGAGTATGTACAGCAATGGGCCTAAGGGGAGTGTGAGTATGTACAGCAATGTACAACAATAGAAGAAGGTCACCTATCCAATACTCATGAGGTCTCGGCACTGTTGTGCAAACCTCTCTGAAGCTAGACTCTTCGTACGAAAATATGCAGGATTGTCGTCCGTATGAATCTTGACAAGCTGGATGAGCTTATCACCAAGTACCTGCCGTATGAAATGGTACTTGATATCAATGTGCTTTGTCTTGGCATGGAATACTGGATTCCGGGCCAACATGATAGCACTCTGGCTGTCGCAGTGTAGCACTGGAATCTCCTGTAACATACCAAACTCTGCCAAGAGACGAGAAAGCCATATGGCCTCCTTTGCGGCCTCCATGGTGGCTGCAACATACTCTGGCTCAGTGGTAGAAATGGTAACGCAACCCTGTAGACGAGAGACCCATGAAATTGCACCACCTGCGAATGTGAACAAGTAGCCTGTAGTCGACTTCCTGCTCACACTGGACAACCTGCATAATCAGCATCTACATACCCATGTACCGTTGAATCTGTCTGCCCATAGCATATGCACAAATCCTGAGTGCCTTTGAGATACCTCATAACCCCTTTCACTACTTCCTAATGCCGTTTGCCAGGATTCGCCATGTATCGGCTCACTATGCCCACTGCATAAGCAATGTCTGGTCTAGTAGCAACCATGGCATATATCAAACAACCAACAGCCGCCGATGCATAAGGTATCTTGGACATTTCAACCCACTCCTCATCTGATTTCAGACTGTCCTCTTGAGAAAGCTTGCAGTACGTAGGCAATGGAGTAGAAAGAGCCTTCGCACCCTGCATATGGAATCGCTCCAAAACTTTCCCAATGTATTCCTTTTGAGACAGGTAAAGCAACCGCCTTTTTCTATCTCTCTGAATACGCATGCCAAGAATATGGCTCGCAATGCCCAAATCCTCCATCTCAAATGCCTTATGCAGTTCAGCTGTCATCTACATAGATGATCAAAATAAGAAGGCTGCCATCTTCGGCCCTCTTTACATAGAAACAGTGATCCTCTTCACTCCTGCCAAAGCCCTGCTTTCTCATGAATCCATCAAACTTGTGATACCACTCCCTCGGATCCTGTTTCAAGCCATATAAGCTCTTCTTGAGCTTACATACATGACGAAGTTTCCCAATGCGGTCTTCACATCCATCTGATACAACTCCATGTCATCTCTAGCAACCAAAGCTAAAACAGTCCGCAAGGTAGTCATCTTGACCACAGGAGAAAAAACCTCATCAAAATCAATCCCATGTTCTTGCTTGAAACCTTTCGTCAAGCCTGGCCTTGTACTTTAGTGAAGTGTTATCCGGTGTAAACTTTTGCTTATACACCCACTTGCATGGCAAGACTTTATGCCCATCCGGCAAAGGCACCAAATCCCATGTGCCATTCTTATTGAGAGATGCCATCTCGCTCTTCATGGCCAACTCCCACTTAATCTTATCTACCCTCTGCATAGCCTCTTTGTAGCATGAAGGCTCACCACAATCAGTCACTATAAGATAGTCCAAACCTGGCTGAAATCTGTCAGGAGGATGTGACGGCCGAGTACTCCTCCTCAGCTAAGGGGCAGGTTGCTCATGTGAGAACACGGCTGTTCTACATCGTTATATGGCTGAAATTGTGTGGACCTGTGGGTGGCTGATCTACCTGACCACCATCCAATACATTTTCGGGCTGAACTAGAGATTGTACTACCTCCTGCTGTACTTTCCTAAACTGGCTATCCAATGTATGTGTCCTCAAATATGGTGCGTCTCACCACTTCTGGTCTATCAGCTGATCTTTTTGGCATAGAATGCTCTTTGAAGACGTCATTGCTGCATACAATTTTATGATTACTAGGATCCCAAAGTCTATATCCCATCTCTCCCTCCTCACCATAACCAAGAAATATGCTTTTGGATCTAACTTGTTGCGATCCTCTCTGCGTATATGCACGTATGCATCACAGCCAAACACACGCAAGTGTTTATAATACGGAGGCTTGCCTGTCCACATTTCTTCAGGCACCTTGTAATCCAAAGCACGATGAGGGGAATGGTTTATTAAATGTATAGCAGTTTTCACTGCCTCAGCCCAAAACCCATGAGATAAAGCAGCATGTGACAACATTGAACGGACTCTATCCTGTATAGTCCTATTTAACCTATCACCAACACCATTCTGTGATGGGTTGTGAGGTGAAGGGAGTTCCCTTTTTATACCTTTCAAAGCCAAGAAGTCATCAAACTCTTTCGACACATACTCACCTCCATTGTCAGATCTAAGACATTTCAATGACCTGCCTGTTTGATTTTCTACATATGCAAGCCATATCTTGAAAGTATGAAACACATCATCTTTCTGACGCATAGGATACACCCATGCCTTCTGCGTAGCATCGTCAATAAAAGACACAAAATACTTGCCACCACCCAAAGAAAGCTGTGGCATCATACACACATCTGTATGTACCAAATCTAACGGCAAGAGCTTACGCATAAGCTTCTTCTTGTGAGAAAATTGAACTTGCTTCCCATAAATGCAATGTTCACAATCAGCAAATTCAGAGCCACTAAACACAGGCAAGTAGCCACAACGAGATAAGATTTCCATTCCTTTCTTGCTCATATGCCCCAACCGGCAATGCCACAACACACCTGTTAGCAGCTCGGTGGTAGCATGAGCTGAACCACATGAAACAGTACAATAAAGAGGGTATAGGGTATCAACCAATGATCCCTTTGCCATGACCAAAGACCCTTTACAGATTTTCCATTTCCCATGCCCAAAAGAGAGTACATGACCACTCAAGTCAAACTGACTAGTACTGATGAGATTCTTCTTTAGCTCAGGTACATGCCTTACATCATGAAGTGTAAAAATACGTCCATGACCAACCTGGAGATCAATATCACCAATGCCTGCAATACGTAGCTCATGATCATCTCCAAGAAAAACCGGTCCCATATCACCTGCCATGTATGTCGTGAACCACTCACGATGTGGAGTGACATGAAACGAAGCTCCCGAGTCAATGAGCCAAGTATGCATAGCAATGCCCATGCTAGCTAGCAAGTGCTGGTCATCATGAGAAGACATATAAAGTATCTCGTGTTCTGCTACATACTCATCCACTGTGTCATTAATCTCCTCAATGGTAACACCACCTTGGCATGTCACACCTCTATCATGAGAACCTGGAGAAGTGTACGAAAGAGCATTTGCTTCAACTTTGCCCTTCCCTTTGTCCTTGTCTTTGTCATCGTCCTCTTTCTTATCCTTTGACTCCACTTTGCCTGCCTTTTTGTTAGCCTGCAGCTTATGACATTGACTCTTATAATGCCCTTTTCTCTCATAGTAAAAGCACACAATGTCCTTTTTAGATCTAGATTTGCTTCTAGACTTGCCTCTTTTGTCTTTGTCTCTGTCCTGTTGTCTACCTCTGACATTCATAGCACTAGAGGCTTTAGAACCTGCTCTATTCTGCCTATTCATGTCCTCCTGCATGATGGCACCCTCTACATCATCATAGACCTACAAATGATGAGAGTTGCTAGTGGCAATGTATCCCAACTGGGAGGCAGATTGACCAAGAGCAATGATGACTTAACCTCATCATCCAAATTCAGCCCATGCTAAATAACATGACTGAAAGTCTTATTAAACTCATTCAAATGAGTGAATACGGATTGCCCTTCTCTCATTTGCAATTGCACAAGCTTCTTCAACCAAAAAACTTTGCTAGAAGCGCTTTGCTGTGCATACAATGTCACTAATCTCTGCCATACATCCCATGCAGTGTTCTCATTCCGAATACTCATAATGATGTCATCGCAACATGTCAACATAATAGTGGCTTTAGCAAGTGTGTTTAGCCTCCACCATTCAGCATCTGTCATAGACGTAGGCTTCCTACCTTGCTCCTGAATGGGAACATATTGCTCCTTGAGATACAATATGTTCATGCATTGTGTCTGCCACACATCAAAGTTGCTAGTTCCCTCTAGCTTCTTAATGTTCATCATAGATGACGAATCTGCCATAATGTCCAAACAACAACAACAACAACAAGACAATAATGATGCTCAAACGCTTAGCTCCTTGTTGCAAGCAATCAATGCTGCAAAAGAGTGAAATGCACTACAAGTGCACAACCTATACAACGAGTGCCCCCAATCGGCTACGAATATAACCTGCATCTGTCACCCAAAGAGAGTACCTCCCACTTCAGATAAACATATGATACATGTGTCAAATACACAATACTCTGAGCATAAGTGTCCAAGCAAGAAACCGCAAAGCGACGATTCACAAACACCTGCTCAATGCTAACCAAACAATAGCAACCTGTTTGCATCCTAGCACAAAACAACAATTGTATACATCAGCCCAATGACATGTGAAATGACCAAACATAAGTGCAAACGATCCTCTATCTGCAGCTCAGATAGGCTCAGATAAGCATCCAGCAATCGTACATATAAAAAACAACCAAACATCTAACTGAAGCGAGCTATTTTGACACATAAAGCAAGATGTACACTCAAGCTTCTAGCTGAAAACTGATCTGTTTGCTGTTCACGGTTGAAAAGCGTGCTGCTCGACTCTTTCTCCGCCGACACGCGATGCGGAATGCCTACTGCTCTCCAACGCACGGATCTTCCATAGCCAAAGCTCTGATACCAGTTTGAAGAGAGCGGGAGAGCGAGAGAGAACACAGAGAGAACCAGAGAGCCAGAGAGCACACACACAAGATAAGGGGTTAATCCACAGTTGTTGTGTGTGTTTCCCACTCACACTTGTATATAACTATAAGTGACATAAGTGACCGTTACAAGTGGGTACATGGCCGGACCCGCAGAGCTAAGAGACAGCTATCTAACTAAGGCCCAGAGCCGTTACCCCAATAGGAAATAGGATCGAAGATGAGGAGATATTCAACTTTGATGATCGTCAAAACTCCCCAGGGACTTTGATTTTCAGAATAGATTGTCTTGGTTCCAAAATTCAACTTGGAAGACACAATAGAAAACATTATTGGGAATCAACTTGGAAGACATTTTGGGAAACTAGATTGATGATGGGATATATTTGACTTGAAAGATAATTCGTAAGCAAAACCAGATGTAAAGTACTCTCAAATAGGTTGGTGGATAGTACCTTACAGTCTTCTCTCTCACCAGGATCTTTGACACATTGGGATCAGACATAGCGAGATAATTCACTTTGATGATCGAAATTCCCCATGGATGCTCTAATTTAGCATGGATTATCATAGTTGTGCTAAAGAAGAATGATACTAGGTGGGTTAACATGGATACATTAACCACTTCATTAACTTACATTTGAATGACCTACTGAGCTATGCATGTATACTCTTGTAAAAGGTGTCTGTCATTGTAATGTATCCCCAAGTTAAGCTTGATTGCCAATAGGAAGCTTAGTTTTCATGATTGTAATGGATGATTAAGCTAGAATCTATTTTTAAGTCTTGGCCGACCTAGTGTGAAGGTTTCTTTTGCTAAGTAAGAGAGAGGAATAGATAGGCATTACTCTTTTCTTGCATGTCCCACATTGGTACAAGAGGTAAGGGCAAATCTCCCCGATCACGAGTCTTCTCGTGGTGATAATGGGCTACATTAACCTAGAGCAACACATTGTAAAGTTTCCAATGACATAACACGAAGCTAAGGCAAGATAAGTGCCAGACAACAAGATCAAAGATGGGGAGATATTTGGCTCTGAGATCAAAACTCCCTAAGGATGCTCTAATTTAGCATGAATTATCATGGTTGCCAAACAACTTTGATATTTTACTTTAGAAAAAACATGAAACCATGATCTAAGATCAACTTAGAAAATAGATTAGAAATATAATTAGAGATGGAGAGAGATTAAATTTTGATGATTAGGGATGCTTTGATTTAGCATGTGTTTTCTAAGTTGCATTCGGCTGCTCAAGAACAAATGACATTTAATTCGACAAGGCTAAGCTAAGCACTTGACTTGAACATATTTGGCACCATCTCAACGGGAACTAGCCAAGGACTTCGCTTCATTCTTCCATCCATTTCAAGCTATTAGGCTCACCTAACCTTGCCCAGTGTTAATTAGGAGGTCACACTAGATGTGTTCTTTTTGTTGCTTCATAGTGTGTTTGCATAAGGGCATTCTATTTTCATACTTAGAAGGGGAAAACTTTGGTGATTTGTATGATTTTGAAGCCTATTGATTTTGTTGCATTGATCTAAAAAATAGCTTAGCAATCATGATTAGAAGTGTAATACACTCCAAAAACATAATCTTTGAGCTCCATTTAGTGTCTAGATAGAGTGGGAAAGTTGATTTTTATTAATGTATTTCATATTTTTTCATGCATTATTGGAATCAATAGCTTAAAAGCATGTAAATCAACCAAAAACAATTGAAAAACTCGTAATTGTTTGTGTAATCACCATTAATTAGGATTATGAACCTTAACTAACCCCCTATCAAGTCTAAAGAATCCAAAAAAACTCAAAATACTAGGCTAAACCATCTCTCAGGTTGGGAGATGTGAGCCCATAGTCCCACAAAAACTAGGCCAAACCATTCCTTAGGTTGGGAGGAGACGTGAGCCCATAGTCTCGCAAAAAAATAAACGTGAGTCTAGCCATCTGGAGATGTGAGCCGTGGGCCTAGGGACGTAAGTTGTGAGTCTACACAAGTGAGACATGAGTTAAACGGCATGAATCTACATGTGAACTTGGAGAAGTGAGTCGTGAGGTAGGTATATTATACCAGCCATGTGTGAGTTGCTACTTTGATCTCCTCTCCAAGAAGTGAGTCTACACAAGTGAGACATGAGTTAAACGGCATGAATCTACATGTGAACTTGGAGAAGTGAGTCATGAGGTAGGTATATTATACCAGCCATGTGTGAGTTGCTACTTTGATCTCCACTCCAACAATTGGTATTAGAGCAGGTTCTCATGGCTCTCACCCCCTTGTCATCTTTGCCTTGAGTTGCTCTTTGGATTGTCTCATATTGAGTTATCCTCTTAGGCTGAGAAGGTATACCCTATAGTGTGTTGTTAACTCGTTAACAATTTAACTATTTTTACGTGTTTTAGGGCTCATTCACATGCTGTAAAGTTTTACGTGTTTTAGGGCTCATTCACATGCTGTAAAGTTTCTGAGGACATCTCGAGGGAGTGTCAGCTCAAGCTATTTTTGTTCAATTTTGGGTATTCTACACAGTAGCAACATTTAGTGCACAGATAGGGACGTCATTATCTTTGATATCGCATCTTCGAGCTCACCTTTCAATAGCTTCAACAGCATTGTCAACATTATTATTAATTTATACATTCCTGCTAAGTATCATTTCCACAGTCTACACTCTGTAATTTTTCATAAACTTTGCAGGTTTCCATTGTCATCAGTGTGATTGGTTGCATTCAATGGACATTGGCAATACCTATAAGTAGTTAGGATATTTGCATTATGTGTCAGAGATTAGTTGTTTATGGCTGAAATGGTAGGCAGTGGTGTGTTTGGTATATTTTTTGTTAGGGATAATCTTGACAAGACCACTACCTATTGTGGTCTATGGTGCGCCATGTATTGGTCAATAAAAGGCTTTGGAATGCTATTATTAGCATTGAGGCACAATTCAACCCATGCTTTTATGCAAAAAATAGCAAAATATACACTCACTAGGGACATCTTTGATACACTCCTACCTTTGTACAATGCTGGGTAACTATATGTGGAGAAATGAATGGTAAAAAAGGTGTTGCAAATCAGCCCATATCAGCTCAAAATCAATATTGGGGCCAAAACAGCCGGACAAGTTAGAACACCACAGTTGTGGGGCAGTCGGGCACTGTAACAAACTCGCCTTAGCCACCATGGATGTAACACAGCCATTGCTTAGAGCACATGAACTTCTCTTTTTGTAACTGCACCTTGAGCAGTATAAACTTGCAATGAAAATCATAACAATGTTTATTGTTGGCCAATCTGATCAATCAAGTGTCTACTTTGTATATCAATCTCTTCTTTTTTTCATTTGGTAATACATAAGTGCGGATTCATTTCTTGTGATTCAGTTTATGCTTTGTCTTCTGCTCTTTTCTATGGTTTTGTTGGTGTTACACTAGTGTATGCTACGTGCATAGCCAGAGAAAACTCAGTAGGTTATTAGGTAGGAGCGGTCACCCGATAACACTTTGGCAACCATGATGGGATTAGTCTCTGGTTTGGGAAGCCCTTTAGGGGATCAGTGGGGGCGTTTGCAAGGGAGGTGACTAGGAGGAAGGTACTCCAAGCCGATCTTTGGTGGTCGGCGGTACTAGAAAATGCCTATAGATTGGCCAAGCAATGTGACGTGTGCCAAAGGCTTGGTCAGCCAACTGACAAAGATCAGATGCTTCACAATACAATCCTTTCATCGAAACCGTTCTAGAAATGGGGACTCGATTTTGTGGGTCCGTTCAAGCCGCCATCCCGCTTTACCAGGGTAATCGGTACATTCTGGTGGCCCCAGACTACTGTACCAAGTGGGTGGAAGCAAGAGCTCTTAAGGAGGACAATACAACTAAGTCCACCGCTAAGTTCCACTATAAGATGATCATCATAGGTTTGGATGTTCGCCAATTGAGCTGGTTAGGGCCAACATTTTATGAATGACATCATCTGCCAATTGGATGTTTGCCAATTGAGCTGGTTAGTGATGATTAGGGCCAACATTTTATGAATGACATCATCTGCCAATTGGTTAGTGTTTGGATTAGGGCCAACATTTTATGAATGACATCATCTGCCAATTGGTTAGGGTTTGGATGTTCGCCAATTGAGCTGGTTAGTGATGATTAGGGCCAACATTTTATGAATGACATCATCTGCCAATTGGTTTTACCGTGCACTTGATTATCCATAAGAATTCCATCGTCTATTATCCACAAGCCAGTGGTCAAGTAGAGTCCACAAACAAAATCCTGCAACAATGGATCCTCAAGAAGCTGGTGAATGAAAATTACACGGATTGGGTTAAAAAGTTGTATTCAGCATTATGGGCATTCCGAACTGCTTATAAGGTCTCTATAGAGATGACTCCATTCAAACTAGTATATGGCACTAAAGTATTGGTGCCCAATGGAGTTCCTGGTGCCCAATCTCTGGATCACCATCGCAGAAAAACTAAGTACGAAGGAATCTCTACAGCAATGCCTAGATCAACTCATGCTATTGGATTGCATCGCAGAAAAACTGAGTATGAAGGAATCCCTACAGCAATGCCTGGATCAGCTCATGCAATTGGATGAGGATAGATTTACTAGTTTCTTTGTTACCATAGTGATCCAAAAGAGGAGGAAGAAGTGGGTGGACTGACACTCCAGGTTTCGGCTGTTTGAAGAGGACTGACACTCCAGGTTTCGGCTGTTTGAAGAGGAAGACCCGGTCCTCTTGTTCCAATCACGGATGGGTCTCCATCCGGGGAAATTGAAGCTCAGATGTAGTGGACCATTCTCGATGGTAGAAAAGTTCTATGATGGTCCTCTTGTTCCAATCACCACGGATGGGTCTCCATTCGGGGAAATTGAAGCTCAGATGTAGTGGACCATTCTCGATAGTAGAAAAGTTCTATGATGGAACCTTCCTACTCGAAACACTCACAGGGGAGCAGTTCCAGAAGCTAGTGAACGGCCTGCGATTGTACGATGGGCCGATGCCACCAAATCCTTTTATTAATAAGGTGGCGCTAACTATCCACTACCTAGAAGTCAAGCAAATTAATGAGGACGCACTTTAAGAGATCATCATGGCCCATTCGTATGAAATTTTTAATTTTTGTATACTCCTTAATCATGCTAACTTGAGGGTGGTGTGGCAATCATGCACAGCACAGCGCATGAAAACTATTTTTAGATTCTTTTATGAATGCCATTAATTTCTCATTGTCTTCTACCTTCTTGCATGCAAAAAATGCCTTGCACCCCGTCCTAGCCTTTTTCAATCTACCCTAAGCTTCAAACCCATCACAACTACTCCTATAACCACGCTTGTTGTATTCTATTCTCCTAGCACAACACTCTACACTCTCCATCAACACATCACAGGCGTAGGCACCATGGTGATGTTCAACCCCTTCACGAACATAGCAACAAATGTTGAAGGTTTATAGGCATGGCTAGAGAACACTAGACTAGCAGACTTCATGATGAACATGCTGTGGCATACAATCCCGATGCACCTAACCGTCGAAGAGCTCGTAAGGCTGCTATGGAGGAAGCAACACCATCACACTATAGGAGGTGGAGACGCAACTCACAGCCCCTAGAAGGCCTCACAAAAATTGCCACGGCAAGGCACGAGTTAATGGTCTTGTACTTCGGGGAAAGGGTCAATGAAGAACACAAGGTGTCAAACCACCACAGTGCTACAAAGATAACCTGCTCTACAAGATGTTTCTGGAGATGTTGTGGTTACAAAATAAGACCCAACACATATATGCAATAGCCATGGGGTAGATACGGAAGGCAGAAAAGGGTGAGAATGTCAACTAGGAATCCCTATGCTTCACGAAGCTGTAGAAAGAAAGTGGCTGCCTGGCAAAAGGCAACACCCACACCAAGGCGGGGCAATTGTTGACAATCCTCTTTCCGTTCTCGACGACGAACAGGCCGGAGGTGAATCTGCCTAACAAGGCAAAGGTGCAACCTGCCTAAGCACAATAGCAAATAGGACCAATAAGCAGGCCGGAGGTGAATCTGCCTAACAAGGCAAAGGTGCAACTTGCCTAAGCACAACAGCAAATAGGACCAATAAACAGCACCAAACCCAACACAGGTAGCCAATGGTCAGCCAGACCTCCGAAAAGGGGAGAACTGGCTCCTCCATGGCCATGACCTCACAGGACAAGCGAAAGCTTGTATTAGCCTCCTTGTATTAGCCAACGGTTAGCTAGACCTTTGAAAAGGGGAGAACTAGCTCCTCCATGGCCATGACCTCACAGGTCAAGCAAAAGCTTGTATTAGCCTCTCTCTCCTCTAAGGAAAAGAAGTAGCGGGTGCTAACAGAGTTTCGGGCCACAAAGAGGGCTGCAACACATCAATTGGGTCAAATAGCTCTGACCCAATCGGTGGTCCTCTCCAGCCCGGCGGGTCTCTCCAAGCCACCCTAGCCAATCAACCTCCCAACAGCCGAACGTTATGTGGAGTACCTCGTGCACTGCTTCGAGGGAGAGGATCCATTCACGACAAGGCAAGCGGAGGCTTGGCCATTCCGGCTAGAAGAAACGATCACAAGGCTTCAATAAGAGAACCCAAAACTCCACCATGCAAGTGGCGGATGCAAAAGAGAAAGAAGAAAAAGCAGCCACCCTCTTTACGGACTTCATGGGCTCTGTCAAAGACAAATCACTTAAAGATCAAAATCGGGTGAGCTTCCTCAAGGCTTAACTCAAATCCCACACCGATCTCTCCTCCAGCACCATATAGATAGATATGGAGACATTAGCTAAGCTATTCAACACTGGCTTACCATACAGATAGACATAGAGACACTGGCCAAGCTATTTGACACTTTGCAAGAAGATTTGGCCGCTCAATGGGATAGCCTCCTCATGGACCAGCTCTGTCTAATCCTCACAGACCAATGTAAGCCACATGCCATTCTCCCGAGAGATGAGGCCAACTCGGATGATGACAAGGATGCCCAGGGGAGCCTCGAGTAGAATGCCAGTCCCACCACACAATCCATCGTATTACTAAGGGCAGCAACCTCATCGTTTCATTGAGAAAGGAGAGGAGTCTAAAGATACAGGTTAAGAAAAGCTTTATATGACCTTAAGCAAGCTCCTAGAGCATGGTATGAGAAGATAAACACATACTTGGTTGTAAATGGTTTTTGCAATAGTCCATTGAGCAAGTTTATGCATACTCTCAAAAGTAGGCATGATTGGTAAGGTGCCAAGTGAGTATTTAGATACTTACAAGGCACTCTAAGCATTGTCCTATTCTATGCCAAGTGGGTGATATTCAATTTCATGCTTTCAGTGATCTGATTAGGTTGGATGCTATGAAACTAGTGCCTTTTACTTTCATCTTGGTGATTCGTATATATCATGGCTTTTACTTTCATCTTGGTGATTCATATATATCATGGCTCAATAGTGGTTGTGACGCTAAGTAATGCAACTTTTACAATGTTTGTGGAGCGTGTATGGCTCAATGCCTTTTTTTGGAAAGGAAGGCATATTTTACAATGATTGTGGAGTGTGTATGGATCAACACCTTTGGTAGATCTTGGTGTTGGATAGCGGTCCCCCATCTCCATCTTCACTAATAGTAGCCAGAGTGCATCAGCCACCATTACAAAGAGCCCAATGTTTCATGCTTGCATAAAGCACATTAAGGTGCATTATCATTATGTTAAGAAGAGGTTCATTATAAGAGATATTAGCCTGACATAAGTCTCTACACATGATAATGCATGGTAGATATGTTCATAAAGACTCTCTCAAGAGAGAAGTATGAAGCTTTTCCCAAATCTTTGGGCTTATTACCATTTGGGGATTGGTCAGCTGCATGATTCTTATGCATGTTCACATCATCACTACAGGGGGGATTTTTAGCCTTTATATGATAGTGATATGTGGATACATGCTAATAATGGGTCGGGGAAAGCTTTTCCTCTTTAGGAGGTTTTTTTCCCCAAGTGTATAATGTACTCTTATGAGTGTGTTAAGTGACCTTATCATGTCACTTCACTTGTACTTTACTCATTCTCATCAATCTACTTTGAGTGTTGTGCTTCCATCTATCTCTCTTGCTTGCTACATCTATGTGTGAGTTACTGCTTTGATCTCCACTCTAATAAGACATGAGCTTACCAGACGCGAGTCTAGCCTATTTCATATGAAAAAGACATAACCAAATGTGAGTCTAAAAGCATGAGCCATAGACGTGAGCCTACCTAACAAAAAAAGTTTTAAAAAACCAAAAAAAGAACACAAACTTAAAAAAATAAAGTATAGCTTGAGCATAACAAATGTGTATAAATTCATTTTCAAACTTGCTTTAGGAAGATGTAAAGATCGATTTAGATGGTGAAACCCTATTGGAAATCAATCTGAAATAATAATTAAAAATGATAATCTAATAAATTGTTGTAGTGCATCAAACTGTACCTCCTAAAATTCACCCAGTCTTCGGACCTACTAAATGACCAGCACTTAATACAATGCTCCACTATTAAGAAAGTAAGACAAATGAGCTAATTAAATTCAAATGTGAGCAGAGAAACAATGGAACCCCTGGTAAACGAGAATCACCACCATGGTCCTCCGAGCCAAAAATTGACTAGTTGGCTTAGTCAACAATGCCATTAACTTCATGTGAAAAGGACATCAAACCGCCCTATATTTGGGTAGAGCTCAACAAAGGATGAGTAAGAGCTAGAAAAATAACTTCAATGTTTGCTCCTTCAAGAAGTGCTCAAACCATGTAAGTGGGGGATGCCAAAATGTTTCAAACCTTTGGTACTGAGGCTTGTCCTAAATTGGCTTGGCCAAGCAAACCAACAACCATAGTTAAACGTGTCTCTTTTGCTATACCAATGAAGCTCTAGTGAAGGAGAGCGAGAGCATGACCGAGAACCTCAAGGTTTCATCTCTCACATCAAACTAGGTTAACGAACACCATAATGTCTCAAACCTTTGGTGTCGAGGCTTGCCCCAAATTGGCTATGACCAAGCAACCCAATAACCATAGCTATGGTAATGGGGACATGTCTCTTTTACTGTACCATTAGGGATGAGCATTTCACAAAACACCCAATAACAAGAACATTATGTAGGAGCCCATATTACACAATCTTCTTGACCCAACAATAAGCACATTATGTAGGAGCCTGTTATGTTATCTTGTTCACCACGTTATCTTGTTCACCACAGAACCAAGTTATAGTTCCTCTCCATTTAGACAAGGAACATGGCGCATGGGGAAGGGTAAAGAACCAAGCTAGGGACTACCTCAAACGCAAGAGTTCTATATAAGAATACATAATATGTGTCCTCAGCTCACTACAAGCCTGCAGCCTTAGAGCAAGCTAACATAGGATAACTTCCATTAGAGAACCACATAATTGAACCCCATGAGGCAAGAAAATCCAAACCCTAAGACACAGAGTTTTGCATAACCATTCCCTTACATTCCACAACCACGTGGACATGCTTAGGATGACATTTGAAATGGGAAGGGAGGTTACCACAAACATAGCACCTAGAGGCTCAAATTTGGGCAAAACAAAGCCAATCCACATCTCAAGGATGATGGGCCAAATTTGAAGGAAACGGAGATCCCATTTAGCACACCTAGAAAAGTTTGATCAAGTTTGCAAATCCATGGGTAGGTTTGATGATCCCACCAAGATCTATTCATTTAGGCTTTGCCTTGAAGGCAAAGCAAGCCAATGCTTTAGGACACTAAAGCCACTTGAAAAGGCCAGCTACTATGAAATCTTACAAGACACACCTTCATTATTGTGGGATTCTCACCTATAATGAAGCCAAATGGAGCCCCATCGCATAACTCGATAACCTCAAGCAAAAGGAAGAACGAGAGACCATGCCGGATTACATTGATCTCCATATGAGATGCAACCCTCACAAAAGGCTGGATGATTTATCTCTCATTGATAGATTTATGATCGATCTCAAGAGCGAGAGGCTTCACGACCATCTCTAAATGTCTAGACCCTATATATTTGATGAGTGTTGCCATGAGGTAATAGACCTAGTATTAAACAACCTTCAAGATAGGGATGTAGAAGTCATCCACCCAAACCAAGAGATAGGGGATGCACCATCCAAAGCCTCTATGGCTATAGGAGCATCCACTCAAACTAAGAGATAGGGGAAGTATCATCCTAAGCCTCTATGACTAAAGGATCTCAAACTAGCACTAAAAAGAGTCCTAGTACCGTTTTGGGAGTAATCTGGTTAAGATGGTATAATTGGAGGTGGGTATGGCATTGTGGTGGCAGTCTTCTCAGTAAGGGATTTAAATAAAAACATTGGATATTATATGCTAGTTGAGATGCATTTGAAATGGGTGGTAGGGCTAATGGTTACTTTGACATTGGGAGCATTGGTTGTGGTGCTATAGTCCACCATGCTGTTTTTTCTTTGATAGTAATTAATGGGTTGTATCATGGTTCTTGTGGCACTAGCAATGACCACAAAACTATTATTGTCTTGGACTTAGTAATGCTTTCATGGTTTCGTAAATTGCACACCAAACCATATCTCTTGGTGGCAATAAGTGTGGGTGTCCATCTTGAGGTAGCTTGAGGGTGGTCTTGAGGTTGCTTGGGGCTAGCCCTTAGCCTATTTGGTTGATTAGATTTTCTACCAACTCATCCGTGCTTATGTCCTTGTTTATAGCACCATAACCAATGCTCATGGTATCAAAGCAACCGTTAGCCCTACCACCCATTTCAAATGCATCTCAACCAACACATAATATCCGGTGTTTTTTAGAAGATTGCCACCACAATGCCATACCCACCTCTGATTTTACCACCTAAATTGGTCATTGCTCCCAAATTTGTACCTTTGATATTACCACCATAATCGGTCCCTCCCAAAACTACATGAGTACAATAGTACACGACAACTTTACTAACTGAATCCTAGTGTATGAAAGAGGAAAGATATGAGTTCTGTGTGAGTAATAAGATTCATATGGGTATCTAGAATAACCCCCAGCCATTAATTATGCCTCCTTTTTTGAAGCTATAGTGTAACAAAGAGTAAGAGACTTCAATAACATGTCACAAAGGCCATTGATTATGCCTCCTTGTTTTGAAGCCATGGTGGAAAAAAGAGCAAGAGACTTCAATAACATGCCATAGAGGCCACCTCTTTAATGTTTCCATTACAAGGGCCTACCCCATGTTGTCGAGTGTCCTTACAAAGTCATCACACCCCAACTCCATCCCCAAATCTAGTGCCAAAACCCAATGTCATTCCCTATGGAGGCACATGTTAGAAGTGTGGAGTCAACAAGGATTGTCCCAATAGAGTGATAATCAACCAATGGTAGAAGCATTAACCACTTCAATGAGATTTAACTTGTTGAGTGTACAAGGAGGAATTGTAGAGAAGGTGTTTTGAGAGAGTAATTAGGAGGAGGTCCAACAAGTCTTGTGAATGGGTACCACTAGTAACACCCCCAATAATAAACATTTTGCATGGGGATCACATTTGTGTAAGAAAATTTATTTTAAAAAACATATAGATCTCTTAAAAGGTCTCCATAGATTATCATGATGGCTAAATGAAAGTGATATTATAGAGATGTTTTGTGAGAGGAGAGGTTAAACATTATAAGGTGGTACCATTGAGAATAAAGATTTAGCATGGATTACTGGATGCGTAAAGAAAAGCAAAAAGTTCTTTTAAACTTTCTTCATGGATTGTCGTGGTTGTCAAATAAAAATGATATTATAGAGAAGGTGTGTGAAAGAGGGCAATCAGGAGCTAGTAAGCATTATGAAGTGGTGTTGCCAATACAATTCTTAAGAATAAAGCTTTGGCATTGATTATCATGGTTGCACAAAGAATAGTGATATTTTTAGACATGTAGTTCTCTTCAAAGCTCTAGATGGATTGTTATGATTACCAAATGAAATTGACATTGTAGAGAAGATGTGTGAGAGTAGGCATATCATGAGTTTCAGCTCGTGTTTTCAAGCTTGACATCTCAACACTCCCCCTCAAGCTCAACTCTATCTCTAGGACTCCAAGCATAGTTTAGAATCTGTGAAGCCTCTCCGCTCCCAGGGCTGACATTTGAGTGTACTACAGTACCGCTGCAAGAAATACAACAGTTTGTGCAAGACAAACCAGAGTGCTGTTTCTGGTAAATTTGTGTATCTGGCAAGATATCAAATGATGGAATAACCCATATTGTTGCTGAGAAGCTTGATAAGAACAACTTCCATGCTTGGAGGTTTAGGCTGACAAATTTCCTGATGGGAAAGGGCTATTGGGACTACATAGAAGGTGAGCATGAAGAGGCACCGGAGATATCGGATATCAATCCGACTGCTATACAGATGTGAAAGAGTTCAAGGATTGGAACCAAGGAGCCAGAAATGTTATGTATTGGCTCTCTATCAGTATACAGGACACCATGATTGGGCACATACAGGATGCCAAGTCCCCCAACCAAGGAGGCATGGGACACCTTGGTAAAACTCTATGAAACGAATACCAAGGCACGAAAGATACAGTTGAAGAATGAACTTCATACTGTGGAGAAAAAAAGCATGTCTGTGAATGATTATGCATTGAAGATAAAGAGTATTGTGGAATCCCTTGCATCTATTGGTGTCTCAGTAGATGATGATGATAAGGTGAAAGTCTGTCCACGTGGTCTCGGGCCACAATACAAGGCGTTCAAGACGTCTATTCAGACTCGGGAAAACATTCCCAATTTTACAGATTTGGTGTCTATGCTGATTATAGAAGAGAAGAGCTTGGGTGAAGACCAACAGTCTTCACAAAACAAAAACAGTTCTTCAGAGCAACAGGCCTTCTACACAAGTTCAGGAAGAGGACGAGGTAGAGGAGGCCGTGGACGCAGTCAAGGAGGTGGCCGAACAGGTAATCAGAATTATGGCCAGTAATAATCCCAGAATTCACAACAACAAAAACAACAACACGCAGGTGGAAGAGGCCAATTCAGAGGCAGGGGGAGTCAAAGAGGTCGTGGAAATTGGCAAAGGCAATATAATGACACACGTGGATGCTTTTATTGTGGTAAGCCTGGACATGTGCAGGCAGAGTGTTATAAGAAGTAGGCTCACATGCAAAATGGGAAATTGCAGTAAAACAACTATCCATCCTTGAGCAGAAACAATGAGGATAATGAAAGGTTGTTTGTTATGCAGCATGTCATGAATGCCATGTCTAAAAATGTTGAAGCAGCACATAAAGATGATGTATGGTATGTTGATTCAGGTGCTTCGAACCACATGACAAGTCATGGGGAGTGGTTCAAGGAGATGAAAAACCTTGAAAGACCAGGTTTTGTGGAAACAGGGGATGACACTGCTCATCCAATTGCCCATGTTGGAGATGTGCCATTGTCTATGCAGGATGGCAAAGTGAAGTACCTTGCAGATGTACTTCATGTTCCAAACATAACAAAGAATCTGGTTTCAGTTGGCTAGATGATTGAGCAGGGTTTGCAGGTTCGGTTTAACCCTGATGGTTTTTATGTTGAAGACTTTAAAGACAAGTGCAGGTTGGTTGCAAAAGGCAACAGAGTGGGCAAAATGTTTACGTTGAATGTAAACATGCCTGAAGTGAGTGCTGCGATGTTTGCAAATGGTTCAGGAATTGTTGCAGACACAGACATTTGGCAGTGGAAGGTATGAAGAGAATATGTGAAGCATGCCAATTTGGAAAGCAAACAAAGCATGTATTTCCACATAACAGATATGTGAGCAGAAATGCACCAGATATTGTGCATTCAGATGTATGGGGTCCTACGAAGACCATGTCTATGGGAGGCTGCAGGTATTATGTGACATTTGTTGATGACCACCCAAGGAAAGTGTGGGTATTCTTCATGAAGGAGAAAGGTGAGGTGTTCACTCTTTCAGAATTTCAGAGTTATGGTTGAAAAGCAAACAGGGAAATATGTAAAGTGCCCAAGGTCAGATGGAGGGGGAGAGTACTTCTCCAATGAGTTCTCTGAATTTCTAAAGAAGAATGGTATTCGGAGACAGTTTACATGCAGATACACTTTGTAGCAAAATGGAGTTGCTGAGCGGAAAAACAGGCACATTGCTAAGATTACGTGAGCATTGATGGAAGAGAAGAATATGCCACATAGCTATTGGACTGAGGCTGTTTCTACAGTAGTTTACATCATGAACAGGACTCCAACTGCAACCATACATGATGTAACTCTAGAGGAGAGGTTTACTGGCAAAAAACCTAATTTGTCTCATCTAAAAGTTTTTGGATGCATTACATATGTGCATGGGCCGCATATCACAACCTATGATTTCACCAACCATGCCAGTGGTGTAAGTGTAGGGCCTATCCCCTAGGCGGGTCATCAGTGTCCACCGCCTCACTAGATGAGCTCGATATCTCAACATAAGAGCCAAAGTGTGCTTGCTTAAGTCTCTTTATATGGGGGGGCAAAAGGTATAGTGTCCTTAAGCTGAGGGGCAAGGTTGGAAACAGAACTAGAGGGGAGAGAAAGAGAGTTCCCCCTTAAGTCTATTTACATGAGGCAGTGTAGGACACCCCCTCCACAAGACAAGGGCTGGCTGTTGTTGGAAGCAAATCTACAGAGCCTACTTGGAGATGGGCTGAAAAGGGCTTGTTGGGAGATGGGTTATAGAGGGCTATCGGGTACAGCCTACTTGGAGATGGGTTATAGAGGGCTATCGGGTACAGCCTCTGCTCAAGTGTCCGGTGGTTGGCATAGAGGGGGCACTGGGAGTTTATATAGGGGCTAGTACGGGTAAAGAGAGAGCAAATCAGGGTGCAAAGGATAGTGTACGGTGAAAGTACATCGGTCTGTGGCTGCATGAGTCTGGGGAAAGTGGTGGTGCATGTACATGGGCCAAAGGTGAGATACGCATGTACCTTCGGGGCCAGTGGTCACATGGGGACCATACGTTAGGGCAACTGGCCTTTGGTCCTACGCAGTCGTTGTATGGGCACTCGGGTGTGTTTACGATATCTTTTTGGGGGCATGGACCCCCTTTTTTGGGGTGTCGGCCTCGATATGCATGCTGGCATGTCCAACGACTTCGAAAATGTTTTTCAGTGAAATTGTCCGAGGTGTTTCCCTAGTCATAGGGGTGCAATCCGTTCATCATTCGAACACCTAGACATGCATTTATGAAGGTCAAAAGTGAGTCAGAAGTGAGTCAGAAGTGAGTCGGAAGTGTACCGTACTTTAACTAAAAATTTACATAGAGGCTTATTCCAGGGTCCGTTTTGAGTGTTGTAAAATCCTATAATAGGATAAAATTGAGCGTAGATTCTAAATTTGGACTCAAATTTTTAAGATTACAAGTGGAAATAGCTCAATTATTAAAATTGATGATTTTTACACTATAAAAAGGACCATAAATTCATCTATTAAATGGACATATATTATTAAAGATGGGCGCTTGAAGACCTCCTTGATGAATAATCAGGCAACATCAGAAGCTTTGAAGGTTTTCTTTGTTGGTATAAGATGAGCTACTTTGGTGAGCAAGTCCACCACTACAAAAATGGAATCATATTCTCCTTGTACGGTGGGGAGACTTGTTACAAAATCCATAATAATGTATTCTCACTTCATTTGAGGAAGATCCTAGGGTTGAAGCTTTCCAAGCATCGTGACTCTTTCATCTTTGATCGTTTGACATGAGAGAAATTGCTTCAAGTATCAAAGGACATTATTTTTCAAGCTTTCCCTATGATAGCTCCTCCTTAAAGAATTTAAGGTCTTTTCATAGCCTGGGTGCCATGCGTAGTAGCAAGGTGGGGCTATCATGAGATTCATGGAGAATTAGATTCTTTAGGGAAGGGTCCTTAGGAATACATAGCCTATGATTGAAGTAGAGACACCCATCATAGGTGAAGTAACCCTTGATTAAACTTTTATCTTTCTCTGAAGTTCCCCCTTCTTTGACTAAGTTCACCATCCTTTGGTAATCAGAATCATGAAATGAGAATTCTTTCACCTTGACCAATATGGGATTATTTGGCATAGAAATTGCACTCAAGAAAGACTTTGTAGATAAGGGCATCTACTACCACATTATCCTTCCCTGGGTTGAATTTGATGTCAAAGTCATATTCTTGTAGGATTTCAACCCATCTTCTCTGCCTCATATTGAGGTTAGGTTGGGTGAAGACCCACTTTAGACTCTTGTGGTCGGTTACAAGCTGGAACTTGCACCCTAAGAAATAATGTCTCCATAACTTGAGGCAATAAACAATTGCTAAGAGTTCCAAATCATGGGTGGCATATTTGGCCTCATATTGCTTCAGCTTGTGAGAAGTATAAGCCATCTGTCTTCCTTTTTGGGCTAAGACAGCACCAAGTGCTAGACTATTGGTATTCGTATAAGCCACCGGCCTTCCTTCTTGGGCTAAGACACTGTCAGGCAAAAATCTGAGAAGTGTTTTGGGTCTGTGTACATATGGGATGCAGGGTTTGCGAATAAGCTTTGCCCTGAATGCCCTGGCAAATGTACAGGCTGAATGGTTTTGCAGTGAGCTGGTATATGCGTGTTGTTTTTTTCGGAGCGGATGCTGGAGATTTGGAAGTTTTTTATTACAGCAGTATGGTGTGCAGGTGGTGCAGGGCACCGATGGCAAATGATCATGTTTGGTAAGTTGATGCTGCTGACTATGAGCTGTGGGCAGCTCTCCCATTGTTTTGGAAGGTCCGGCGCGGCGTGTTAACCTGAAGCATAAGGAAAGGAAGAGCCCTTTTAGCATTAGTTGTGGCCATTGTTGAGGCTTTAAAATAATAATAATGTATACATCTAAGTGGCCAGCTTGTAGAATGGCCACGTGGAAACCTTGCTTTGCTACCAGCAGATGTTCGAGAAGGTGGTGGGTGGCGGAGACGCGAGAAGAGATAAGGGCCGCTTTGTAGATGGAAAAGATGGCCTTGCGGAGGCGCTCCAGAGACAGAGGGAGTTGACGCCTGGAGAGCAGGTTGTGGCAGCCGCCTCGTTGAAAGAAGGCTTGGGGGTGTGAGGCGAGTTGACGGTAGGAATGGGCCGCCTTGTGAAAAGGCGCCTGGCTGAGGTTCTGCAGAGGGAGACGTACAGGAGCCATCGGTGTGACAGAGCTAGGAAGGTGGCTGTGCAAGCTGTCGAGGGAAGGGCAGTAAGGGAGCCACCTGTGTGAAGTGCGAGAGCTGTGGCTCTGGAGTGCAGCTACAGACTTGAAGAGGCGAGTTGAGGCCTCGTGAGAGGGAGGCCGGTGGGTGCGAGGATTGCTGGTGGTCAGATGTTGAGGAAGGCTGGCTCTGCAGGCAAAGAGATGGACTGGTCGATGGGCCAGATACAAAGGGTTGCTGCCTTGTGAGAGAGAAGCTGACGAGCAAGGAAAGCTGCAGAGGCTCTGTGGTTGGCGAAGTTGCTGGTCACGACACACAGAGAGTGAGAGCTGTTGAGTTGAGGGTTAGCTGGTGGGGCGCCCTCTGAAGAGAGAGAGGTGGCTGGTTTTGTGTGGGCGACGAGTGCAGGCAGAGAGTGGATGCTGACCAGAGAGAGAGCCTTGGTTTTGTGTGTGTTGGCTACAGTAGAGGTGCTGATGTGTGGGCTGGAGACAGTGGGGCTCGCCTACGACACTTGTTGGCAGGTAGCAGCTAGACAGAGAGTAGCCGGGCTACAGAGGAAGTGAAGCTGAGGGTTGCTGGTGGGGCGCCCTCTGAAGAGAAACAGAGACCGGGAGACACAGGCTTAGTTGTCATATGCAAGGGTGAATTCCCTTGGCAGTAAATCCTGGCCAGAGTCTTGGTTTTTGGTATAATTGCTGAGTTTGTTACAGTGTGTGTGGTGCTGTGTGTTTTTGCTGAATGATCAATTGTCTATCGTGGTTTTGAGCTGTCTTCTTAGCGTGGGTGGGTGGTGAAGTGTGAGAAGTATTCCAGCAGCCGGTGCTGGTGGTGCCTCCGTTGTGTTTGTGTTTCCAAGTTTGGGAGGTGAAGGGCTATAGAGGCAGGTTCTTTTTTTCTTTTTTTCACCTCACATTCTTCTGGTGCCCCCACTGAGGATAGCTCAGGGATTTCTGTTACGAGGGTGTATGCCGCCCCCCAGAGTAAGAGATTGAAGGAAGGTGTTCTGTTTTTTCTTGAGATTTGAAGTGAAGCTTGGGGATCAAAATGATGTCATATCCAAAGTTTTTTGGTGGGCCTAATGAAGATGTGGCAGATTTTCTGGAAAGGATGGAGGTTGCATGCATAAGCAACCACATCAATGAGCCGGCACACGTTTTGCGGCTGTTGAATATATGTTTGAAGGGAGATGCGAGAGCATGGTCCAGAGCTTATGAAGAGTCGTTAAAGGATGCTGAGCCATGCATTTCAATGACTGAGGATGGATTGAAGACTGCTCTTTTGAATAGGTTCAAGAAGATTGAGGATCTAGATAAAGTTTGGCATGAAGTGCAGGGATTGATACAGGGTGAATTGGAACCGATTTATGATTATGTGAAGAAATTCTCTTTGTTGTGGGAGACCTTGTGCAGGGCTTTGGGAGATGATCAGGTACCCCTGGACATGATGAAGAAGGATCGTTTTATTGCAGGATTGAAGGGAGGCATTCGCTGGAAGGTGGAATTAAAGAAGCCCAGGTCTTATGAGGATGCAGTGGAGATTGCCAAATCAAAGGATTGGAAATTGCAACAGATGAACCAGCTGGGGATGGTTCCAGTGGTGGTAGTGAGGCCTGAAATGAGAAGGGTAGAAGCGGTACCGATGAGAACCGTGCTGGAAAGAGTGCAACCAACAGAAGCTCAAGTGAATAATGCTATACCACAGGGGACAAAGGTGGCACCCACAGCTGTTACAGCTTCTGATGAAAGACTTAAACAGGACATGAGGCAAATGGTGGATTGTATGAAGAATCTGAGCTTGAAGATGATGGAGAACACGGGTAGTGGACGTGGCCGAGGCAGAGGGTATAATCAGGAAGGAGTTGAAGGTCAGACAAGCTATGGAAGTGGCTGTGGTTTTGGCAGGGGTAGACGGTTTATTCCTACATGCTGGAATTGTGGTGAACTTGGACATTTAAGTACAGATTGTGATAAACCTCAGCGAATGGGGGGTGATATGTATCCTTTACCCTCTTAGATTCCCAATAGGGCAAATGATTATGGAATTGAAATTAAAGGTGAAGCAGGGACCAGTGGATTGACAAATGAGGAGAAGGGTAAAACTAAGGTGATAGATGTGGTCACCCTTAAGAAGACAAAGGAGACAGAAGCTGATGTGATGCCTTTGGGAAAACGGATGCCACAGGAAAGGGAAAGCAAGGATGTTGCAGGGCCTAGCAAGAAGAAAGGTAAAGTGAAGGAAGGAGGATATGTAAAGGTCAAGCAGAAGCAGAAATCTTGTAGGAAGTTTCAATTGACTGATTTTCCGCTGGGGGTTGGGCAGGATAGCTACAATTTACAGGAGGACATGGCTGGAAGGAAGGATAGCTACAGACAGGATAGCTACAATTTACAGGAGGACATGGCTAGAAGGAAGGATAACCAGAAGCCTGTTCATGATGAAAGGGAGAGTGAAGTTGATTCGAGTGTTGATGATACGACCAGTAGCACCATTACTAGTGAGGGAACAGATGACACTTCATCCAGTGAGGAGGATGCAGTGATGGATGCCCTAGTTATTGATGAGGAAGTGCTTGGTGATGAGGTTGCCCAACAAGAAGAGGCCATACAGGAAGAATGCGAGGAGGTACAAGTGAATCATGAGCAAAGGTATGCATGTGATGTGAAAGAGTATGCTTTTGAGTCTTTGGATAATGAACCTGTGTGGGATGAGTGGGATATAGAAAGTCTGCAGGATGATGAATCTCAGTTGGAGTTGGATGATCAGATGTGCATTAATGTTAAGAAAGCCATGACCAGAATTGATGCTATGAAGGAGGAGCAACACCAGAAGAATATGAATGATGTTGATGCTTTGGATGAGACTATGGATGCTGTGATAGAGGAATTTCTTATTGGCCTTGATGAAGATGAGCATACAGGAACTGAGGTGGATGCCTTGGCAATGGTGCCTTTTGAAGGGGAGTTTGTTTTGCCTATAGTGGCTGGCTTTGATGATGATGTTTCTCATGTTGATGGACGAGAAAATGCTATGGCACAGCAGGTTTTTCTTGATGAAGCTTTCATTAGTTATTACCCTCAGCAGGAATTGCTTCATTGGTTCTCTAATAACGGTGTTGGCTACATCAGTGATTTTGGAATTGAGATGAGGCAGGATGGTGTGTATGTGAAGGGCTTTGTTTCCAGAAGTTCTGATGTTATGTTGTGGGATGTGGGATGGCAAACTATGCCTGTGGAAGATGACAGTGTTTCTTGGATCACCTGGAATAGAGATGTTTTGATTACATTGTATGATGCTCAAAGGATTGATGGAGGGAAACGTGGTCATATGCTTTCTACTGATCATAAATGATTCAGCAAGCTAGGGGTTGGGCAAAGTATGTCAGGCAAAAATCTGAGAAGTGTTTTGGGTCTGTGTACATATGGGATGCAAGGTTTGCGAATAAGCTTTGCCCTGAATGCCCTGGCAAATGTACAGGCTGAGCTGGTATATGCATGTTGTTTTTTTCGGAGCGGATATGCTGGAGTTTTGGAAGTTTTTACTGCAGCAGTATGGTGTGCGGGTGGTTGCTAAATGCAGGGCACCGATGGCAAATGATCATGTTTGGTAAGTTGATGCTGCTAACTATGAGCTGTGGGCAGCTCTTGCATTGTTTTGGAAGGTCCGGTGGTGCGGCATGTTAACCTGAAGCATAAGGAAAGGAAGAACCCTTTTAGCATTCATTGTGGCCATTGTTGAGGCTTTAAAATAATAATAATGTATATATCTAAGTGTCCAGCTTATAGAATGGCCACGTGGAAACCTTGCTTTGCTGCCAGCAGATGTTCGAGAAGGTGGTGGTGGCGGAGACGCGAGAAGAGATAAGGGCCACTTTGTAGATGGAAAAGATGGCCTTGCGGAGGCGCTGCAGAGACAGAGGGAGTTGACGCCTGGAGAGCAGGTTGTGGCAGCCGCCTCGTTGAAAGAAGGCTCGGGGGTGTGAGGCAAGTTGACGGTAGGAATGGGCCGCCTTGTGAAAAGTCGCCTGGCTGAGGTTCTGCAGAGGGAGACGTACAGGAGCCGGCGGTGACAGAGCTAGGAAGGTGGCTGTGCAAGCTGTCGAGGGAAGGGCAGTAAGGGAGCCGCCTGTGTGAAGTGCGAGAGCTGTGGCTCTGGAGTGCAGCTACAGACGCGAAGAGGCGAGTTGAGGCCTTGTGAGAGGGAGGCCGGTGGGTGCGAGGGTTGCTGGTGGTCAGTTGAGGAAGGCTGGCTGCAGGCAAAGAGATGGACTGGTCGATGGGCCAGATACAAAGGGTTGCTGCCTTGTGAGAGAGAAGCTGACGAGCAAGGAAAGCTGCAGAGGCTCTGTGGTTGGCGAAGCTGCTGGTCACGACACACAGAGAGTGAGAGCTGCTGAGTTGAGGGTTAGCTGGTGGGGTGCCCTCTGAAGAGAGAGAGGTGGTTGGTTTTGTGTGGGCAACGACTGCAGGCAGAGAGTGGATGCTGACCAGAGAGAGAGCCTTGGTTTTTTGTGTGTGTTGGCTACAATAGAGGTGCTGATGTGTGGGCTGGAGACAGTGGGGCTCGCCCCTACAACACTTGGCAGGTAGCAGCTGGACAGAGAGTAGCCGGGCTACAGAGGAAGTGAAGCTGAGGGTTGCTGGTGGGGCACCCTCTGAAGAGAAACAGAGACTGGGAGACAGAGGCTTGGTTGTCACACGCAAGGGTGAATTCCCTTGGCAGTAAATCCTGGCTAGAGTCCTGGTTTTTGGTGTAATTGCTGAGTTTGTTACAGTGTGTATGGTACTGTGTGTTTTTGCTGAATGATCAATTGTCTATCGTGGTTTTGACCTGTCTTCCTGGCGTGGGTGGGTGGTGAAGTGTGAGAAGTGTTCCAGCCGGTGTGGCTGGTGGTGCCTCCGTTGTGTTTGTGTTTCCAAGTTTGGGAGGTGAAGGGCTGAATAAAAAATATTCTTTTATGCATCTATTTATGCATAAAATCCATTTTGATGAAAGTAACACTTTTATAATAAAAAATATATATTATTTTATGCATCTATTTATGCATAAAATCCATTTTGATGAAATTAACACTTTTAAAATTTTAAAAAATATTCTTTTATGCATCTATTTATGCATAAAATCCATTTTGATGAAATTAACACTTTTGTAAAAAAAATAATCAATATGCATCTTTCTATACATAGAATTTAATTCTATTGAAAATCACTCTTTTATAATAATAAAAATAATCAATATGCATCTTTCTATGCATAGAATTTAATTCTATTAAAAATCACTCTTTTATGATAAAAATAATAATCAATATGCATATTTCTATGCATAGAATTTAATTCTATTAAAAATCACTCTTTTATAATAAAAAATAATCAATATGCATCTTTCTATTGAAAATCACTCTTTTATAATAAAAATAATCAATATGCATCTTTCTATGCATGAATGAAAATGACACTTTTAGAATACACAAACGCTAGGGATTATTCTTAAAGATGAAACTTATTTCACAAAATTTTAGAAAATTTCGCCATAACCTCCTTTGTATGGCTGACCATTTTTCAAATTTTCCTATCTTAAAATTACTTAGAAATTATCCCCAAATGATTTTAACCACTCTAAACTAATCAAATTTCACTTAAAAAAAAAACAATATGAAAAGTTTAATTCCAACTATTAGATCACTTAACTAGGATAAAGAAGGACTGATTTTAAGAATGAGAGAGGGGGAAAGCCTTTCCAACAAGGCATAGCATCCATTTATCATTTCAAACAAAATAAAAATTAAAAAACCATTAAAAGAATAAAGAAAAATATAAGATTTCTAACTTACATGAATTCTGGGAGCTTTCCTTTAGCTTGATGGTTTGAGGGATCTACTCTTGTTTGCAACAAGAGTGGCCACCAAATCTTTAGAAGAGGGAATGGTCAAAAACTAGTGAATTATTAAGAAATTCACAGTTCTTGGCTCTTGGGAGGAGTAGAGTAACAGTGCATAAAACACTATTAAGCTTCAACAAAGGGGGAGGCTTCTATTTAAAGGAAAAAGTGAGCTTCTAACCAAGCAAACTGATTCTAGAATTTTCCAGATCAGTTTGGTCAATTTTTGACCATTTTTAGGTCTTGAATTAGGAGAGAGGAGAGATGAAATATCTCAATTTTTGATAATTTTAAACTCCACCACACATGTGAAGTAGGCGCCTCCTTCATGAGGGGAGAATTCCCATTTTGAGGTGTCAAAAATCCATTTCTTAAGTATTTCCTTTGGTCTTTAGTCCACTCTTCATCTTATGTGAGTATTTACTCAATTTTTGGGGGGATTTTCTTTATTTCTTCTATTTATCTTCTCCACACATTTGGATGAATCTGGTTTGCCTCTCAAAACCTTAATTTAAAATTTTCAGAAAATCTGGACCCCTAGGATAAGGCCTCTTGAACATATTATACTTGATTTCTAATGCACCTTCTGAAAATCTTTTTGAACTTTTGTTTCAGGGGAACTTATTTTAATAAGAAGAGATATTTTTCCATCCGAAAATATTCAAAATCTGAATAACCTCTCTCTAAAACATTTTCTCTCTCTAGGAGGCCAAAACAGGTAGAAGAAACAAGATCTTTTATATTTTTGAAGAGGGGATTGATTACAGGGGAAGATATTGGACATCTTGAGAGGCTGGAGAGGTATCTTACATTCTCTCCCACTTGAAAAACATGAGATGTCCTCATCTCACAAACTGGGAGTAATCCCTTAATAGTTCGGCTTCTTTCTCCCAGGTGGCATCTTTAAAAGGATATAACTTTCATTTGACCAATAATTCTCTCAGAATTCTATTCCTGAGAAACTTTTCTCGAACATCAAGGATTTCTTCAGGTTGGAGTTCCATCTTCAATGGGTCGGACCAAGTTAATGGAGTTAAGAAATCTTGTCCATACAGAGCTTTGAAAGGGCTCATCCCAATACTTCTGTATATCTTCGATTACTTGGTTCACCCTTTCAGTTTGACCATCGGTCTCGGGATGGTAAGCTGTGCTGAGATCCAAGAAAGTTCCTACTGCTTCAAAAAATGCAGTCCAGAATCTTGACGTAAATTTGGGATCTCGATCACTTACTATTCTCCTGGGTAGTTTAGGCCATGCAATCTGAAGATTTCCTTGAGGAACACTCTAGCCACATCTGCTGCAGTGTAGGTTTCTTTTACTGGAATCATATGGGCAACTTTGGTTAGTCTATCAACTACCACGAAGATGGAGTTGTAATCTGATTACACTGAAGGTAATCCAGTAATAAAATCCATACTGATACATTCCCACTTCATCTGGGGGATGTCTAATGGATGTAATTTCCCAGGCATTTTTAATCTCTTGGCCTTGACTTTTTGATAGGTCAGACATTGACGTACATGATTAAGCACATCCTTTTTTAGACCAGGCCAAAAGAAGCTTTTCTTCACAGACATGTAGGTTTTGATGAAACCTGGATGTCTTGCAATAAGGCTGTCATGGGCTTCATTCAAAATTTAACCCTTAGTTCTCTCATCCTTGTTGGGAATGCATAGCCTGTGATTATAATACATAATTCCATCATCCAGGATGTACCCTTGAACTCGGTTCAACTCCTATGGAGTTTTGCTTTCCTGCATAAGTAGGGTAGCAATACGGCCAAAGAATCTATCCTGCATGATCTTCTCTCTTGCTTCAATAATCAAAGGATTTGATACTACAGTAATTGCAAGCAAGGAGGCTTTTCTGTTGAGGGCATCTGCTACCACATTTTCTTTGCCTGGGTGGTACTTGATTTCAAAATCAAATTCTTGCAGGGTCTGCATCCACCGTCTTTGGCGCATGTTGAGATCCTTCTGAGTAAAGATCCACTTTAAGCTCTGATGATCTGTCATCAAAGTGAATCTTTGACCCAGTAGGTAATGTCTCCACAACTTTAGGGCATAAACTACTGAAAGTAGTTCCAGGTCGTGGTGGACAACATAATTCCTCTCATGTGTTCTGAGTTTTTGGGATTCATAGGCCACTGCATGACCTTCCTGCATAAGTGTACCTCCCATGGCAAAACCACTGGCATCAGTTTTACTACCTCAAAGGGTAGAGAAAAATCTGGCAGCTCGGATTGGTTACCAAGGCGGTCTTCAGCTTATCAAAAGCACTCTGGCACTCTGGCAGACCATTGAAATGGGATATTCTTCTTGAGACAGATCGTATTCAGTTCGGAGTTATACCAATGGGATTTAGATGGGAATTTAACTGATTGTCAGTTCAAAGCTATACCTTTGGGAGTTTTTTACGGGATCCTTGGAATGGATTGGCTCCACAAAAATCAAGCTGGCATTCACTGTCATAATGGAACCATTTCCTTCCATGACCTTCACAGAAACAAGGTTCAAGGAATTTCAAGATCCCCAAGTTTGCAGTTAGTAAAAGCTTCCTTCCATGACCTTCACGGAAACAAGGTTCAAGGAACCGGAATTTCAGGATCCCCAAGTTTGCAATTAGTAAAAGCTTCTAAGTTCCTAAAAGGACTTAGAAAGAAGCAGCGCATTTATCTTATCAAAATAAATTCGGTAGACTCAAAGTTAAAAGCTAAAGAACCTGAATGGTTAAGTGATTATGATGATTTATTCCCAGCATAGCTAATAGAGATGCCCCTAATTCGGGTAGTAGACCATGCGATAGAATTGACCCCCGAAGCTCAGCCAGTAGCCTTGCGCGCGTACAAAATGCCAGTTCCTGAAGCCATCGAACTCAAGGAACAGCTTAGACAACTGTTAGACCCAGTGTTTCACCTTGGGGTGCGCCAGTTGTCTTTCAGAAAAAGAAAGATGGAATGCTAAGACTCTGTGTGACTACAGAGGTCTCAATCAGATAGTCAAGAATAAGTATCCTATCCCTAGAATTGATGAGCTTCTGGACAGGCTAAGTGGAGCCCAGATCTTCACAAAGATAGATCTCAAATCAGGGTATTATCAGATCAGGATTAATGAGCAAGATATCCCGAAGACAGCCATCAATACTCGGTATGGGCATTATGAATTCACTGTCATGCCGTTTGTTTCTTTGATGATATTCTGATTTACTCAAAGAATGCAGCTGACCATGAAGCTCATGTCAGAAAAGTTCTTGAGATTCTAAGGAAGCACCAACTCTTTGAGCAAATGCACTTTCTCTGCTGACCATGTTGAATACTTGGGCTTTCTGGTATCAAAAGATGAAATTTCTCCAGATTCCGTAAAAGTCCAGGCAGTCATAGATTGGCCTAAACCAAAGATAGTGAAAGAAGCCAGTGAGTGAAAAGAATCTTCCGCATAGGTTTTCCTAATTTTTGATCTAAGACTAGCTTACGCAAGCATCCAGGGAAAATGAAAGAATGAGTACTGCCTGAATCAATCAAAAGCTTAACAGGCTTACCCTGATACTCAGCTGGAGTATGAATGATGGAGAATTGGCGATTTGGCCCTTGGTTTTCAATTGCAGCATTACCAAGTCTGTCTTGAGCTTATCAAAAGCACTCTAGCACCTGGCAGACCATTGAAACGGGATATTCTTCTTGAGAAGATTAGTCAGGGGGGAAGCTATGAGAGCATACTTTGGTATAAAAATTCTATACCAACCAGTCAATCCTAAGAATCCTCTGATTTCTTTCACTATCTTTGGTTCAGGCCAATCTATGACTGCTTGGATTTTTATCCATTTTGATAAAATTAACACTTTTATAATTAAAAAAATATTCTTTTATGCATCTATTTATGCATAAAATCCATTTTGATGAAATTAACACTTTTGTAAAAAAAAAAAATCAGTATGCATCTTTCTATACATAGAATTTAATTCTATTGAAAATCACTCTTTTATAATAATAAAATAATCAATATGCATCTTTCTATGCATAAAATTTAATTCTATTTAAAAATCACTCTTTTATAATTAAAAAAATAATCAATATGCATCTTTCTATGCATAGAATTTAATTCTATTAAAAATCACTCTTTTATAAAAAAAATAATCAATATGCATCTTTCACTCTTTTATAATAAAAATAATCACTATGCATCTTTCTATGCATGAATGAAAATGACACTTTTAGAATACACAAGCGATAGGGATTATTCTTTTAGAATAATAAAAGATGAAACTTATTTCATAAAATTTTAGAAAATTTTGCCATAACCTCCTTTGTATGGCTGACCATTTTTCAATTTTTCCTATCTTAAAATTACTTAGAAATTATCCCCGAATGGTTTTAAGCACTCTAAACTAATCAAATTTCACTTTTAAAAAAAAAGAAACAATATGAAAAGTTTAATTCCAACTATTAGATCACTTAACTAGGATAAAGAAGGACTGATTTTAAGAATGAGAGAGGGGGAAAGCCTTTCCAACAAGGCATAGCATCCATTTATCATTTCAAACAAAACAAAAATTAGAAAACCATTAAAAGAATAAAGAAAAATATAAGATTTATAACTTACATGAATTCTGGGAGCTTTCCTTTGGCTTGATGGTTTGAGGGATCTACTCTTGTTTGCAACAAGAGTGGCCACCAAATCTTTAGAAGAGGGAATGGTCAAAAACTAGTGAATTATTAAGAAATTCACAGTTCTTGGCTCTTGGGAGGAGTAGAGTAACAGTGCATAAAACACTATTAAGCTTCAACAAAGGGGAGGCTTCTATTTAAAGGAAAAAGTGAGCTTCTAAACCAAGCAAACTGATTCTAGAATTTTCCAGATCAGTTTGGTCAAATTTTTATCATTTTTAGGTCAGTTTAGCTTACTTTTTGGAACTAGACTTGAATTAGGAGAGAGGAGAGATAAAATATCTCAATTTTTGATAATTTTAAACTCCACCACACGTGTGAAGTAGGCGCCTCCTTCATGAGGGGGGAATTCCCATTGTGAGGTGTCAAAAATCCATTTTTTTAGTATTTCCTTTGGTCCTTAGTCCACTCTTCATCTTATGTGAGTATTTTCTCATTTTTTTGGGGGGGTTTCTTTATTTCTTCTATTTATCTTCTCCACACATTTGGATGAATCTGATTGGCCCCTCAAAACCTTAATTTAAAATTTTCAGAAAATCTGGATCCCTAGGATAAGGCCTCTTGAACATATTATACTTGATTTCTAATGCACCTTCTGAAAATCTTTTTGAACTTCTGTTTCGGGGGAACTTATTTTAATAAGAAGAGATATTTTTTCATCCAAAAATATTCAAAATCTGAATAATCTCTCTCTATAATATTTTCTCTCTCTAGGCCAAAACAGGCAAAAACAAGATCTTTTATATTTCTGAAGAGGGGATTGATTACAGGGGAAGATACTGGACATCTTGAGAGGCTGGGGAGGAATCTTACACATCCTGTGATTCCCAAAAATCTACAAACTTTGAAGACTGAATTTGGGGATGGCCATTCCAGTATATCCTTAACCTTGGTGGGATCTATTTATTGAGATACCATCTTGGGAGACAATGAATCCCCCCAGGAGATCCTCCATGCTTGTCTTGGGGGTTTGCTAGCCATGGTGCTCGAGGGTAAAATATCTTTAGCCGTTATTCATTGGCACGTCCGGGAACCTCCTGGCCACTTGCATCCTCTAGAAGATAGGTGTTATTTTTGAACTTTTACTTTATCCTGAAGGGGCCTTCCCAGCATCGAAGAAGCTTCTTATCTAGTCGTTTCTCCACACGGCCATCATACCTCATGACTAAGCTTCCTTGCTTGAGTTCTGGCTTCTTCTTCTTCTTCGTGAGAGTGTCATGCCTTGCCTTGCGCCGTTGTTGTGCAGCCTCCAAATTTTGAAGTGCCTGAAGTCGCCTCTCATCCAAGGTCTCCAGTTGTACTAGGCATTGGGCATGCGTTTCTTCTTCATTATTCAAGCGTGCAAAAGATGTGCGAAGGCTTGTGATTTCCAATTCTATATTCTATTGGCAAAATAGCCTCCATTCCATAAACTAACTGAAAAGGTGTGAAACCAAGAGAGAGTTTGTGAGTTGTCCTATAGGCCCATAGGACCTCTGGCAAATGGACATCCCACTTTCTCTTCATAGTATCTACTAGCTTAGACAAAGATCCACAAAGCAGTCCATTAGTTTTTCCTACTAAACCATTACATTGGGGATAATAGGGAGTTGACATAGCATGCTTTATTTTTAATTTCTGCACCAAAGCTTCAATCAAGTCATTCTTGAAAGACCTCCCCCCATCCGTAAGGATTTCTAATGGGCACCCAAATCGGGCACATATGTATTCCTTGAGAAAGGATGCCACAGCCACTGCTTTATTATTGATCATGGCCTTTGCTTTTGCCCACCTTGTTGCATAATCTGTGGCCACCAATATGTAATACTTCCCATGTGAGAAACGAGGAAGTGGGCCCACAAAATCTAATCCCCACCTTTCAAATGGACCATATGCTGGGATAGGGTTTAAGGGTCTGGGAACCAATTGCTTATGCCCATATGCCTGGCATACTTCACAGCTTCTGCACCACTCATAGACATCTTTGTTGAGTCGAGGCCAATAATAACCTGTGTTAAGGATCCTCTGAGTTGTGCTGGCTGAGACAAAGTGACCTGAACATTCATGACATAATTCCATAATCCTTTAGATTCTTCCAGGCTCACTACCCTCCTAAGAATCTTATCCTTACCTTGCTTGTAAAGAACATCCCCTAGAATTGTGTAAGGATGAGCTTTCCTTGTAAGCCTTTGCTTCTGTTGAGGATTCAATCCAGGAGGGAAGTATCCTGTATCTAAATAGTGTTGAACATCTTGGAGCTCAGGCCAACCTGTATCCATTAATGCAAGAATAGCTACTTTGAAAGAAGCCAAAGTTTTAGTAGCCAATTCATCGGCCTTTTGATTATCCTTCCTGTTAACATGCACAAATTTACAAAACTCAAAAGCTTCTTTTAACTCCATTGCCCTTTTATGGAGATTAGGACTCCTTGCCTTATATTCTCCTTTCATTTGTCGGATGACCAATTGCGAATCCCCTTTAACCTCTACCTCTTTAATTCCATCTTTTATGCTAATCCCCAAATTAATGCATTGTACTCAGCCACATTATTTGATATAGCCTTTGGAAATTCCCTACCCTTGGCCCATACCTCTTTTCCTTTTTGGATCAAATAACACTATCCCCCCAGCCCCACATTGCCTGGAGGAAGGGCTAAAGGCTCCATCAAAATGCATAGTGAAAGTAGTTGGTGGTGTCTCCAAATCTTCATATACTTCTTCCTTTGTTCCTGTTCCTTCTTCCTCTTCCTTTGTTCCTGTTCCTTCTTCCTGTTCCTTTGTTCGTGTTCCTTCTTCCTTTATTCCTGTTCCTTCTTCCTCTTCCTTCCACTTTGCAAACTTCCCTCCTGCAGGATTGGGTTTGCAAACCAAGAATTGTAAAGAAGGTTGAGATGTGAGGAAGAAAAAAGGACGAGGTAAGAAGTATGGCCTGAACTTCTTTACCTGCAAAAACAAGAGACAAACCACCTTTCTCCATTTCACCATACCTCTCCTCGGCATCAGAGAGTTGTCGGCTTGCATAATACACTGGTTGCATATGCCCTTGCTCTCCCTTTTGCAAGAGTATAGCACCCACTGAATGTGATGAGACACTTGGGTTCACATAAAAATCCTCCCCCCACCTAGGAGGCTGCACAATTGGACTTTGACTCATGCATTCCTTGAGCAAACAAAAAGATTGAATTTGATCGGGGCCCCATTGGAAAGAAACATTCTTCTTTGTCAACAGATTTATAGGATACATCTTCTCAGAGAACATGTCAACAAAGCGTTGGTAATACTTTGTTTTACCCAAAATCCTCCTTACCTCCCTTACATTGGTAGGTGGTGGGAGGGCCACAATTGCCTGCACCTTCTTAGGATCCATCTCTATGCCTTCTTTTTCTGAGATAACATGTCCCAAGAGAACCACCTTCCTTCGTGCCAACCAAGCGGCATTTTCCAAGATTAAGACACCCTTTTGCATCATCAATACTTTGCAAAGCTAACCTCAACTTTTCCAAGTGATCCATGCGGCTTGAATAAATGCAAAAATCATCCAAAAAGACCCTTATAAACTTTTCCAAGTAAGGTGCAAATACCCGACTCATGAAGCGTTAAAAAGTTGTTAGTGCATTGGTCAAGCCAAATGGCATCACCCTATAGGCATACACTCCCCAAAAGGGGTGATAAATGAGGTTTTCCTTTGATCTTCTTCACAAATCCGGATTTGAAAGTATCCAGAGTATCCATCACACACTGAATACAACTTATGACCCTGCAACTTGATCCAAAATCTCATCCTGGAAGGGTAGAGGATAATAATCCCTCTTTGTGCATGCATTCAGAGGGCGAAAGTCCACACACATACATGCCATTTTCCACCCTTTTTGGGAGTGACTACAATTGGGGATATCCACTCTGAATTCTCTACTGGAAAAATAAATCCAGCTTCAAGCAAATTAGTTACCTCATTCTTAATAAGCACCTCCGCTTTTGCACTACTCCCAAACGCCTTAGCCGCTCTACCACTGGCTTACTTTGGGGCTTGAGATCAATCTTGTGCTCTGCTAGGGTGACTTGGTGTACTTGTGAGTAGCTGTTTGCAAAAAGGTTAAGAAATCCATCCAACATTTTTAAGTAATTCTCCCTTTCACTACACCTGCTATGGACTAGTGAGGTCCACATCTCCTTTCTTGAACATGGTTGAAGAAGCTTCCCCTTCCAAGGCTCCATTGTCTTCAGCATCCCCTCGACTCCTTCCTAGGGAAAGACCAAATGCAACTTCCTCCACCTCCCCTTCTGAGATGGAATCCTCGGAGCTACCACTTGTCTCCTCTTCATCGGATGACTCTGACTCTGAACTTTCGGAAGTTGAAGGTTCACCTCTTACCACTTTCTAGTGACGACTCTTGATGTTGTAGTGGACCTTCTTATTCTCACCTTGTAGAATAAGATCACTTGTCTCCCACTTTTGAATTGCTTTCACTTGGCGAAGCCATGGCCTACCCAATATCAATGGGTAAGCCCTAGCATCAAGCTTTGTAGGAATGACCTCGAAAGTTGTAGGCACAGAAATACCACATACATCCACTCCCAAAGTTGTAGGCACAGAAATACCACATACATCCACTCCCAAATTCCTGACAATTCCCAAGGTTTTCACCTTAGTATTATCAACAAGTTTGATGCGATAGGGAGAGTTAGTAGAAAACTTTAAATCAGCATCTTTCATTGTTTTTTCACTTATGACATTGATTGACGTACCTCCATCAATGTATGCATTAGAAATTGTTTGCCCCTCAATGACATCAATCATAGGCACATCATCTCCTACATCAGTATATCCACCTTTTGAGCCATAGGAGTCCCATTATCCTTCTTCTTCTTTTTCTTAGATTCCCTTGTGCTAGCCAGCTTACCCCATTCCTTTCTGAGCTTTGGAGAGAGTGCCAAAAGCTGCCCAAATGTGATTTGTGCCATTTTCTCCCTAAGATCTGTTAAGAGGTAATAACTAAGAGATCCTTGTCTAAGAGGAAAGTCAGATTGTCCAATTTTTCTCCTAGATGACTTCTTCTTCTTCTTATTTTTCTCCTCTTCTCTTCAGATTTATCTTCTTGTTCTTCTTCTTCTTGGCTCCTAGTTTTACGACCCCTTTTTGCCATTAATGGCATCAATGTTTCCTCTTCTTCTTTTGAGCATGTTTCCTCTAAAAGTGCTAAACTTTTATCCTATCTTTTTCTCAATTTTGGACTCTCAGTGCGATAGTGTCCCTTCTCTTGACATTCGTAGCATGTGACACTACTTCTATCCCTAGGTTTATCCTCAACTCGTGGAACCCTAGGTGGCCTTGCGTTGACTAAGTGTAACTTCAAATCAGCCATTTTTGCTATAAGTTATGCAATATTATGATCCAAGGATGGAGCTTGTACCTGAGATGTTGAGGCTATCTCTACTCGTTGTTGGGTTCGGCACACTCAGAGAAGATTAGAATGTGGACTCAATATGAAGAGTGGTCTCCTTCTTCAAAGCAATACGAAGAGTCTCTTTAAAATTAGTGGGATCTTTGCTAAGAACTTTTCCATGCAAGCGGGGATCCAAAGCCATGATAAACTTGCTCATCTTAAGGTGCTCCATTGCAAAAGAACTCTTTGAATCTCCCATAGAAGGTGAAAAAGAAGAAGCAACAACATGTAAAGCAGCTTGTTGATATTTGATGATGAACAAGGCTTCATACCTCACTGAAAAGGCAGAAACTGACTCTCCTTCCTTTTGGAAAATCTAATCCAATTGCAATAGTAAAGCATTTGGTGACTCCACTGTCCCAAATCTCTCCTTCATTGCTTTGGTCAACCTTTCCCAATCATTCTTAAACTCCTCTGGCAAAGCCTCATGCCAAGCTAAGGCCACACCCTCCAAGAAATCTAGAAGTATTTCTACCCTCTCCTTCATAGACCAACCCGTCAAGCAGCATGCTCGGTTAAACTCTTAGAGATAACTCCCCGGGTGCAGTTCCAAACAAGAAGGCAATTCTTTGCTGGAAGAAAATCTTCCGACTCAGGATTATGTGAATGGAAACATATGGGGAATGTTGGTAAGGTCCATCCATTCAAATTGGGCGATTTAGACGGAACATCTTAAAGTAAAAGAATATAGTAATCACTTACAAGAGGATAAGATACATGGGATTTGCTTTTTGATAAGAGATTAAGAGGAATTAATCATTATTAAAAAGATTAAGAGGAATTAATCATTATTAAAAAGAAGAAATAATGGCCAAAAGTCTATAAAAAACAGAGATACACAGAGAATTGTAGTTTTAAATCCATATAGACTATACAAAAGAGGATTACATAGGTACGTAGAGCTTGAAGAGAGATTAAGAGATTAAGAGGAATTAATCATTATTAAAAAGAAGAAATAATGGCCAAAAGTCTATAAAAAACAGAGATACACAGAGAATTGTAGTTTTAAATCCATATAGACTATACAAATGAGGATTACACAGGTACGTAGAGCTTGAAAAGAGCTTCGTGCCTATATTTAAACTTTCAAAAACGGGGAGTAATTTTTGGTAAATTTATTTTTATGCAAAAAGAGAAATTTCCATGATATTTGAGATCCAAGTAATTAAATGGTAAAAGATGAATTTTTGGTAAATTTATTTTTATGCAAAAAGAGGAATTCCCATGATCCAAGTAATTAAATGGTAAAAGAGAAATTTTTGGTAAATTTATTTTTATGCAAAAAGAGGAATTCCCATGATAACTGAGACCCAAGTAATTAAATGGTAAAAGAGGAATTTTTGGCATAATTCAAATTAAGAGTATTTAGCAAAAGTAAAATTTTGAGTATTATTATTTTGAAAAATATGGGTAGAATTGATTTTTGTAAATCCCATGAATCTTTTATTCAAAAAGAAGAATATTGAATATATTTTACTTGAGAAATTTGAGAAAGAATACGAAAATATCCATCGAGAAAACTTGGATAATTCTTATTCAGAAAAAGGGAACTTGGAATCCCTAGGAGGATCGAGGATCCAATGAGTAAACCAAAGTTTAGATTTAGTTCTCATTAATGAAGCTTAAGAAATGAAAATACAATATGTAAATGCTCTTTCTGAGTTTTTACTATTCAATTCTGATAAGGTTTATTTTTCCTTTTTAAACCTTCAATAACATTCTGATACTACGTAGATTCAATGGGATCGAGAAAAAGTACCTTTAGCTAGGCCAAGCAATTGGCAGAAACTTAGAAAAGTCCTATTGGTATCAAAAGTAAAAAATGGTACTAAAAGTGATTGCGAAGAAGAGACGTGAATGCGATGTGACAAGACCTGAATGCGATGTGACAAGATGTGAATGCGATGTGATAAGATGTGAATGTGATGAGATGTGATATGATGTAAATAGATATCGATGTGAAAGTGATGATGAGATGTGAATGAGATATGAATGGGTGTGATGAGATGTGAATGAGATATGAATGGGTGTGATGAGATATGAATGGATGTGATGAGCTGTGAGTGGATGTGATGAGATGTGAATGGATGCGACGAAATGTGAATGTGATGTGATGATATCTAAATGGATGTGGTGAGATGCGGTGAGATATGAATGTGATGTAATGAGATGGGAATGGATGTGATGTGATGATATCTAAATGGATGTGGTGAGATGCGGTGAGATATGAATGTGATGTAATGAGATGGGAATGGATGTGATGTGATGTGAAAGGATGTAATGTGATGTGAATGGATGTGATGTGAATCTGGGTAGATGTGAATAGATGTGATATGATGAGATGTAAATAAATGTGAATGTGATGTGATGAGATGTGAATGGATGAGGTGATGTGGATGGATGTGATGTGATGAGATATGGATCTGAATGAATATAAATGGATGTGATGTAATGTGACTGGATGGATGAGATGTAAGGTGGATGAATGTGATAAGATGTGGACATGGATAGATGTGAATGGATGAGATGTGATGTGATGTGATGTGGATCTAGGTAGATGTGAATGGATGAGATGTGGATCGGGGTAGATGTGAATGGATGAGATGTGATGTGAATGGATGTGATGTGGATATGGGTAGATGTGAATGGATGAGATGTGATGAGGATGGATGTGAGGTGATGTGATGAGGATCTGAATGGATGTAAATGGATGTGATGAGATGTGATGTGGATGAATGTGATGTGGATGAGGATCTGAATGGATGTAAATGGATGTGATGAGATGTGATGTGGATGAATGTGATGTGATGAGATGTGATGTGGATGAATGTGATGTGATGTGGATAGATGTGATGAGATGTAATATGATGTGATTGGATGAGAATGGATGTAGGATGATGGGAATAGATATGATTAGATGTGGAATAAGCAAAGTAAATTGATTTAGAAGAATGTGGAATAACGAGAAATGATGTGGAACAATGTGGAAAGATGAGAGTTCGTTAGAAACTATATTTATGACCTGTTTTTAAATGACTATTTTATGTCAAGAATGTTGGGGAAGCATTTTGACCATCTTGTGAATGAGGTCATGGAGAACAAAGTGATAAAGTTGCAATAGAAGCTGACGGAGAGTCAATGGACGACATCTCGCATAGCAAGGTCTCGACCGAGGTCATGGAGAACAAAGTGATAAAGTTGCAATAGAAGCTGACGGAGAGTCAATGGACGACATCTCGCGTAGCAAGGTCTCGACCGAGGTCTTGACCAACTTCGGTTCGATTTAAATGGTGAGCTTCTGGTACGGTGGATGAGGGACCAAGGAAGCTGCCTATGAGTGAAGCGCTAGGTGACCTGTGAAGGATCCTAGTAGAGGGTGCTAACTGTTGAAATTTGAGCAAAATGATGAGCTATGGTGGATCAAACACTAGAATCAACATGATTAACAAAGTGATTAAGAAATAATTAAGACGTAATTAGTGAATAATTAGCAAATAGGTTAATGTAGGCATGGATACTCAAAAACCAGCAAATTCTCATTAGGGCTATGCCTCAATTTATAGAGTTTACATCAAGCATCAAATCCCATTGATTTCTCCATGATTTACTCCCTGAATATCTCCACCTCTTGCCTGATTCTCTCCACCTCTTCTCTTTTCCCTGATTATCTCCCAAAATATCTCCACACTCCTAAATTCCCTCATGCTACCCATTATTCTCTCCCAGTAGATTCTTCTAACCTTTTCACAGGTTCTTTCACAATTACATCTCCTCTTTTACAGCCTCTATCCAAGAGCTTGTTCCCACACACACCCTATTCACTTGTATTTTCAACACCTCCCCTCAAGTGAATACTCCTAGTACACCTAGACCCTATACCAAGTTTGCCTCCCTTTACTTGGTAGTCCACGACCAGTGTCTACTCCTCCCCTCAAGTTATCTCAGCACACCTGGACCCTGTATCAAGTTTCTTTCTTACTTGACAGTCCGCGACCAGTGCCTCAAGTCCCTAAACTCCATAGTCCTTGACACTCTCTCTCTCTCTATGTGTCCAAGGCTACTATAAGTGCCCGCGACCTTGACTAAAGTGCTCACACATACATCTACCACGTGGCCTACATCATCGGTGGCTCAGAGGTGGTTTTACTTTATTGGGGCAGGTTACATTGGGTTGTGGGTTCTCTCTCTCTCTCTCTCTCAGAGATTTTCACATGGCTCCTCACTCTTTGGAGCTTCACATCTTCTCTTCTCTTCAGTCTTCTTGTCGTGGCAGCATCTCTCCACGCGTCCGTCTCTTCTTCCAGTCTTCTCAGGGCAGCTTCTCTTCTTGTGGCAGCTTCTCTTCTCGTGTCCATGTCTTCCTTCAGGTCTTCTTCTCGGTGTGGATCCTCTTCTTGGGAAGAGATATTCTTCTTCTTTCATGGCTGGGGCCATGAGCTCGTCCGTCAGGTCATTTTGCTCCATGTGAGCAACATGTTTCAATGTTTTGCTGACAGTTCCTTTGGGCTTTTTATGTTTATCTTTTGTCATTATGCAATGCAAACCCAAAATTATGCGGGAGGTCTTACCTCTTGCCTTATTCCGGACAAGGGCAGTGTCTGTTCCCATTTTTACACTAATGCAATGTGCCAAATACATAATGCGTATAGCATTCATTCTCATGCACATTCTAAATGCAACTCTGGCTGTGAATAATCTTGAATTTGAGTGAGATTTACAGGCATTAACCAAGGATTAAATGCAAAATGATGATTTTCACAATTTTATCAGCACAATTTTCCGAGAAATTACATTAAATTAAGGGTAACCAATTTGTACGGGATGGTTGGAGTATCAAACCAACTCCGATTTGCAATCTGAAGTTATAGGGATCTGTATCAGATACCTAATGGTTAATTTGAACCCTCAATTGCACCAAAGTATAGTGATTAGCACTGATTAATCACTGATTAGCAAATTAATGCTCTGGTTTGTGTGCAGAAAACAGAGCATACGGGGAGCTCAGATCTGGTGCCTTCCACTTCAAATGAGCTCAAATGCTTTCAAAGGCATCAATAGCAATGAGTCTAGTAGAGGATTAAGCCAAGAAACACAAGATTTGACCAAATATTGAAAGCTTAATCTCTGTTTTACCAAAGTCACCTGCAGATTTGATGAGGAGCTTGGATCTCACTGTAGACTTGATGAAACTGAATTCTGTCTTCACCAGCTTGTAGAGCATGCTTGAAAACCCCCGGGGCTAAAAGGAATTAGAGCAATTTGATTTGATGAAGTGGGAATTAGTGATTTGCTGCAGAAAAACGTAGCCTGCTAAAACAGCGATTTCTCCCAACTCCGTTGACGGTTTACACTTCTTTTTTGATGAGCTTGAAGAGCACTGAGATGGCTATCATGTCCTAGAAGGGTTTGGCCTAATTTTATGTGTGCAAGGAGAGGGAGCTCCTCCACTGGCTGGGGGTGAAGGGGAAGATGAAGAACTCACTAAAAAATTGATTTTTTGCTAATTATCTTACTAATCCTCATTAATTGACTAATGGGCTCATAAATCTGGTTGATTCTAGGCATGGCTCTGATACCATGTTGAAATTTGAGCAAAATGATGAGCTATGGTGGATCAAACACTAGAATCAACATGATTAACAAAGTGATTAAGAAATAATTAAGACGTAATTAGTGAATAATTAGCAAATAGATTAATGTAGGCATGGATACTCAAAAACCAGCAAATTCTCATTAGGGCTATGCCTCAATTTATAGAGTTTACATCAAGCATCAAATCCCATTGATTTCTCCATGATTTACTCCCTGAATATCTCCACCTCTTGCCTGATTCTCTCCACCTCTTCTCTTTTCCCTGATTATCTCCCAAAATATCTCCACACTCCTAAATTCCCTCATGCTACCCATTATTCTCTCCCAGTAGATTCTTCTAACCTTTTCACAGGTTCTTTCACAATTACATCTCCTCTTTTACAGCCTCTATCCAAGAGCTTGTTCCCACACACACCCTATTCACTTGTATTTTCAACATAACCATACGGTGCTCAAGCTCTGGGTCACTAAAGATACCCACGCGTGCATCGAGGAAGAAAATAGAATAAGGAGTTAGAGTTGTTTTCTGAACTCGGGTATGGATCTGGTTGATTGGCCTTGCTGGTCCTCAAACGGATGAGTCCATGGCTCTTTTATATGGATCTGTTGGTTGATTTTGCTGATCTTCAATGGAGAGTCCATCTGGAATTTTTTTTGTGATTATATTTTCGAGTACTATGAGCTAGGAACTATTGAAAAGGCCCTTGAGTGAACAGGTGGTGAGCATTCTGGTTACCAATGATGCCATAGGTACACCGATGAAGGAATGATTGTAAATTGGAATTCAAGCTAGATATTTTAGAGGATTATGATCAGTAATACTATGGTTTCATTAGAAGATTGTTTTAAAGACAGCTGAATCTGTGAAACATGCAATTTCATATTGGGTGTGTAAGTGGTGTGACTATCTTAAAGTTTGCTTGAAGCACCGGCTAGGGAGCCTGGGAACTCTTTTCCCTAGTACCCGGGGCAAAACATAACCAAATTCCTAAATGGATCTTATCACTACAATGGTTGGGCGGTTGGCTAACCCACGGGATTGGATGGGGTTAGGCTGGACTGATGGATCCCTAAAATGAGACTCAATTCTGTTAAGTTACAATAGTTGAAGTACCCTTGTTCTATGGAAAAAGAATCAACGGCTATGCCTCTTGATAATGAGGAAAAAAGCGTTGGACTCTATGATCCAAGTGCAAGTCTCTTCCTTGATCTGACCATGAGACTTACGAGTTCGGTCGGATCAGTTTGGTTAGTGATGACCTTGACTAACCGAGGGATTAGTCTCTTGTCCGGATATCCATGGGCGAGGCCCCGAGTGGGAGTCCCTTCCCTGCGCAATAAGTGCTACTTTCGTAGCACCCCTGAATTCGTTACGCGGAGGGGACAGGGATCTTTCAGCTGGTATCAGAGCGACTTGGCTAAAGTGGATCAACAGAGAAGCAAGAAATGTTAAAAATTTATGAAGTACCAGTAAAAGATTGTAATTGTGATGAAATTCATACAAATTGATATTCAGAATGAAGATTCATAAATTGGAAATTAGGTCTTCAGATGGAAGTACCGCAATTGTATAGAATCCTTGACTTGCTTCCTTGAGGCCTAGATATGATGGTATTTACCTTATAGCTCCAAGGACCGTGACTACCCATATATACCGTGGGTATATCTGCAGTTCTTTACTAACAACATATACGAGTAAATTTGAAGCTTTCCATTAAAGCTTGGCAACATTGATGTATGGTGGAAATACGTGTGATTCTGGCAAAAGACATATGTATTTGACAAAGAGGGATGTAATGGCAACTCTTATGCAAGCCTATTGTGATTTTGGAGCATTTTGGAAGCATTTGAATGTGTGAAAATTCTAGTTTTTTGAGCTCTTACAAAACAGAGAGAAAGAAGCCCAAAATTGAAGCATTTGGAGTGAGATTTTGGCAAAAATTGAACCATTGGTGGATTACACATATGCTAGGTGTGTTGGGGACTCATACCCATCTTCAATTAACACTTAAACAACTCCCAAATCCCCTAATTGCAGGCGGCGTAGCCAGAACTGTGAAAACAGAGCAGTTTTTGATCATTTTGCCCACGAGGAGATTGATTTCTCATTTGGTACTTGATATCTTCCACAACTTCCTTAGCAATTGGATGCTTTACACCTTGGAGAAGAGGGCTATGTGATTTGTTTGGTCAATGATGCTTAATTAAGCTGGGAATGAGCTGATTAAAACAGGCTGTCCACTGGTTGTAGAGAAACAGAGCATTTTTAATTGAGCAATTAATCTTTGGTGTTTTACAATTGGACAAATTCATCTTACATGGAGTTGATGGACACTATTGCTAAGCCAATGAATGCCTGGTTGCTCAATTTGGTGAAATATTGAAGAAATTAGAGCCAAATCATTACTGGTTTTTCTGGTTTTTCCAAAAACAGAAAAAGGGGTTTTCAAAAATTGATATGTACACATGTCAGATGGTGTTGATACTCAACATTAAGGTTCATTACGTGTCAATGCAAGTTGCCTATACTTGATTGCACCATTACATTGTGATTTGGAGCCTTGGAAGGCGTGTCAACTCAGGGTATTCCGCACTGAGTGAGTCAGTTCATCTCGGATGATTACAGGTTGATTTCCTACATCAAATTTGGAGTTTGTTGGCTACCTTGGAGTATCTGGAACATTCATTGGAGTGTGGTTGAGCTGAGGAAGGCTTATTTACAGATTTGAAGTGTGCGGAAGGTGTATGCATTGAGCAACATGTCGGACAATCCAGTTCAGATTGTTAGTGAAAAGCTGGATAGGAAGAACTTCCAGGCATGGAAGTACAGGATAAAGAGTTTCTTGAAAGGGAAAGGATTTTGGAATCTCATTACAGGTGCTGAGCCTGAGCCTGAGCTACCTCGGTAACCTACACAGCAGCAGCAGCTTATTGCTCATAAGCAATGGTCAGAGAGAGCATTCAGAGTGCTGCATTATTTGTCTATATGTATATCTGATGCTATGCTCATACACATTCAGGATGCTGAGAATCCCAAAGATGCATGGGATACTTTGGTCAAGATGTTTGATACAGATACGAGTGCTCGCAAGTCTCAATTGCGACAACAGATACATAATGTGAAAAGGAATAAAAGGAGCATACATGATTATGTGCAAGAAATCAAGAAGTTTGCAGATGCATTGGCCACAATAAATGCCCCTATGCCTGATGATGATTTGGTGGATATTACCTTGCGTGGTCTTGGCAAGGAATACAAATCCTTTGATACATCTATCTCAGTGAGGAGTACAGGTCTACCCGACTTCGATGAGTTGGTTTCCCTCTTGTTGGTTGAGGAAATCAAGCTCAGTGATTCATTTCTGGATGCATCTACTAGCCATGATGATGGCAGAAATCAGGCTTTCTACTCGCAGAGAGGCTTTAGAGGCAGGGGGAGATTTGCATCACGTGGACGTGGTGGTAATGGTCGTGGATGGCAGGACAGGCCTTCACAACAGACTTTTCAGCCTTCATATGGTGCTCGAGGTGGTCGTGGATATGCACCTCAGTGAGGCAGAGGTACCCCCCGTGGTCGAGGACGTTGGCAAGGCCAACAAAATTCTATGCAAGATGTGGAATGCCATTATTGTGGCAAATATGGTCATATGGCGAGAGATTGTTTCCGCAAACAGAATGATTTGAGAGGGGAAAGAGCACAACGTGGTGGTCATTATGGTGGAAACTATGCACAACATGGTGGTAACTATGCATCAAGTAGCAATGATGGAACTGCAAATCATTTGTTTGCCATGAAGCATGTTGTGGGGTCTATGACGACAAATGCTGAGAATGATGATACATGGTACATGGACTCAGGAGCATCAAACCATATGACATGTCATGGTGAATGGTTTGAGCATATGAAGCCTATGGATGTAAAAGGCTATGTGGAAACAGGTGATGATACTCAGCATGTCATTACACATGTTGGAAGTGTACCATTGGTCATGCATAATGGTCAGACAAAGTCTATGTCAGATGTGCTGTATGTGCCTTCGATCACTAAAAGCTTGGCCTCAGTTGGTCAAATGGTGGAACAGGGATTACAGGTTCGCTTCAACGAGCATGGATGCTTCGTTGAAGATTTCAAACATGGATGTAGAGTGATTGCTAAAGGCAAGAAAGAAGGAAGATTGTTTAAGATGGATGCTGGAATTCCTGAGCTAAAATCAGCCATGTTCTCAAAGAGCAGGAATGTGGTACAGGACATTGATATGTGGCACAAGAGGATTGGCCATGTCAATATATAGAGATTAAAGAACATGCAAACAAGAGGCATTGTCAATGGATTGCCTAGGTTCAAATATGATGGACATATGCATGTTTGTGAAGCCTGTCAGTTTGGAAAGCAGGCAAGGTTGAGATTTCCTAGAGAAGGAAATATGAGTAACAGGCCACTTGAGATAGTACACAGTGATGTATGGGGTCCTGCACAAAACCCATCTATCAAAGGTAGTTTATACTATGTTACATTCATAGATGATTTTAGCAGGATGACATGGATATACTTTCTGAAAGAGAAGAGTGAAGTGTTGGAAAAATTCATGGATTTCAAAGCTTTTGCAGAAAAGCAGTATGGCTGTTGGATTAAATGTCTGAGGACAGATGGAGGTGGTGAATACACCTCAAAAGCTTTTGAGCATTTCTTGAGGAAGCATGGAATAAGAAGACAATTGACTTGTAGGTATACACCTCAGCAGATTGGTGTGACTGAGAGAAAGAATAGAGTCATATGTGAAGTGGCAAGGGCGATGCTCAATGAAAAGAGCATGCCAAATTACTATTGGGCAGAAGCATGTGCTACTGCAGTGTATATATTGAACAAAACACCTACAGCAGCCATTCATGGAAGCACGCCAGAGATGCGGCTCACAGGTTACAGGCCAAACATTGGACATCTTAAAGTTTTTGGATGCATAGCTTATGTACATGTGCCTGATGAAAGAAGAAGGAAGTCGGATCCTAAAGCAGAGAAATGTGTATTTGTGGGATATGCACAGGATCGAAAGGCCTACAAATGTTATAATCCTCAAACTAGACAAGTGGTCATCTCACGTGATGTGGTGTTTGATGAGCTTGCTAGTTGGTACAAAGCAAAAGATGAGGGAGTCATTGAGTCACTTGAGGCTGATGTGCCTGTGAACTTGCCATCACAAGCAAGTTCTAGTTCTACTACTATGTCTGGGCCAGCACAGCAGAAGCTGAGAGTAGCAGTGTACGTCCATGGTCAGGACGTTTGAGGCATGAGAGTGTAAGCACTGGGAGTAGTGCTATGGATAAAGGCAAAAAGAAAGTCGAAGGAATTGGAATCACAGGTTATGAGTCATCTAGTTCTGAGAGTTTGGATGAGGAGCTTGGCATACCTGTTTTACGCACACCTGGTGCTAGACAGGACAGATATGTGCCACCACATGCTAGAGTTACAGGTGTACAGAGTGACCCGCAGGCATTGCGGAGATCCCAGAGAGTCAGATATCATGTTGACAGATTGACATATAGAGATTTTGCTATGCACTATGCATACATGACATCTATGGTGAAGCATGTGGAACCTACATGCATACAGAGGCTATTGGAGAGCATGTATGGGAAAAAGCAATGGATGTTGAGATGGACGCATTGGTCCATAATGATACATGGGACTTGGTTGCACTATCAAAGGACAAGAATGTTATTGGATGTAAATGGGTTTACAAAGTGAAGTGCAAATCTGATGGTTCTATTGAGAGACATAAAGCAAGATTGGTAGCAAAGGGTTATGCACAGACCCAAGGTTTGGATTATGATGAGACGTTTAGTCCAGTGGCTAAGATGGGCACAGTGAGAGCAGTCATTGCTATGGCTGCAGCTAATGGCTGGGAAATGCATCAGATGGATGTTAAGAATGCATTTCTGAATGGAGATCTACAAGAGGAAGTGTACATGGCACAGCCAGAAGGGTATGTACACCGTAGATATCCCACTCACGTATGCAGGTTGAAAAAGGCATTGTATGGTCTAAAGCAAGCACCTCGTGCTTGGAGTGATAAGATGAGCAGATATCTTATCTCACTTGGTTTTCAGATTTCTACAGCAGATTCTTCACTCTATGTGAAGAAGACACAGCATGGGATTGTTTTACTAGTCATCTATGTGGATGATTTGATTATCACAGGTGATCATGGTGCAGATGTGATGTATGTTAAGAAAGCTTTGAGTGGGCAATTTGACATGAAAGATCTTGGTGAGTTGAGATATTTCCTTGGCATTGAAGTGGTGAAAGATCATGCAGGTACTTGGTTAGTACAGCGCCAATATGCATTGGATATGTTGGCAAAGTATGGCATGACAGGGTGTAAGCCTATGAGTACACCATTGGAGCAAAATGTGAAGTTGCGGGCTGATTATGGCGAGGAATTGGATGATCCTTCTATGTACAGGAAGATGGTTGGTAGTCTCATATACATGACTATCACATGCCCGGATTTGAGTTATGCTGTGGGGCTAGTCAGCCAGTTTATGCAGAGCCCCAGGAAACCACATTTGGATGCAGTGAGACGCATCATGAGATATGTGAAGACCACAGCACATTATGGTTTATTTTATGAGAGTGGTAAAAGCTTGGACATACATGGCTACACAGATGCTGATTGGACAGGTAGCGCATATGACAGGAGGTCTACTAGTGGATATGCTTTTACACTTGGAAGTGCCGTGGTGAGTTGGAGTAGCAAAAAGCAACCTACAGTTGCTTTATCCAGTACAGAGGCTGAGTACAGAGGTGCAACCATTGCTACTTGTGAGGCTATATGGTTAAAGAGTCTCTTGACAGATTTATGTGAGCCTATTGGTGGCAAAGTTGTCATTCATTGTGACAACATGAGCAGTATACAGTTGGCAAAGAATCCAGTGTTTCATGCGAGGACCAAACACATAGAGGTCCATTATCACTTTGTCAGAGAAAAGGTGCTGGATGGTACAGTTGATCTTCAGTATGTGAAGATTGATGAGCAGGTGGCAGTCATCTTTACGAAGCCACTTAGCAGGGAGAAGTTTGAGTACTTCCGGACTATGTTGGGAGTACATGGGATGAGCTTGAGGGGGAGTGTTGAGAGTCTTGATATCCCAAGCTCATCTACATTTTCATCGGCAGTACATCATGAGCTTGAGAGGGGCTGTTGAGATTCAAGCTCGATGTCAGTGTGAGCCAGCTATGCTATGTGCTAGCAGATTAGGTAGGAACATGTGTAGGGTTAGTAGAGTGTGGACACAACTCATTGTGTGTGGTGTGGATTATGGATTAGTGCATTATGCTTTGTGTGAGAGTGGACATGGCTTCCCTCTATGGTTAGGGTTTGCAATATACATTAGGGTTTGCTCCTGTGTGTGTATCTCCTCCTCCTCTACCGTTCTTTCAACACCTAGCTCATAGTAACCAACAATAAATTCACATATCAAAATGGAAACTCCGTTGAAAGCAAGATCAACCAACGGATCCATATAAAAGGGCCATGGACTCATCCGTTGAGGACCAGCAAGGTCAATCAACCAGATCCATACCCGAGTTCAGAAAACAACTCATACTCCTTGATCCAATATCTTTCACAACGCACGTGTGGGTATCGTCGACGACCCAGAGCCTGAGCACCGTATGGTCAGCGCCCTCTAGGATCCTTCGCAGGTGACCTAGCGCTTCACTCATAGGCCGCTTCCTTGGTCCCTCATCCACCGTACCGGAAGCTCACCATTTTAATCGAACCGAGGCTAGTCAAGACCTCGGTCAACCTTGCTACGTGAGACGTCCTCCATTGACTCTCCGTCAGCTATGCAACTTAATTGATTAGGTCTCCACGACCTCATTCACAAGACGGTCAATATGCTTCCCCAGCATTCTTGACATAAAACATTCATTTAAAAACAGGTCATAAATACAGTTTCTATAAACGAACTCTCGTCTTTCCACATTGTTCCACATCAACCACATTATTTAATTCCACAACCATTTCACAAGTATTCCTATTCTCATCCAATCCCATCATTTTCATCTCATCACATCTTTCCTCAATTTATCCTCATCAGATCTCATCCACTCGCATCTACCCATATCCACATCTCATCACATCACATTTATTCACATCTCATCCATTCAGACCACATCACATTCACTCACAACTCATCCATTCAGACCACATCACATTCGCTCACAACTCATCCATTCATTTTACCTCACATCGCATTCATTCACATCTATCCCGATTCACATCCCATCACATCACATTCATTCATATCCATCACATTTACATTCATTCATTTACATCTATCCCGATTCACATCCCATCACATCACATTCATTCATATCCATCACATTTACATTCATTCATTCATATCCATCACATTTACATTCATTCATATCCATCACATTTACATTCATTCATATCCATCACATCACATTCATTCATATCCATCATTCATTTAATTAAACTTTCTAGGATTAAGAAGGGCTGAATTGTAAAGAAGAGAAGGGGGTGGCCTTTCCATCAAAGCATAACATCAGATTTTAATTCAAACATTTTCAAAGCATAAAATTTAAGAAAACTATAGATTTAAAATTCACAATAAGTAAGAATTAACCTTACATGGAGTTTGTAAGCTTTCCTTTTGAAAAGATGCAGGGGGGAAGAGAGCTTGAGCTCTTGCAAGCACACACACACTCACAAAATCCTAATAGAGAACACACAAGGTGAGAGGCTGAAAATCTTCTTCTTCTCTACTCAACACTCAACACACCATATACAAGAATAAGAGTACACATAATCTGAAAGGTACTCAACCAATACATACACGGGTTCTCTATAGTGTGAACCCGACTAAATGAGCTGGCGCTATAACTATGCCAGTCTCTAGAATGGCTGTCACACAGCCTGTCATCCCACTGGCCGCATATCTCCCATGATCTCACCAACCATGCCAGTGGTGTAAGTGTGGGGCCTATCCCCCAGGCGGGTCATCAATGGCCACCGCCTCACTAGACGAGCTCGATATCTCAACACTCCCCCTCGAGCTCAACTCCATCTCATGTACACCAAGCTCAACTCCATCTCATGTACACCAAGCGAAGCCTTAAATCTGCGGAGCTTCTCTGTACCCAATGCTTTGGTGAAGATGTCAGCTACCTGATCCTCTGTGCTGACATAAACAAGGTCAAGGTCTCCTGCTAAGACCTTCTCTCTGACGAAGTGGTAGTGGACCTCTATGTGCTTCGTACGAGCATGAAAGACTGGGTTCCTGGCCAACTGTATACTTCTAATGTTGTCATAGAAAATGACAACTTGTCTATCCACTGATAGACCCAAATCTGCAAGTAGCTTTCTCAACCAAGCTACCTCACATGCTGCCATAGCAACTCCTCTGTACTCGGCCTCTGTACTCGATAGAGCAACTGTAGGCTGCTTCTTGTTGCTCCAAGTCACAGCAGCACTCCCCAAAGAAAACATGAATCCACTAGTAGATCTCCTATCTGAGATACTACCAGCCCAATCAGCATCTGTGTACCCATGTACACATATCTCTATCCCAGTCTCATAGAATAGTCCACAATGCAAAGTAGACTTCACATATCTCAGTATGCGTCTCACTGCATCCAAATGCGATTTCCGTGGAACCTACATAAACTGACTCACCAACCCAACAGCATAGCTCAAATCTGGTCTGGTGATCGTCATGTAGATCAAACTTCCTACTATGCTCCTGTACATAGTAGGATCCTCCAAGATCTCTCCTGAATCTGCACTCAACTTGCCATTCTAATCCAATGGCACAGAAATAGGCTTACAGCCTGTCATACCATACTTGGACAACATGTCCAAGCCATACTGTCTCTGTAGTAATCCAATACCATGTGGTGACCTAATTACCTCAATGCCCAAGAAATATCTGAGCTCCCCTAGATCCTTCATCTCGAACTTCTGTGTCTAAGCAAGATCTTTACATCAAAGATCTCTGCATCATGGTCCCCCGTAATGATCAAGTCATCTACATAGATGACAACAAGCACAACTCCTCTATCACCATGTCTCACATACAGCGAGAAATCTATATTGGCTACATGAAAGCCAATAGTAACAAGATATTCAGAAATCTTGTCAGACCATGCTCTTGGTGCTTGCTTTAAGCCTTACAAGGCTTTCTTCAATCTGCAAACATGCTCGGGGTGACCCACATCCTCATAACCAGGTGGCTGCAACATATACACCTCTTCTTGCAAATCCCCATGCAAAAATGCATTCTTTACATCCATCTGATGTAAAGACCATTGCTTTGATGCTGCCACTGCTATCACAACTCTCACCGTTGCCATCTTGGCAACTGAGCTGAAAGTTTCCTCATAATCAATCCCATATGTCTGCGCATATCCTTTGGCTACCAATCTAGCCTTGTACCTGTTTATGCTTCCATCACTGTTATGTTTAACTTTGTACACCCACTTGCATCCAATGGCTTTCTTGCCTTCAGGCAATTACACTAAATCCCAAGTTTCATTTCCATATAGTGCATCCATCTCCTCATCCATAGCTTTCTCCCAACACACATTTCCAACAGCCTCATCAATGCATGTGGGCTCAACAACCTGCACAACCTTTGCCATATATGCATAGTGATGTGCCACATAACCATCATAAGTAAACCTCTGCACAGGGTTCTTCACTAATCTCTGCACATTTACATGTCCAATTCTTTTATGCCATATGTCTGTGTCTGCAACAACTCCTGAACCATTTGCAAACATCGCAGCACTCATTTCAGGCATGTCTACTTTTAATGTAAACATTCTGCCCACTCTGTTGCCTTTTGCAACCAACCTGCACTTGTCTTTAAAATCTTCAACATAACACCCATCAGGGTTAAACCGAACCTGCAAACCCTGCTCAATCATCTGGCCAACTGAAACCAGATTCTTTGTTATGTTCGGTACATGAAGTACGTCTGCAAGGTACTTCACTTTGCCATCTTGCATAGACAATGGCACATCTCCAACGTGGGCAATTGGATGAGCAGTGTCATTCCCTATTTCCACAAAACCTGGTCTTTCCGGGTTTTTCATCTCCTTGAACCACTCCCCATGACTCATCATGTGGTTCGAAGCGCCTGAATCCACATACCATACATTATCTTTTTGTACTGCATCAACATTTTCAGACATGGCATTCACGACATGCTGCATAACAAACAACCTTTTATTATCCTCATTATTTCTGCTTGAGGATGCATAGTTGTTTTGCTGCACTTTTCCATTTTGCATGTCAGCCTGCTTCTTATAACATTCTGCCTGCACATGTCTAGGCTTACCACAATAATAGCATTCACGTGCATCATTATATTGCCTTTGCCAATTTCCACGGCCTCTTTGACTCCCCTTGCCTCTGAATTTGCCTCTTCCACCTGCGTGTTGTTGTTGTTGTTGATTCTGGGACTGTTGTTGTTGCTGCTGCTGCTGCTGCTGGCCATAATTCTGATTACCTGTTCGGCCACCTCCTTGACCGCGTCCACGGCCTCCTCTACCTCGTCCTCTTCCTGAACTCGTGTAGAAGGCCTATTGCTCTGAACTATTTTTACTTTGTGAAGACTGTTGGTCTTCACCCAAGTTCTTCTCTTCAATAATCAGCATAGACACCAAATCTGTAAAGTTGGGAATGTTTTCCCGAGTCTGAATAGACGTCTTGAATGCCTTGTATTGTGGCCCGAGACCACGTAGACAGACCTCCACCTTATCATCATCATCTACTGACACACCAATAGATGCAAGGGATTCCACAATACCCTTTATCTTCAATGCATAGTCATTCACAGACATGCTCTTTTTCTCCACAGTATGAAGTTCATTCTTCAACTGTATCTTACGTGCCTTGGTATTTGTTTCATAAAGCTTTACCAAGGTGTCCCACACCTCCTTGGGGGACTTGGCATCCTGAATGTGCCCAATCATGGTGTCCTGTATACTAATGGATAGCCAATACATAACCTTCCTGGCTCCTTGGTTCCAGTCTTTAAACTCTTTCACATCTGCAGCAGTCGGATTTATATCCGGTATCTCCGGTGCCTCTTCATGCTTACCTTCTATGTAGTCCCAATAGCCTTTTCCCATCAAGAAATTCGTCAACCTGAACCTCCAAGCATGGAAGTTATTCTTATCCAGCTTCTCAGCCACAATCTGTGTTATGCCATCATTAGACATCTTGCCAAACACACAGTTTTACTAGAAACTGCACTCTGATTTTTCCTGCACAAATGCTGTATTTTCTGCAGCGGTACTGTAGTACTCTCAAATGTCACAACCAGTGACTTCAATGTGCATACATACACCCAATGGCAACTGTAGACCTCTTTGCATCACCCACAGTGTCTGCACAGTCAATCTGTCTTCCTGTAGTTCTTAAAACAGAGTTCTGCAGAGAATCGATGACTTACCCGCAGTGCTCGAAATCGCCTGCTTTCTAAAAAACGGAGGTCCAGACGTGCCCGAAACGCGTTTTCAGTCCAAAAATTATAGTCTGATAGGACTGTATAGTTGCCCTATAGCTTTACTCCCGCAAAGAAAGCTCCTCAATCAGAGACCGTTTGCCGGTGCCTCCCGTAGAGCTCCCGACAAGGGTGTAGTCACCAACACAATAGGGAAGAGTAGTTGAAGCTCTTACCCTCGTACTGCTTCCTGTGGTTCTCTTGCTTGCAGCTCAGCCCTTAGCACAAACCAAGCTCTGATACCATGAAAAGATGCAGGGGGGAAGAGAGCTTGAGCTCTTGCAAGCACACACACACTCACAAAACCCTAATAGAGAACACACAAGGTGAGAGGCTGAAAATCTTCTTCTTCTCTACTCAACACTCAACACACCATATACAAGAATAAGAGTACACATAATCTGAAAGGTACTCAACCAATACATACACGGGTTCTCTATAGTGTGAACCCGACTAAATGAGCTGGCGCTATAACTATGCCAGTCTCTAGAATGGCTGTCACACAGCCTGTCATCCCACTGGCCGCATATCTCCCATGATCTCACCAACCATGCCAGTGGTGTAAGTGTGGGGCCTATCCCCCAGGCGGGTCATCAGTGGCCACCGCCTCACTAGACAAGCTCGATATCTCAACACCTTTGGCTTGAGGGATTGAGGGTTCTGCTCTTGTTTGTAACAAGAGTGGCCACCGGTTCTTTTGGAGTCAAAAAAACAATTGAATTATCAAGTAAATTCAATGTATTTGACTCTGGGGAGGAGTAGAGTAACAGTGCATAAACACTTTTAACCTTTTACAAGGGGGAGGCTTCTATTTATAGGAAAAAGTGAGCCTCTAACCAAGCAAATTGATTCTAGAATTTTCCAGATCAATTTGGTCACTTTTTGACCATTTTTAGGTCAGTTTAGCTTACTTTTTAGATCTAGTTGAAACAGGAGATAGGAGAGATGAAAATATCTCATTATTTGTGAGTTTAAAACTCATCCACACATGTGAAATATGTGCCTCCTTCATGAGGGGAATTCCCCAGACTGAGGTGTCAAAAATGCATCATTTCCTCTAAATATCTCTTCTTTTTTAACTAATAAACCTTGTCCTTAGTCAACTCTTCATCTTATGTGAGTATTTACTCATTTTTGGGAAATTTTCCTTTTGTTCTTCAATTTATCTCCTCCCTACATTTGTACTAATCTTATTGGCCCATAGGAACCTTAATCCAAAATTTTCAGAAAATCTGGACCCTTAGGCTAAGGTCCTTTTTACCTATTTTCAATTTATTCCAATTGCACACTGGAAAGTTCTTTTTGAATTTCTGTTTCAAGGGAAATCATTTTTATAAGAAGGGATATTTTTCCATCCAAAGATATCTAGAAATTGAATTATCTCTCTCTAGAATATTTTCTCTCTCTAGGCCAAAACAGAGAGAAACAAGATCTGTTATTATTCTGAAAAGGGGATTGATTACAGGGAGAGAAACTGGACATCTTGAGGGGTTGGGGGAGGAATCTTTCATCCTACCCCACTTAAAAAATGCGAGATGTCCTCATCTCGTAGGTGGAGTATGATCTCTTTCATCTTCTTCTTCTTCTTCAATCACTTCCAGTGTTACTGCCTTGGAAGTGGATGGTCGATTTGGGAACAACTCTCTTTGACTTCCCCTATTCTGAGGCAGAGGTCTTGCATTACTTTGGTTTGAAACTGTGGGTTGGTTAGAGGCTCTGGGATTTCCCTGATTTTGGCAGATAGAAACCTAATTACTCTGGAAGGAAGGAGCTGGAGTCTGGAATCTTGATCCCTGATTTCCCTGCCCTGAAAACCTTGATCCAAAAGGAGTTGGACAATCCATACTGCAATGTCTAAATCCTTGACAGTTATAGCATTTCACTCCCTTGTTCAAGGGTGGAACTTCTGAAGTTGAATTCCAGGGGATTGAGTTTCGGGAAAAGGACATTTCTTCCATTCTGAAACTCCCTTGTTCAAGAGTGGAACTTCTAAAGTTGAATTCCAGGGGATTGAGTTTCGGGAAAAGGACATTTCTTCCATTCTGAAACTTCCCATATCCTGGGCTTGACCCTGATATCTCTTAGGCGGTGGAAGGTTGGAATCACCTTCAAGAACTAAAAACCTTTTGAAAGGTGATGGTGCTGGCTTTGGTGGGACCTTAACATCAAAGGCCTTGGAGAAATCCTTTGCCATCCGCACTGCTTCAACCATGGAAACTGGTTTGGCGTTCTTCACCAAAATATTCAAAGGTTTGTTCAGTCCCCGAATGAACCTGGCCATCAGACAGCTATTCTTCATTCAGTGGTGGCGACACGAGTATTTGAGGAGGAGAGCGAACGCTTGGTGATATACTTCAATAGTTCTGCTCCCCTGGGTTAGCTCTAAGAATTCGTTCATCTTTGTTTCCAAAAAACCGGGAGGACATAACCTCATCCTTAGGTAAATTTTGAGATCATTCCATGTCTGGGTATTCCAATCTAGACGGTTTGTCTCGTAGTGGTTTCTCCATGCCACTCTGGCTGTTTCTACTATCTTCAGCCTCGCAAGAGCCATTTTGCTCCTCATTGTACCCAGTGACATCAAAGTACTCTTCCATTGCTTTGATCCACTTCTCCACCCGCAGCCTCGCCCAAGTTTTTCCCTTCACCCTTGAAAGCCCCAGGCTGCGAACTATGAAGATTTTTACAAACATCCAAGTCAAGCTCTTCCTCATCGAGTTGGGGGCTATCATTTCTACCACGACGACCTCGATCCATGCTCCTATCAAAACGAAAAATCTTGTTAAGTCCCTTTATTTATGATTCAAATCCGATTTTTGATTCATTTGATTCTGGGGTTCTTTAGATAGGTTGGCTCCCCACAGAATCGTGGGATAAAGATACATTATCAGATAACAATTCATTCAGAACATATCATTCATATCTTTAACACAATAATGGTCTATCAGACCAAAATTTCCATCTGAATAGTACTCCATGGGGGATTTCAATTTTATAGATTTTTAATTTGTCATCCCTAACTTGATCCACTGGGTCAAGAGTTAACAATAGCAATCTGTCAGCACAATCCACTAATCTCATAGTGATTTGCTGAAGTCATTATCGTCATTCTAGTTACGAACATCAACATAGGGACTCGTCCCATTAATCCTCATTGTGGTTTTGCTCAGTTTATCACTTCTCGACCAAAAATTCAAGAATCATCATTTTTCAATCAGAATCCAATTCAACTCATCAGTTCTCAATCAGAATTTTAAAATCATATCAACCACATTCGAATTCATCAAAATTGGATAGCATTTTAGCTTATAATTTCAAGATCTTAGATTTACTCGTATATACTACCAGTAAAGAGCTGCAATTATACCCTCGGTATATACGGGTAGTTACGGTCCTTGGAACTATAAGGTAAATACCATCATGTCTAGGCCTCAAGTAAGTCAGGGATTCCATATAATTGCAGTACTTCCATTTGAAGACCCAATTATCAATTTATGAATTTCAGTCTGAATAACAATTTGTATGAATTTTATCACACAATTACAACCTTTTACTGCTTCCTCATAATTTTTTTAACATTTTTGGCTTCTTAGTTGATCCACATTAGCCAAAATTTGCTATGATACCAGCTATCCCCATCGCGTAACGAATTCAGGGGTGCTAGCAGAGCGGAAGTAGCACTTCTTATGCAGGGCAGGGTCCCACACTCAGGGCCTCGCCCACGGATATCCGGACAGAGACTAATCCATTGGTTCTTCCAAAATCGAACCCGAAAAAACTTCCCTTGCCCCGAAAGCACGGGCGATTCCTCCAGGATAACGTTTCTCTAACGTAGTCAAAAGCCTTAACTAACAGAACTGATTTGACCAAAACCGTAAGTCCCATAGTCATATCAAGGAAAAGATTGCACTTGGATCATAGAGGCCAACGCTTTTCTCCTCATTAAGAGGCACAGCCGTTGATTCTTTTCCATAGAAATTTTTATCCGGGATTTACTTTATCTATCGTACCATAACAGAATTGAGTCTCAATTTAGGGATCCATCAGTCTAAACTAACCCCATCCAGTCCCATGGGTTAGCCAACCAGTGTAGTGATGGAATCCAATTAGGAATTTGGTTAGGTTTTGTCCTGGGTACCAAGGAAAAGAGTTCCCAGGCCCCCTAACTGGATATTCATGCAAACTTAAAACTAGTCACACCACTTACACACCCAATATGAAATTGCCTTTTTCACAGAATCAGCTATCTTTAAAAATAATCATTTAATGAAACCATTGAGTCACTGATCATAATCCTCAAAATCTCTGGTTAAATCCTTATTTTTAATCATTCCTTCATCAGTGTACCTATGGCATCATTGGCAACCAAAACGCTCACCACCTGTCCATTCAGGGGCCTTTTCAATAGTTCCTAGCTCATAGTAACCGGCAATATATTCAATCAAAATGGAGACTCCGTTGAAGATCAGCAAGATCAACCAACGGATCCATATAAAAGGGCCATGGACTCATCTGTTGAGGACCAGCAAGGTCAATCAACCAGATCCGTACCCGAATTCAGAAAACAACTTGTACTCCTTGATCCAATATCTTCCACGACACACATGTGGGTATCATCGACGACCCAGAGCTCGAGCTCAGCACCCTCTAGGATCCTTCGCAAATGACCTAGCACTTCACTCATAGGCCGCTTCCTTGGTCCCTCATCCACCGTACCGGAAGCTCACCATGCTAGTCAAGACCTCGGCTGACCTTGCTACGCGAGACATCCTCCATTGACTCTTTAGCTATTGCAACTTAATTGATTAGGTCTCCACGACCTCATTCACAGGATGGTCAAAATGCTTCCCCAGCATTCTTGACATAGAACATTCATTTAAAAACAGGTCATAAATACAGTTTCTATCGTCTTTCCACATTGTTCCACATCAACCACATTATTTAATTCCACAACCATTTCACAAGTATTCCTATTCTCATCCAACCACATTGTTCCACATCAATTACATTATTTAATTCCACAACCGTTTCACAAGTATTCCTATTCTCATCCAACCACATTGTTCCACAACCGTTTCACAAGTATTCCTATTCTCATCCAACCACATTGTTCCACAACCGTTTCACAAGTATTCCTATTCTCATCCAACCACATTGTTCCACAACCGTTTCACAAGTATTCCTATTCTCATCCAGCCACATTGTTCCACATCAACCACATTATTTAATTCCACAACCATTTCACAAGTATTCCTATTCTCATCCAATCCCATCATTTTCATTGTTCCACATCAACCACATTATTTAATTCTACAACCATTTCACAACTATTCCTATTCTCATCCAATCCCATCATTTTCATCTCATCACATCTTTCCTCAATTTATCCTCATCAGATCTCATCCACTCGCACCTACCCATATCCACTCGCATCTACCCATATCCACATCTCATCACATCAGATCTCATCCACTCGCATCTACCCATATCCACATCTCATCACATCACATTCATTCACATCTCATCCATTCAGACCACATCACATTCACTCACAACTCATCCATTCATTTTACCTCACATCTCATTCATTCACATCTATCCCAATTCACATCCCATCACATCACATTCATTCATATCCATCACATTCACATTCATTCATTCATATCCATCACATTTACATTCATTCATATCCATCACATGCATTCTCATCACCATTATATCACATCACTTCTATCCACATCATATCTCATTCATCCACATCCATCCATCCAATCGTTCGCATGTACGACTACTCATATCTATTCATACATTCATATCTATCACTTCACATTCACATATATTCATGTCACATTGTATCACATTCTTTCACATACACATCTATATCCGTTCTTTCACATACATCCACATCCATTCTTTCACATACTCATTCACATCCATTCTTCACATACACATTCACATTCATTCTTCTCATACACATCCTTATCCATTCTTTCACATACTCATTCACATCCATTCTCATCACATTCGTTTAAACATAGAATTTAAGAGAATTCTAATTTTTGATATAAAGATTCTTTATGCATCTATTTATGCATAAAATCAACTTCAGTGGAAATAACACTTTTAACAAAATCCTTTTATGCATAAATTATATTTTTAAGAAAAATAACACTTTTAAAATAAAAATAAATCCTTTATGTATCTTTCTATGCATAAAATCAATTTTAATGAAATTAAAACTTTTGGAATAAAAATAAATCCTTTATGCATCTTTCTATGCATAAATTTAATTTTAATGGAAATAACACTTTTAAAATAAAAATAATTCTTTTATGCATCTTTCTATGCATAAATTCAATTTTAATGAAAATAACACTTTTGGAATAAAAATGAATCTTTTATGCATCTTTCTATGCATAAATTCAATTTTAATGAGAATAAACTTTTGATATAAAAATAAATTCCTTTATGCATCTTTCTATGCATAAAATCAAAATTAATGAGAATAACTCTTTTGAAATAAAAATAAATTCCTTTATGCATCTTTCTATAAATAAAATCAAAATTAATGAGAATAACTCTTTTGAAATTAAAAAAAATTCTTTATGCATCTTTCTATGCATAAAATAAAAACTAATGAGAATAACTCTTTTGAAATAAAAAATTAAATCTTTTATGCATCTTTCTATGCATAAATTCAATTTTAATGGGAATAATACTTTTGAAATAAAAATAATTCTTTTATGCATCTTTCTATGCATAAATTTAATTTTAATAGGAATAACACTTTTGAAATAAAAATAAATCTTTTAGAATGCACAAACGGAAGGAATTACTCTTTTAGAATAACCTAATGATAATCTTTAGTTCCACAAAATTTAAGAAAATTTTTCCATGACCTCCTTTCTATGGCTAATCATTTCTCAATTTTAACATTCAATTCATGACTTGAATTAATCCAATTTGAATTCTAATATCTCTAATCTATCCCATTTTTAAAAATTAAGAGAGTAAAAAATAAAAAGAGTTTAATCAATCATTTAATTAAACTTTCTAGGATTAAGAAGGGCTGTATTGTAAAGAAGAAAAGGGGGTGGCCTTTCCATCAAGGCATAACATCAGATTTTAATTCAAACATTTTCAAAGCATAAAATTTAAGAAAACCATAGATTTAAAATTCACAATAAGTAAGAATTAAGCTTACATGGAGTTTGTAAGCTGTCCTTTGGCTTGAGGGATTTAGGGTTCTACTCTTGTTTGCAACAAGAGGGGTCACCAGTTCTTTTGGAGAGGATTTAGTCAAAAACAATTGAATTATCAAGTGAATTCAATGTATTTGACTCTAGGGAGAAGTAGAGTAACAGTGCATAAACACTATTAACCTTTTACAAGGGGGGAGGCCTCTATTTATAGGAAAAAGTGAGCCTCTAACCAAGCAAACTGATTCTAGAATTTTCTAGATCAGTTTGGTCACTTTTTGACCATTTTTAGGTCAGTTTAGCTTACTTTTTGGATCTAGTTGAAACAGGAAAGAGGAGAGATGAAAATATCTCATTATTTGTGAGTTTAAAACTCATTCACACATGTGAAATAGGTGCCTCCTTCATGAGGAAAATTTCCCAGACTGAGGTGTCAAAAATGCATCATTTTCTCTAAATATCTCTTCTTTTTTAACTAATAAACCTTGTAACTCTTCATCTTATGTGAGTATTTACTCATTTTTGGGGGATTTTTCTTTTATTCTTCAATTTATCTCCTCCCTAGATTTTTATTAATCTTATTGGTCCATAGGAACCTTAATCCAAAATTTTCAAAAAATCTGGACCCTTAGGCTAAGGTCCTTTTTACCTATTTTCAATTTATCCCAATTCCACACTACTAGAAAGTTTTTTTAGAAAGTTCTTTTTGAATTTCTGTTTCAGGAGAAATCATTTTAATAAGAAGGGATATTTTTCCATCCAAAGATATCTAGAAACTAAATTATCTCTTTCTAGAATATTTTCTCTCTCTAGGCCAAAATAGAGAGAAACAAGATCTGTTATTATTCTGAAAAGGGGATTGATTAAAGGGAGAGAAACTGGACATCTTGAGGGGCTGGGGGAGGAATCTTACATTCACAAAGATAGATCTCAAATGAGGGTATTACCAGATCAGGATTAATGATCAAGATATCCCGAAGACAGCCATCAATACTCGCTATGGGCACTATGAATTTACTGTCATGCCGTTTGGATTCACAAACTAATGCAAAACATTCTCACAAAATACTTGGATGATTTTGTTCTTGTTTTCCTTGATGATATTCTGATTTACTCAAAGAATGCAGCTGACCATGAAGCTCACGTCCATAAAGTTCTTGAGATTCTAAAGAAGCACCAACTCTTTGCAAAAAAGAGCAAATGCACTTTCTCTGTCAACCATGTTGAATACTTGGGCTTTTTGGTATCCAAAGACGAAATTTCTCCAGATTCTGCAAAAGTCCAAGTAGTCATAGATTGGCCTAAACCAAAGATAGTGAAAGAAGTCAGGGGATTCTTGGGATTAACTGGTTGGTATAGAATTTTTATACCTAAGTATGCTCTCATAGCTTCCCCCCTGACTAATCTTCTCAAGAAGAATACCCCATTTCAATGGTCCAGGTGTCAGAGCGCTTTTGATAAGCTGAAGACCGCCTTGGTAACCAATCCCGTTCTGAAGTTGCCAAATTTCTCTCTACCCTTTGAGGTAGCTGATGCTAGTGGTTTTGCCCTGGGAGGTGCGCTCATGCGCAGAAAGGTCATGCAGTGGCCTATGAATCCCAAAAACTCAGAACGCATGAGAGAAATTATGCTATCCATGACCTGGAGCTACTTTCATAGAAGGATCTCAACATGCACCAAAGAAGGTGGATGCAAACCCTGCAGGAATTTGATTTTGAATTCAAGTACCCCCCAGGCAAAGAAAATGTGGTAGCAGATGCCCTCAGCAGAAAAGCCTCCTTGCTTGCAATCACAGTGGTGTCAAATCCATTGATTAATGAAGCAAGAGAGAAGATCATGCAGGATAGATTCTTTGGCCCTATTGCTACCCTACTTATGCAGGAAAGTAAAACTCCTCAAGAGTTGAACCGAGTTCAAGGGTACAGCCTGGATGAAGGAATTATGTATTATAATAGTAGGCTATGCATTCCCAATGATGAGGGAACTAAGGGTCAAATTTTGAATGAAGCCCATGATAGCCTTATAGCAGGACATCCAGGTTTCATCAAGACCTACATGTCTGTAAATTCTTTTGGCTTGGACTAAAAAAAGATGTACTTAGTCATGTACGTCAATGCCTGATATGTCAGAAATTCAAAGCCGAGAGAGTAAAAATGCCTAGGAAGTTACATCCATTAGACATTCCCTAGATGAAGTTGGAATGTATCAGTATGGATTTTATTACTGGACTACCTTCAGTGCAATCAGGTTACAACTCCATCTTCGTGGTAGTTGACAGACTAACGAAAGTTGCCCATCTGATTCCAATAAAAGAAACCTACACTGTAGTGGATGTGGCTAGAGTGTTCCTCAAGGAAATCTTCAGATTGCATGGCCTACCCAAACCAAGAGAATAGTAAGTGATCGAGATCTCGAATTCACGTCAAGATTCTGGACTGCATTCTTCAAAGCAGTAGGAACTTTCTTAGATCTCACCACAGCTTACCACCCGGACCGATGGTCAATTAGAAAGGGTGAACCAAGTAATAGAAGATATACTTCGATCATGCTGTGGCAGGGAACCCAAGAAGTGGCTAAGCTATCTGCACCTAGTAGAATTCGCCTACAATGCTTCTTATCACCGAAGTATCGAGATGAGCCCTTTCAAAGCTATGTATGGACAAGACTGCCTAACACCATTGTCCGACCCATTGATTAGGGTCGAGATGTCCAGACAGATGCTTGACGACATGGGGAGCAGCAGATGCAGTCAATCCGCAAGGATATAAAAGTTGCCCAGGATAGATAGAAGCAGTATATGCAGATAAGAAGAGGTCAGGCAAAAAATTCGAAGAAGCAGATATGGTCTTCATTTGAGTACGCCCCAAAAGAAGTTCTCTATCTCTTGGGAAGTACAAGAAGTTATCCCCCAGATATTGTGGGCCATATCTGATTACAAAGAAAGTAGGTGACTTAGCTTATGAACTTCTCCTGCCTCCTCATCTCAAAGTACATAATGTATTTCATGTCAACCTACTTAAGAAGTATGTACCTCGAGGCCGAATCATGTGCTTAATGATGAACTCTTAACTTCTTCAACCCAAGGGCATATGGAACTCCAACCTGAAGAAATCCTTCATGTTCGAGAGAAGGTTCTCAGGAACAGAATTCTGAGAGAATTATTAGTCAAATGGAAGTTCTATCCTTTTGAAGACGCCACCTGGGAAGAAAGAAGCCGAATTGATGCAGGATTACTCCCAGTTTTGCGAGATGAGAACATCTCGCATTTTTCAAGTGGGAGAGAATGTAAGATTCCTCCCTAGCCCCTCAAGATGTCCAATTTCTTCCCCTGTAATCAATCCCCTTTTCAGAATAATAAAAGATCTTGTTTCTACCTGTTTTGGCCTAGAGAGAGAAAATATTTTAGAGAGAGATAATTTAATTTTTAGATATCTTTGGATGGAAAAATATCCCTTCTTATGGAAAAATATCCCTTTTGATTAAAAAATATTCCCCCGAAATAGAAGTTTAAAAAGAAATTCCTAAGCTGCATTAGAAATAAATTATAATGTACACAAAAGACCTTAGCCTAAGGACCCCTGTTTTTAAAAAATTTTGGATCAAGGTCCAAACAAAGGTTTGATAGGCCAATGAGATTAATCCAAATGTAGGGAGGAGATAGATTGAAGAATAAAAGAAAAACTCCCAAAAATGAGTAAATGCTCACATAAGATGAAGAGTGGACTAAGGACCAAAGAAAAGAATTAAAAAACTGAATTTTGACTACTCAGTGTGGGGATCTCCCCTCATAAAGTAGGCACCTTTTTCTCATCATTACTCCCAATTTTTAATCAATAAAATGAGATTTTTATCTCTCCTCTCTCTTGTTTCAAATCTAGATCCAAAAAGTAAGCTGAACTGACAAAAAATGGTCAAAAATTGACCAAACTAATCTGGAAAATTTTGGAATCAGTTTGCTTGGTTAGAGGCTCACTTTTTCCTATAAATAGAAGCCTCCCCCTTTTGTAAAATCTTAATGGTGTTTATGCACTGTTACTCTAATCCTCTCCTGAGAGCCATCTACATTGAATTTTTTTAATAATTCAATTGTTTTTGGCCTAATCCTCTCCAAAGTGAATTGGCAGCCACTATTGCTTCAAACAAGAGTAGAACCCTTGATCCCTCAAGCCAAAGGAGAGCTTACAAGCTCTATGTAAGCTAATTTTCTTACTTTGTTTATGAATTTTAATGAAAAATCTACGGTTTTCTAGATTTTTATGTTTTTCAAATGATTGCATTAAATTCAAATGCTATGCCTTTGATGAAAAGGCCACCCCCTTCTCTTCTTTACATTCTAACCTTTCTTAATCCTAGAAAGATTAACTAAGTGATTAATTAAACTCTTCTTATTGTTTACTCTCTTGAATTTAGAAAACTGTATAGATTAGAGTTCTATAATTCTAAATTGGGTTAATTATGATAAATAAAGAAAGATAAAAATGAGAAATGGTCAGCCATAGAAAGGAGGTTATAGCAAAAATTTCTAGAATTTTGTGAAAAAGAAAGTGTGTTTTTATGTTATTTCAAAAGAGTAATTCCCACCATTTTTGCATCTAAAAGAAATATTCTACTTACTCCATGTACATATTCACCTATGAATATGCATGGATATCACTGATATTAATTATTAAATTTGATTTCTATGCATAGAAAGATGCATAATGGAATTTTTTATAGAAGTGTTATTCTTATTAAATTTGATTTCTATGCATAGAAAGATGCTTAAAGGAAATTTTTTATTATAAAAGTGTTATTCTTATTAAATTTGATTTCTATGCATAGAAAGATGCATAAAGGAAATTTTTTTATTACAAAAGTGTTATTCTTATAAAATTTGATTTCTATGCATAGAAAGATGCATAAAGAAATTTCTTTATTACAAATGTGTTATTCTTATTAAATTTGATTTCTATGCATAGAAAGATGCATAAAGGATTTTTTTATTACAAAAGTGTTATTCTTATTAAAAATGATTTCTATGCATAGAAAGATGCATAAAGGGGTTTTTTTATTACAAAAGTGTTATTCTTATTAAAATTGATTTCTATGCATAGAAAGATGCATAAAGGAGTTTTTTATTACAAAAGTGTTATTCTTATTAAAATTGATTTCTATGTATAGAAAGATGCATAAAGGAATTTTTTTATTACAAAAGTGTTATTCTTATTAAATTTGATTTCTATGCATAGAAAGATGCATAATGGAATTTTTTTATAAAAGTGTTATTCTTATTAAGATTGACTTCTATGCATAAGAAAATTTTTTTATTATAAAAGTGTTATTCTTATTAAATTTGATTTCATACATTGAAGGATGCATAAAGGAATTTTTTTATTATAAAAGCGTTATTCTTATAAAAATTGATTTTTATGCATAAATAGATGCATAAAGAAATTCTTTTTATTTTAAAAGTGTTATTCCTATTAAATTTGATTTTATGCATAAAAGAATTTTTTTTATAAAAGTGTTATTCCCATTGAAGTTGATTTTTATGCATAAATAGATGCATAAGGAATTTTTATATCAAAATTAGAGTTCTCTTAAATTCTATGTTTAAATTCTATGAGTATTTAATAAATGAATAATTAAATACTCTAAGAGAGAAATTTCTATCGTTTTATATTTACACGGATTGTAAAAAGAAAATTCAGAAATTAAATACTCTAAGAGAGAAATTTCTATCGTTTTATATTTACACGGATTGTAAAAAGAAAATTCAAAAAATCTATCGAGATCAAAATATTCAGATAAATAATTAATCTATTCCTCATTGGAATTCGTAACTAATTTAGAAATCAGTTAAGTGAATATTCAAAGAAAGAAATTCAGTAAAATAGTAATTGAATTATCAATCCTTTTCGAGAAAGATAGTTCAGGAAAAATCTTATCCGACTCGAACCTTGAATCAGACTATGACCAAGACCAAACTCTTTCGTTAGTTTTGAGGAAAGAAGGTGTGACCAGTTTAGAAAAATACACTCAAAACTCCCGCCAAATCTGAAACTAAGTTTGAGACCCTTCGAATTGATTTGTGGATCAAGGTTATAGAATTCAAGGAATTCTAGTATGAAATTCAGAATTCCAATCAAGAAGTTTTGGGGATACTAATTCAAGAAATACTCCTTGTATTCAAAAGAAAATCAAACTGAAAACTTACATAGAAACCTTGTTTGTAAAGGACTGTCTTACGCCAAAATGCTGGAGGGAGCATTTGGTATATATTTTTCTAAGGGAAGTTCGGTTGCAACAGCTGGCGGGGAGTGTTCAAAGGATGGCTCACGCGGCAAAGGTCTTGACCAGCCTTGGTATGGTTGAAAAATGGTGCATTTCTGGTACGATGGGCAAGGGCCGACGAAGCGGTCTCTGAGTGAAGTGCCAGGACACCTAAGGAGGATCCTGGAGGGTTCTGATGACCAGGAGATGCACAGGCTCGCAGTGCCTGTGACACCCATGCATATGTCGTGGAAGATATGTATGATGGACAAAATGATTATTGTAATCTGTTACTCGATCTCGTTTTGCTAACCAGTTGGTCTCAAACGGAGAGTCTAGAGTGATATTGTTTTTTGAGAAACAAGGGACTAGATGGAATTTTTGAGTTATGACATCTGTAACCAATAATTGTGTCAATGGATTATTTTTTATGTTAAAATTTTAAAGAGAAGTGTGTGCGTATTTGTATTCGAAAGCAAAAGTTCAATTATGGGTGGGTGAGTAATTGTTTGGTTCTATCGATTCCAGTGGTGGTTGGCTAACCCATGGGCCAGATGGGGTTAGGCTGGAATCAGTGGAGTTTTAATAAATTAAATTGAAATAATAGGAATACGCTTAGAATATAAGTAGTTAAATAAAAACTTGAAGAATTTCTTAAATGAGTAGATCAATGGCTGTGCCTGGGAAAAAAGCGTTTAGTTTTTCCATGATCATTACATGGCTCTAAGTCTTGTTTCATCTAGTTTTTTTAGGGATATAGTCTCTTATAAAGGGATTTTCCAATCAATTTATCTTGAACTACTATTTTGAGACTAATGACTACATACCCCATTGGCAGGATAATTTGAATGGAGTTTTATTGGAATCTATCTTATAAGAAGCTATTCAATAGACCATAATGCAGCCTATGAGCTTGTGTTCCCACTCACTTCTATTGGCTTCCATTGGTTTCATGAGAATAGCACTTGTTAGTGCTTTTAATAATTACATTGGCTTATGGATAATAAGTTGATGACTTGTGAACTACTAGGAATTCAAAAAGTAAAATTTTCATCACCTTGTTTATAAAATGGGAGCCTCAACTAGCTCAAGTGGATACCCAAACCAAGTAATGATACTATCATACGTACACTTAATAGTGGTTCTCACATCATCCTTACGTGCAGCCTTACATGTAGCTTTGGCTTCAGACCAATTGGTCATATAGCCTACAATGATGATAATATGACGTACATATGTCATGCTTGTTTTATCTTTGTTGTAGGACTGATTGGACCTATAAAATCAATGTCCAATAATAGGAGTTAAAGGCATGTGTTATCCCTTTCATGGGGTATGACGGATAATTTTTAATATTCATAAGAAAATAATAGGAGTTAAAGGCATTCTACGCCTTTCATGGTTGGGGTATGGATAATATTTAGCATTCATAGGAAAATAATATTTAACAATTATAGGGAAATAATATCTAGCATTCATAGGAAAATAATATTTATTATTCATGGGGTATGGATCATATTTAGCATTCATGGGGTATGGATAATGATTAGCCTTCATTACATCACTTTATGAAATCAGCCACATCAATAAACAAGGTTGGCCCACCATAAGCCAACGTTCATTACTTTACATGATGCTATTATTTCCACTCTAAAGTGTTTTTTCCAATTGCGCTTATGTATGTTTGCTATACATGATGTGTATTTTTTCTAGTTGCTCTTATGCATGTTTCTTTAAAATAGAAAAAAAAATGCATCTTCTTGTACACACCTCCGTAAGAATTGTAAGATACCACCTTTGATAAGGAGCATCTTCTTTTAGCCCTATCCTTATTGATTAGTTTGTCTTAACGTAGTCTATCATGTAATGAGAAACACCCCACTTTGGCATTAAAGCAAGTTGGAATAGTGAAGCATCTAGAAGATAATTATCCATTCCTACTAGTGGCTCCCCATTGGTCGTACTCTCGATGAGGCTAATATGTGCAACGACCCTTTTTAGACAACCACAATGAAATCAAATTCCAAATAAATCAACAACCATCATGATGTCCTTTTAGTTGTGTAGGGTTTGTTGACTAAGTATAGTAGGGTTGATGATGATGTGAACACAATGAACATAAACGTGTTAGGCAAAAGGTAATGTCAAAATTTCTTTACCACATAAACCATGAATAACCCTTTGATTTTTTGTGGTATCTTCATCTTAACATCATTTAGCTACCATGCTAGAAAGTCTTATAAAAGAATTGATCTTGTGTTCATTAGGTTGTGTTAGAACATATACAATTACAAAGTTTGATGCTCGTATACACATGGATATGGAAAATTATATTCCATCTTCGTGCTCAAAAAATTGGTGCATTTACCGATGCATGTTTGAGCTTATTATACACTTTTTTATACTTCTTTGTCTACTCAACTTATATACAATTCATGTAAGGTCAGGATGGAAGATCATATATCTCTAATAATAACCCACATGCCCTATGAAATGTTGTGTAGTTAGTTAGCATTGGTAATTCCGAAATTGGTTTGACCTTGATGTTGTAAATGGAAATATTATGTCCCAAGATTGTGTGTTGGGGGGGTGCGTGCATGTGTGTGTGTGCATGTGTGTGCGTGTGTGCGTGTGTGTGTGCGTGTGTGTGCGTGTGTGTGTACTTCCAAGTCAATAAATATTAGAATTCTCAAAGTTAAAGAGATCTTTCTCTTCTTTAAGCTTTAAGTCCTTTGGAATGTACAATAATTTTGGGTCTTCTCTAGGATATGAAAATTTATCTCATGATAATTTTGTTCTAAATTATCATGAGAAGTGCATAGTTCTCCTTCCACACTTCTCTTGTCTCTTTCCAAGAAAACATAATGGTCATCCACAATATGGTTTGACACCATCCATGCCTCGCCCACATGCACCTTAGCCCTAATATTGCCCGCTCTAGATAGGGTTATAGGCTTGCACATTTTATGTAATGCATTGCATAACAACATAACAACACACTCCATGCTTATCCCAAAATTGAGATATTTAAATGGATGGAGCGAAATCCAATCTAAGTGACATCATTTAAAGACTTTCCTTTAGACAACCTAAGTACTCCTTCTACATAGAATTCACACACAATTCATCAATGAACAACTCAATGATTTTTCAAAGTAATTCTTATAGGTTATACTCATTAATTATTTTAATCATTGGTGAGACTAAGTGGCATATATTGTAGCAGCAAAGACTATATTATTCTAATCCACTAAACCAATTAAAACTTGATTGTCACTTGAGAAGCAATCTAAGAGTATGTAGGCTTTCTTGTGAGACTCTCAAGTAAATGCTATGTATGTGTGGCAAATCGTAATGATCTTGAATTATGGCCTAGTTGACTTTCTTCAAGTACACATACACTCAAATTTTCCATTCTTTTTTGGTACAATCACTTAGGTGACACCCACTCATTATGATATATCTCATATATGAAACCTAAATCAATATTTTGGGTTCATGGGACAAGGGTGTTTCTTCACTAGCTGAGCACCTTCAATGATAGGGAAGGTGTGGTGTTCTCCACTGTGTGTGCATGTGTGCGTGCGTGTGTGCGTGTGTGGGGGGGTGTGGGTGCGTGCATGTGTGTGTGTATGTGTGTGTGTGCGTGCATGTATGTGTGTGTACTTACAAGTCAATAAATATTAGAATTCTCAAAGTTCAAGAGATCTTTCTCTTCTTTAAGCTTTAAGCCCTTTGGAATGTACAATAATTTTGGGTCTTCTCTAGGTTATGCAAACTTATCTCATGATAATTTTGTTCATCCACAATATGGTTTGAACCATCATGTTGTAAATTTCCTTATTTTTTGAGCATTATTCCTCTTTGAGTTTAGCTTCACATTTTGTTTAAGGTTTCTCTTTATTGTGTCTACATGATAATTTAGAACAATTACTCACATGTTTTGATCTCATTTTTTAATTTAAATTCCTTGTCAATCATCATGGATCTAATTGAATAGAAATGCGGTTCAAATCCATTCTTGATTATAAGCAAAAAGCTTTATGTGCATTAATGGCTTCCATATAATGTAAGTCAGTTTTGCTAAATGTACATCATGTGTACAGATATCTCACGTTTTGAAATCCATTTAGATTCTTTGGTGAAGATGGATTTTCTCCATTTGATTGAGAGGCCTCATGATGTCACTTGGTGAAGATGGATTTTCTCCATTTGATTTGAGAGGCCTCATGATGTCACTTGGTGTGCCCATAGTCTCAAAGAGTTCAGCCATTTAGATTCTTTGGTGAAGATGGATTTTCTCCATTTGATTGAGAGGCCTCATGATGTCACTTGGTGTGCCCATAGTCTCAAAGAGTTCAGCCCCTCTAAGCATACATAGTGTTATAAATCTCTACTTCTAGGCTTGTTTCATAGATTATTCCTCTTGGTTTTGGAAGCACATCAGTTTTGGCTAGGAGATACATCCAATTATTTGAGTCCTTAGGCTCACATAATAACACACTCTGACTCCCTATGCTCATCTTTTAGAGTGTGACAAAATAAGTTAAACAAACACTAATGAAAGTGGTTCTAGTAGTAGTATATTTTACTCCTCTTTGCTAAATTTCCCTATCCGACACTCATTTGGTGAACCTTCTATACATAGTCCTTTCTTATAAGATAAATGTGATCATGAACTAGTTTGACTTCCTCTACATGCATGGCTGCCCTAATATCGCATCATATGATCTTGGTTATCGATAGAAATTCATCATCATAGATGTGTAAGAGGATATAGAAACGCAATGTATGAAGCAACACTCATAAGAAGTATGATCTTTCGTAGCATAAAACTTAAAACTCAAATTATATAATAATAAAGATAGAGAAGAATACTATATTATTGTGTGAATTGATATTGTAGATGGCCAATCCCAAACCTATGTTCTCTTGTGAGAAAGGGAGTTGTAATGGTAGGAACTATTAACATAAAGGCTATGCTAGTAGAAGAGCTAGGGAGTAAACTCATTGTTGACTAATGACATGTGTAGAGAAGGCACTAGCTATGTATCTATATAGGCATGTATACATGGGGTATCCATGACATGATCACATAGGTCCATAATCATAGTTTTTACGGCACCATTTGCAATGTGTAGACTATCCTATACAAAATGGTTAGATAATATTTATTAGTTTTGTGACCGTAATATTAGGGCAAAATCGATGGAGAATTTTTATGAATTTTGTGACCATTTTGGCTCATATTGAGGCCATAATATTAGGGCAAGATGTCCAGGAGTAAAGCCTACCTCTTCTATGTGTGGAACATTAACTGTCCCACTGTAGATTGTAGCCTATTTAATTGCATGCCAAATCTAATCTAAGTGGTTTCTTATGTGAATATGAGGATGCCCAGCACGGGTTGCTCAACCATAACTACTACTCATAATTGGGGCCATACAAACATGAGCATTCATATCTAATAAAAGGTGCATTGGAAACTCATCCTTGAGGTTTTGAATTTAAGATTTTATGAAATCCCAAGGGGTTTTGTTTGTTAGCTAATTAGCACCATCCACATGATTTAGAACCAGCCCCTCTGCTTCTAAAACAACCTCCTCTCCTATAGATGCATGCTTCTCTTTAATCTCCTCATCATTAGGCAATTCCCCATTTGACAATGATGTGATTCGTCCAGTGGATCCTCCACTCGTTCTCTTGCGAGGATGTCCTACTTGCCTTCTTTGCCTTATGTTACCCTCTTGCACTACTCCAAGACCTTGTTCTTTTCTCTCCGGAGAGCTCGCAGATGAAGATCTTCCCTCTTGCACTACTTGAGTATCTAGTTCTTGATTTTGACATGATCAAGGCCTTCCTTGGCCTTGAGCAAGCCATTTTTTAGACATTTTATCTAGCCTTCCACATTGTGGTAGAGGTGAACCTATGGGGACACAACCACATTAATTAACTACTTCAATGTGTCAAAGAACCATCCAAAAAAACAAGCCTTTTAGCATGTATCAAAAAAGTTTGTTTATCTCACTTTGCATAGTCACTCTGTTGGGATTGTTGGGTCTCTCTTGAAGCAATTGGTGAAGATTGTTAGAGGGCTCCTAGCTTGGCCACTTGAAGAAAAGACTTCTTGATCTTGAGTTGAAAGTTGTTAAGGATCACTAACCCAATCGTGAAGTGATTCATCATTTGAACCACCTTTGTATACTACATTCACTGCCCCTTCCTTTGTTGAATTCACTACAAGCACAAGATATTTAGTAATATCCTAACAATGAGCCTTATATGTCTTTTGATTAGTACCAAAGTGATGAGAAAAGAGGCATGATTTGTACTAATAGAATGTGATCTCTCCCACATATACTGTGTGGTGTTCCATCATTGTCCAAGAGCACTTTGTGCCCAACTTGTGCTAAAGAAGATGGTTGGAACCACCAGATAGCGACCCACTAAATTTTGGCAAAAAGCATAGTTGGATTTCTTAGGCTCTATAGGTGACATGTGAAGCAATGTGCATGGCAAAAAGCATCAACATTTGGCACAAAAATCATACACATAGTGGCTATGAAAGCCTATAAAAATTGGCACACAACCATGCAAGATCGCCGCGTGTAATAGATAGGGTCAATTAGATTGGCTTCTTTTTTAGTCAATCAAAGGCATGGATTTCAAGCTTTGAAATTACAATCAAATAGTTCCAATTGTGCATGACATCAAGAGAATTATGCCTTAAATTAAGCCTGTCATTTTTTTCCTTTTGCTATTTTTTTATCATCTAGAATTAGTGTTAATTTTATCCAATTAAGAAAAGCAAGAATTTTCCTTATTCTCATGCCCAAATATAACCAAAAAAATTAATCATGTGATATTCAAGTGTGCCACCTCAATATTTTCAACACAAGTATGTGACATTGATATAGTCCATGGTGTAACTTAGAAAAACAATGCTAACTCTCTCTCTCACACACACACATATAAACTCTACAGCTTATGTGTAACTCACATACCTTCATAATCTCCATATAACTCACATTTGATGGTTATGGTTCATGACGTATGCACTTAAATCTTGAGAGAAAACACCCATTCCCTTTGGCTGATGAATGGGTACCATTAAATATACAATTTTAAAGTGACATGATCTCCAAGTTGATCTATGAGAAGTAGTGCCTATTAGACTTAAATAGAGCAAACACCCAAAAAAAAAATCTATGGTAGGCTCATATGCTATGTGCCCACTCGATGATTAAAGAAGCTTTTAATTCATGTACCTATAGTAAACTTGTTTGCCTACTAGGCTACGATGCGGAGTTAAATTCATATGAATCGACAGAGCTAAATTCATGTGATTTTCTGCACAATAAGTAGATCTGGCCATTTAGGAATTAATCTGCTTTTTTCCAATTAAGGAAGCTACGTGACAGCTCTAGCATTTCAAAACCAGAGGCTATTACTGTGTGGGCCGAGAGAGAAGGGGGCAGATGAGAGAGAGAGAGAGAGAGAGAGAATGAAGGTTTTGAAAAGTCCCATATGGCTGCCCGCCGGCTTCACGCTAGGCCTTGGCCCACATTTAGGCCCTCTCTCCACATGGCTATGTCACATGCCAATTGCCATCCCCATCATGCCATGTTTGCATGTGTTGTCTCTTGCATACCTCAAATCCTAGGAGCACAATGCATAAGTGCTCACTCAGCTACTCTCGGTTTAGTCACTAGTCAAAAATGTTCCCAAATCAGATGATATGGCAATAGAGGGGATTTAACTACATCCGAAGTACTGTTAACCATTGTGGTTAACCTTAATCACAATTCTATCCTCAGAATCATTGTCTCGAGACACAAGGGAGGTCAATGGTAGAAGTTGAGAAGAATGCTGAGCTTGAGCTCTTTGCAAAGCAAACTTCTTCACATACACACAATAGTAGACAAGCACACCAGAGAGATGGATGGCTTTAATTTTCTTATATCTCCTGCACTTCTCTACAACCATAACATAAAGATAAGAGTACGCATTATAGGTCCATGGTGTGAACCCAACGATTTGAAAACCAAAGTGGTTGTCACACAGCTTGTAAACCACTGCTACTTTGGCAACATATCAAACACAATCTCACCAACCGTGCCAGTGGTATAATTATGAAGTGGTTGTCACACAGCTTGTAAACCACTCCTACTACTCTGGCAACATATCAAACGCAATCTCACCAACCATGCCAGTGGTATAATTACGAAGGTGTCATCCTAGTGTGTTATCCATATCTACACTAGTTGAGCTTGATATCTCAACTCCATACCTTGCACTCTCCAAGTAAGATTCTAAACCTATGGAGCTTCTTTGTACCCAATACCTTCAGGAAGATGTGAGATCCCCTCTATGCTGACATAAAAACTAATTCCACATCACCTGTGCTAAAATCTTCTTCCTCACAAAATAATAATGCACCTCAATGTGCTTCGTTCTAGCATGATAAACGGGTTATTGGCCAGTTGTTGCCTATTGCTCATGTCATCACATTAAATGACAACTGCTTATCCATGGACTCGCTCACCCATGTCTACAAGTAGCTTCTACAACCAATCTACCTCACATGTTGCCATATAACCACCCTTATACTCAGCACATCTATACTTGAAAAATAAATCGTAACATCAACACTCCCAAAAGAGAACATGAAGTTGCAAGTAGTTCTCATGTCTCAGACACTACCAACCTAATTTTCATCTAGGCATCCTTGTACTTGTATGTATACTTCAACTACATAGAAAAGATAATGTATTGTGGACTTTATGTACCTTAGTATCCTCCTAGCTGCATATAAGTATGGCTTCCTCAAGACCTGTATGAATTCAATTCAACATAATAGCTTAAATCTAACCTAGTGATAGCCATGTAAATCAAACTCCATACTGTGCATATACATAGCAGGGTCTTCTCTATGAGATCACCTATATTTGTAGATAATCTCATGTTCTCCTCTAATGGGTACTTAGATTGACTTACACCCTGTCATTCCATACTTGGACATCATGTCCAAGGCACACTTTTTCTACAAAAGCCAAATCCCATCACGTGATATAATCACCTCTATACCCAGGAAGATGTATCACAACTCACCCAAATCTCATTTCAAACTTCTTCTTAAGAATTATCTTCACCTCATGAATGTCATCCCCATGTAGTCTATTTTACCCATCTCTCGTGTTTTTTTATGGATAAAGACTATAATTTCTCCTAACAAGGCTATTCTGCGAATTGGGATTTTCTCAAATTATCTAATATTGTTTTGAATTAGCATCTATATTTTCATGTAGATGTGTCTCGCCTACCAGCCTCATAGAAAATTCTATAACTAACAATAGACTCTATGTATCTGAGAATCCATCTAGCCACATGTAAGTGTGGCTTCTTGGGGGCCTACATAAACTGACTCACAAGTCTAACAACATAGCTCAAATATGGCCTAGTATTGGTCATGTAGATCAAGCTACCTACTATGTATATATACATAATGAGATCCTCTAAAAGCTCACCTATATTTGTAGAAATATTAGTAATGGCATGTAGATCAAGCTACCCACTATGCATGTAATGGCATGTAGATCAAGCTACCCACTATGCATATTTACATAATGGGGTTCTTCAAAAACTCACCTGTGGAAAGCTTAGTGTTCTACTCCAACAGCACTAAAACAAGCTTATAGCATATCATACCATACTTGGATAACATGTCCAAGCCATACTCTCTCTATAATAAGAAAATGCTATTAGCAAGTGATCCCACCACTTTTATACCAAATAAATATCATAGCTCACCCAAAGCTTTTATCTCAAACTTTTGCTTCAAAAGCATCATGACATCATGTATGTCAACATCACCAATGATAGGGATAATCAAGGCATCCAAATGAATGACTAACAACATGATCCCTCTATGTGTCTTTTTCACATACTAAAATCCAATGGCGACAAGATACTCCTCGATCTTGTTTGACCATGCTTTGGGTGCCTACTTATGGCTATACAAGGCTTTGCGCACACAAAATCTAGATATGCATTGCTCTCATAACCTGGTGGTTGTATCATGTAAACTTCTTCTTGCAAATCACCATGCAAGAACACATTCTTTACATTCATATATGATAGAAAGCCTACAGCCATTGTAATGACAGCTCTCACGGTTGCCATTCTTGCAACTAGGCCAAATGTCTCCTCATAGCCAATGCTATATATCTGTACATAACCCTTGACAACTAGTCTTACCTTATATTTACTCTCATTGATCCATCTGACCTTGTAAACCATTTACATCCAATTACCTTCTTTTCCTTAATCAAAGGCACTAATTCCCATGTTGCATTTGTATCCAATGTAGCCATCTCCTCATCCATAGCATCTTCTCATTTCTTATTTTTAAGTGCCTAATTAAGACAAGTGGGCTCTGTATTACTTTGTTAGAATATATGTGATCTAGCATCCATTCTTAGTGTGATTTCCTTAGTGATACCTTAGAGTGTCTTGTTCTAAGGTTAAAAGGCTTATTTGTAGGTCTAGTAGATACTTTCCTATGATTGAGGCATCACCTTTTAGGTGAGTTTGGTGATAAATCTAAGGGATGCAGAGAGATTCATGGGCCCTAGGTACCTCCTTCTCTTGAGCCTATATAAACAGGGTCTACTACTCACACTTAAGAGCTAACTAGAGAGCTAAGTGGAGAGCGTAATGCCCATGCTTTGTGTACTTGCTTACTGATCAATATACTAAGTGGTCCTTTGTAGAAATACTCTCCTCTTTGCATTTTCCATTAGCATGTGTTTATGTGATGCTTTGTGGTGACCTTGAGTACACTCTATTGCTCATTGGTTACATTTCATTATTATCTAAGTCGTGGCATGTGTTGCTCTAGACTTGGTGTGAGTTGTCTATGTGATGATATTTTCCATTAATTGATTCCTTCAATCAATAAGCTCACACCATGTCTTTTAACATGGTATCAGAGCTCCTTTCCATGGGAGTGTAATCCTTCATCATGAGTTGATAGGTACATCTTAGTGATTGTGGGTGTATGTGTGATTCTCATTGAGTGGTACTCTTTGTGAGAAACTTATTATTGCATTTGTTAAATTTGAGAGCTGATTCTTGCTCCTTAGAGTCACACTTTGAAGCATTAAGAGAGCCAACAACCAAATCTCTTTGTGAGCTTCTATGTAAATCCTAATTTGTGCAACACTCTTTGTATCCTCTTCTCATTACATTGGTGTGGGTGGCACACAATCGTTTAAGGGAGGGAAGTTTCATAACTTGTGAGGTTATACTCTATGAAGAAATTTTGTGTGAGCTGAGTTCTAGCTCTTTGTGAGCTCCATTCCAAGAAGCAACAATCCAGTGAGCTATAGCAAGGTTGAAATAGAGCTTCAAGGTGGCCAAGAGAGCTCAAATACTCAGTGAGATTGAGCTCTCTCTATTGTGTGAAGGGAGGAGGTCAAGAAGCTCCCTGCATTCAGGTCAGAAGGAGGTACTTCAGAGCAAGAAGCTCCCTGCATTCAGGTCAGAAAGGAGGTACTTCAGAGCAAGAAGAATAGAAGAGAGAAGGTAATCTACTCAAGGTTTACATGAAGACATTTGTACGAAAATGTAATCTGTTTTGCTAATTTCTAACGAGTTCTTAGTGTGAGAAGATCTTATTATCACTGTCCAAGAAAGCTCAATATCGAGCTAGTTAATAGCTCAACTCTCTGAGAGTGCTATGCATTTAGTTTTAAGAGCCTAGCTTCCCTATTGTGCAACAATGGCTACACATTTTGTGCTCTAGATCTGATCACGTGAGATAGATCCCACCCTACTGTGTGTCGCTCAAAATATAGATAAGAGTGTGATCTTTGTGTTGAGCTCACACCACAGCATCCCGATGCTTCTACAACAGAAACCGGATGCACTATCTATAGCTCAGAGCTCTAGTATAGTAGAAGAGGTCTTCACAAACAAGTAGGAGGTAATTGCTTGGGGTGTATCACAAGGCCTGAGTGAGCCTTGGTTATCATCTTGGAGGAGCTCTCTCTACAGTACCAAGAAGGTGACTCATCGTGGTTCCCTTGTAGTAGCAACATGTCGCCATACTTGCTTCCAAATGGTGCACACGATTCTAGGGGTAGAAGGAGCCATTGATAGTAGGCACACAATAAGGGTATTTCTTTTTCCATTTTTTTCTCTCCTTGAATAGTGGGATAATATCTTGGTTAAAACCCTTTGTTGTTGTAAAAGCCCTTCACATTATCAAGGGCTCCTCAAATCACTTTTTTGTGTGTGTTTCATTTCTTTGTAAGCACTAGAATTAAAACAACAAATACCAAAAATATGTGTGGTGTGAGTCATCTATTGCCTTAGTGTACATCCAGTTAATCCCCCTTGTAATGTCCCCTCCAATTATTATAAAGGACACTCCTTTTTTTTGAAGGCCCCGTGTGAGATGTGTTAGTCACAATGTCCAATTTTTTACACACTAAAACCAAAGCTCAAATTGCATTAGCCAAAGGTTAAAAGACAAGTTTCAAGATCAAGACAAAAGCAAATTACCTAGAGTGGTCAGGATTCATGTGCACACATCTTCATCTATTTGGTGAAGGGATTCTTGAGTGAAGTTCCTTATTGTGACAACTAGCTCCATTGTAAAGTCCTAGATCTATAAAGGACTTCCCTATTTGTGTAACACTGTGTGTGTGTGTCCATACTTGGTGCATCAAAATGAAAATGTGTCTCATTGATAGCTCCTAGTACCATACTTGGTGCATCAAGATAAAAATGTGTCTCATTGAAAAAGACATGTGGGGAGTGGTTAACGGGACTGAGAAGAGACCAAATAGATCCAGATCTCATCACTAAGTGGACCAATTTAGACAACTCCAAAGCATTATCTCTCATCATTTATGGGCTAGGTGATAGCCAAATCCATCAAGTGAGCTCATCAAAGACTTCCAATGAAGCATGGCTTAGGCTCAAGTCCATATTTGGGCAAACGAATGCAACTGCTAGGTTCTTCTTAAGGAAGAAACTTTATAGGATGGAAAAAGATGACAAAGCCATTGTTGCTCAAGTCCATCTTTGGGCAAACCAATGTAGCTGCTGGGTTCTTCTTAAAGAAGAAACTTTATAGGATAGAAAAAGATGACAAAGCCATTGTTTCTTCTCATGTCAATGACATTCGTTGTATGATTGATCAACTCAGTGGTGCAGGTGTTACCATTGATGAAGAGGAGGTCATCTATGTGTTGCTCTCCAGCATGCCTCCTTGTTATGAGGAGTGTGTTTTAGTGATAGACAATCAAACCAATCATACTCTAACCTCAGTGACTTCTTTCCTCATTTTGGAAGAAACCCACATGGAGGGTTCCAAGCTTTAGCTTCTTCAACACTAGTTCCAGTAGTGGAGCATGCCTATTCCGCTACTACAGTCAAGGACAAGAATACCAAGGCTCCTAGGACTTTCTACTATTGCAAAATAAGGACCACATCATTAAAGATTTCTTCAAAAGGAAGAAGGATGAAGAAACCCGCATGGAGGGTTCCAAAGCTTCAGCTTCTTCAACACCAGTTCCAATGGAGCATGCCTATTCCGACCGAGGACAAGAAGACCAAGGCTACTAGGACTTGCTACTATTGCAAAAAGAAGGGCCACATCATCAAAGATTTCTTCAAAAGGAAGAAGGACATGCCTATTCCGACCAAGGACAAGAAGACCAAGGCTACTAGGACTTGCTACTATTGCAAAAAGAAGGGCCACATCATCAAAGATTTCTTCAAAAGGAAGAAGGACCTTGAGGAGAAAGAGAAGGGCAAGGAAAAGCAACCAAAAAAGGAGAAGGCAAACTTCTCCAACTCATTATTCTAGCAGTTGTTATGTATGGCATTTTATAGCCCATGGGGCATTATTTTATCTTAGTGATGTCTTGGTGGTTTTTATCTTAGTGCTAGATATGATCCAAGCACACCCTACATGGTATGGATGCTTGATCAAGGTAGAGTGTTAGAAGATATGTGATCTAGCATCCATTCTTAGTGTGATTTCCTTAGTGATACCTTAGAGTGTCTTGTTCTAAGGTTAGAAGGCTCATTTACTAGAGTAACTAAGTGTAGGTCTAGTAGATACTTTCCTATGATTGAGACATCACCTCTTAGGTGAGTCTAGTGAGAAATCTAAGGGAGGTCGAGAGATCATGGGCCCTAGGTGCCTCCTTCTCCTAAGCCTATATAAACAGGGTCTACTACTCACACTTAAGAACTAACTCTACAGCTAAGTGGAGAGTGTAATGCACATGCTTTGTGTACTTGCTTAGTGATCAATATACTAAGTGGTCCTTTGTGGAAATACTCTCCTCTTTGAGTTTTCCATTAGCATGTGTTTATGTGATGCTTTGTTGTGACCTTGAGTACACTCTATTGCTCATTGGTTACATTTTATTATTATCTAAGTGGTGACATGTGTTTTTCTAGTGGTGTGAGTTTGTCTATGTGATGATCTTTTCCATTGCTTGATTCATTCAATCATTATTTGAGGTCTAGTGAGGATAAGATATGCAAACATGTATTTGCAAGCATGTGCACCTATACATACTCGGCAATTACAAACTACGTCACATCTTGCATATTCGTTTCACAGGGGAATTGTATGCATGTACCCATGCATACTCACAACCATGCTGGGTATATCTCGAGCTACGTCAAGAATTTCAAAGCATGCACTACGCACACCAATACCTCGAATTTTGTTCCACCCTTTCTTTGATGCTAGCTTCAACTATGTAACTACGCACACAATTAACTAGCGTTATGCTACTACAATGACATAGTGGTTTTTTTTTATAATTTCAAAATGCGTCAATGGTACCTGTTGTGTGTGACTACGCATACATGAGAAAATGGTCACAAATATGAGCTCATACACTTACAAATATGAGTGCATACGCTTACAAATATGACCACATATGCTTACAAATCGATGACCGTGATAATGCCTACGATGATGCTAACCACCATTGAAGCTCACAGTGTGTGGCTATGCACTCATGGCGTGGAAACTGACTCCCAAATTTATTTATTTTTTTCAAAATTTTAATAAACATTATCCCTTATGTGTGACGTGGCCTTTGGTAGTGAGGGATAACGTAGCCCATGCCAAGGTTTCATTGGTGCAGTGTTCACAGAAAACCCGCAAACCCTTGCAACGCACCTGCAAAATTCATGATCTCACTTGTAAATTTTATTTTTGCAATTTTCAAAATCGACAAAATTTTAAGAATTTTAATTATATTTGAGTGAAAAACCTGTAAATATTGAAGAAAAACTTATAAATTTTAAAATTGAAAGTTTTAAGATCTGAGAAAAGAAAATATTCTCCGTAGCGCACAAGGATTCTCTGCATCCTACCTGTGTCAACATAGCGAATCGGCATGCCCACCAGCCAGCCCACCCATACAACTCTGCGTACGCCTTGGTATTCAGCTAGCCAGTCAACTGACCAGGCCAGCTAGGTGGCTTAACATAGCAGCTCTGCTGCGCTTCTGCTGAATTTTGCTTGGCGAGTTGCTCCCTTTCTCTCTCCAATTCAAGCAGCTTTCAAATCGCGCAGTCGTCTCTGCTGCTGCAAGGCCGGGGGGCTCTCTTTCTCTCTGGCCGTTGTGAACACCCGCCAGTACTATCACAAATTAGGGTTCCGTATACTTAGCTCAGACTGTGTACACAAGCAGAGATACCTTCAGCGTGAAGCAAAAACTACTAGCCTCTATAACAAGAAAAACACCCTAACTGCGCCTAATTTGACATGTATGTCTTGCTAGGGCAGTTCTGATTCCATGGCATGCAATCCATTTAAGGCCTAGCTTAAGGATCTGCGATTCTCCCTGATCTCCACCTTATCCTCTTCCATGGACATGCAGGCAGACGAAAAACGAGAGACAATGATCATGACTCCGAATTGGACGAAGCCATGAAGCTCCCATTTCTCTCCTTGACGGGGAGGGGGTGACGATGCTTTCAACACCCTAATTGCAGTAAATTGAAGCAAAATTGAGCTTGTCAGTATTGCTCACTGTGGTTTTTGCGTACATTGACGGTTCAGTTCTTTTTTTGCTTGGGGATCTTATTGACCCAGATTGAATTTGCATGTAATACTACGTAGGTTGCGGGATTCTGATATTTAATGTTTGCTCACGATGGGGCTGCTAGAGAGTTTGTGGGTGTGACACCAAGTATGAAAATTCTAACTCCATAGGAATTTTCTTTGGTATATTTAAAAAATATCTGTGGTGACAGAATTTTGATCGGCCTTGTCTCTGTGGAGCTGTGATTTTTTCCGAATAGGAGAGTGAATAGTTAGCATCACGAGAGGGCAAACTCTAGTCACCATCACCCAACCATAGAGGAATGTAAATAAGTGTCCACATTGCCGGACTTATATAGTGGCTTGCCTACCTGTACTAGCCCAACTGCCCACGGTCCTCTCACCTGGGCCCCTCACCCCTCACCCCTGAACCCTGGACACACTCACCACATGCGTGGACTCCATGTCCGATCGAGCTCCGTCGCCGCTATGGGCGACTCACAAATGCCATTACAAGCTACGTGACACAAGCTCTACATTGATTAGATTAATTGATTGAACTGACTGGGATTGGAAGAGACTCCATTAGATCCGGTATTTGCTTGCATGGCTTCAACTCCAAAGGCATCTACCATCTTGAAAAGAGCCTGGTGTCTCCACCAATATTACAATGTAAAATCCCTCATATTATTGTTAATTAATTCTCTCTCCTCCTCTAACTACACCAAGTGGTCTACTTAACTTCTGACAGTTTCTCCTACCGTACCCTGCTTATTATGAAAAGATCCATTTACATCACACGTGGCATATGTCCACGTCACATTATGCTTACAAACTTGTAACATGTTTGGGATCAAAATAGAGTGAAAGAAAAATAACTTTGAGTTGATCTAGGCCATTGTGAGTAATTTTCTTATTTTTCACAAGGCCATCAGAGTACCACAGCATGCCTATTTTCGCATGTCTAGGGCAACTACAAGGAGGAGCTCCAAATGTTGGGATAAGGGTGAAATTCCAATTTGATGACCGAAGGAGGAGCACTCACTCTAGCAATTGATGAGTAACAATCTAGTAAATGTATTACAATAAAATGTGAACCATTTAAAAAGCACAATATGCGCCTAACCATGATAATGAGAGGGGAGATAAAATGGCCAAAGGAGGAGCCCTCACTCTAGCAATTGATGAGTAACAATCTAGTAAATATATTAGCATAAAATGTGAACCATTTAAAATGCACAATATGCACCTAACCATAATAATGAGAGGGGAGATATGGGCAACATCTTTAAAGCACAATGCACTCTATCGACCGACAACCATGATAGTGAGAGGGGAGATATGGGCAACATCTTTAAAGCACAATGCACTCTATCGACCGACAACCATGATAGTGAGAGGGGAGATATGGGCAACATCTTTAAAGCACAATGATTCTTATGAAAGCAAGTATTATTGATAAGCTCTCCCTTGTAGTATTACAAAATGAAAGAGAGGGGTGGTTGAATGAAAGAGATAGAGAGCAAGAGTGGAAAATTTGAGAGAGAGTCATAAAAAAGGATTACCATGAAGGTTATAAAAAATTATTGTGGTGGTATAACGTGCTTTACACATTGAATAAAAAGGGAAAAAGGGGTAGCTCTCCCCCACCCATTCTCATGGACGAGGAGTCTCCCCTACCCATCCATCCCTCTTGCCCATTTGAGAAAAGGGGGTGAGGTTGTAAGCACCCTAAGGGTTGTGTCCGTGGTATCTATATATATATCTAAGAACGAAGTCTCTTTTGACACGTGTCATCAAAGAATTCGAAGTGCCTGGGGGTGGACAAAGAGCGAGGGAGAGAGAGGGTGAAGGGCCGAAAAGAGAAAGAGAGAGAGAGAGAGGTGTCAACCCCGTCACAGATGGGTAAGAGCCGAATTGTGTTTATAAACGATCACATGGCAAGGAGGGTGCAAGCTCGTTGTGTATTTTGAGGGGGCACTGAGTGAAATCATGGGCACCATGTGTGAGCACCAGGGTTGTATGCAATTTTATAAGAACAGGCAAGCTTGTCAGGGATAAGGAGCATTGAGGCAATAAACACATCTTGTAGAAGTATGAAGAAGCATGTGCGAGGTAATCGGTTAAGATAGCTTAATACACTCCTTTTGAAGAGGATAAGATATTTTTCATGGGGGCTTCAATTTTTAAGGGGAAGAAGAGGGAAAGATTAATACAAGTAATGCTAGCCCACTACCCTTCCAAACCTTGGTGGGACGTATCACTAAAACCAAAGCAATTGGAGTGCTTCAAGATGCTATAAGTAGAGAATCAAACAAGAGGTAAAATGTTGGTGGGAAAATTATGTTCATTTCTAAGGTTTCACCACTATAATACAAGCTACAACGACAAGCGCCCAAAATGGAATACAACAGGGAATCCTTTCGTCGTGAGACTCCCTGGTCCTCAACCTAGCTGTCCTCCTTGAGCACACCACACAGGTTTTCTCTCTTTCTTCAGCACTACAGAAAATTATGCTCTTGCTTCTCCTGCAGAGCTCTTGGTTAATGCTGTCACATCCACTGCCCATTTAGTTAGATTTTTTTTTTTTCAGTCATGTGTATCTGTATGAATGGCGTGTATGTGTGTGTGTGTTTGAGAGAGAGAGCGAGAGAGAGAGAGAGAGAGAGAGAGAGAGGATGATGAGGAGGAAGAGGAGGAGGAGGAGGGTGAGGATAGAAACAACATAACCAAGCTACCAGAGTATGTCGATATGAATGTGTGTGTGTGTGTGTGTGTGTGAGAGAGAGAGAGAGAGAGAGAGAGAGAGAGAGAGAGAGAGAGAAATGAAATGAAATGATATATTAACATCTCTAAGAGGCCATAGTGGCCTATGAGACCAAAACTGAGAGTACATTTGAAGTTGGTGTCTCATCAAAGAGAACAACTAAATGAGACTAAAAAGTACAATAAACTGATTGTCCCCTACAGTTATAAGAACAGAACTGTAAGACTCCGAGATGATACTGAGTAGAAAATACTGGAAAATACTAAAAAATGTATATCAGGTAGATCCATGTATGCTGATCAGTTGAAGTGTTGCCCTCTCCTTAGATCAAGTATCTCCGCCATGGGGCTGTCTAGAATGGAGAGGTCGTAGAAGCAAGGTAGGCGCCTCCGATGCCCAGCAATAATGGCTGATCTGGCGATGGTGAGGCTGCCGTGGTCGGGATCCTGGTGGGCGTGGCCGACGAGCACGACATAAGAGAGTTGCTGGTGCTGGTGCCGAAGAAATCTGTCAGGGTCCTCTGTCTAGGTACATCATGGCTCGGCCTCTTGTCTGCCAAGAGGGTCTCTCTGTGTCTCCTGAGCTCAAGTAGAAACAATCCAAGGCTTCTCTGATCCTCAAACTCCATGACCCTGCGTAACGGCCCAAAACCCTCTCAGAAGAGGAGTGATATCTGGTCATCCACGATCTGATGCACATATCGCCCTGTCTCAATCCGCAGCTGGTGTGATGAGGTCCGGATCTGTCCAATGGCACAACATATCCCATGTGATAGGTGTACATCCATGTACGCCAGGCGGGTGATAAAATCATCATGCTGATGATGATGTGAGATGCATTTTCTAATGTTCGTAGCCATTGAGAGAGAGAGAGAGAGAGAGAGAGAGAGAGAGAGAGAGAGAGGATCATCATGCTGATATGATGTGAGCTGCATTTTCTAATGTTTGTAGCCATTGAGAGAGAGAGAGAGATGAGGAGGAGGAGGAGGATAGAAACAACTTAGCCAAGCCAGCAGAGTATGTCCATATTAATGTGTGTGTGTGAAGGAAGAGAGAGAGAGAATGAGTGAGTGAGTGATTGTGGCGTGCGCAGGCGCGCACTGTGTGTGTGTGTGAGAGAGAGAGACTTTACTTGCCATTTCAAGGTTAAAGGTTTCAGTTGATGCTTCTAGTGTCATGTGCATCAGCAATGCCATGGACTTTCTCCAGGCTAGATCCTGAAGAGGCAGCCAGATAAAGAGCAGAATCAGGTTAATAGAGCACAGAGCAACTGTTAGCAGTGTAGACTGGAGCTAAAGGACATGTGGCGGTCGGCTGCTCATGGACATGGTCGGCTGAACCAGAAATAGGGGCAGCAGCAGGAGCCAGCAAGAGAACCAGTTGGCTGCGCATCATGAACAGCAAGGAGTCCAGTCGGCTGCACATCATGAACAAGGAGTCGGATGTATTAAATGATATTTTATGCATTTATTACTGGCCGACCAGCAGTCGGCCAGTTCCACATAGATTCCAAAGGCTATAAATAGCCCAAGTGCTCAAGGTCTTAGGCATTCCACCCACTAGGGGTGTGGGTCACTTAGAGGTCCCATAGGGGACAGAATTTAGGGTTAGGAACCTTTTTATGAAGGCAGCCCATGGCTGCAAAGATCTGTACCTTTTTTGTACATAGTATATACTGAATTTCCAGCACTTCTCACTCTCTCTCTCTACTCTCTCTCTACCTGCGTTTTTGCATCATGGTGCGTTTTTGCATCAGAAGGTCTTCAAGAGTGTTTAGGGCTGAAAGAAGACTACCCAGAGCTTCCGCGCGTTACATTGGTATCAGAGCATCAGGCTCAGCATAGCTAAACACTGATTCAGTCCCAGATGATGGTGTACAGGTCCAAGGTACAGGAAAGTACACGGATTCGAAGCCCAAGGCGGGAACACAGATCGGGAAGAACTCCCAGGAGGTTTGTTGGTGGTGTTCCACAGTGCCAGATGGGGATGTCAGTTCCGTGAGCCAGATGGGTTCTAAGGGAACGGTCCCAAGGGAGGTTGATCCTCCAAGGGTGATGTGAGAGTGCCAGACTCAGTTCCAGGAACGAAGACCAAGACGGTGTTCAGAGTCAGGGCAGGAATGGATTGTGGACTAGAGGAAGACCAGATGTATAGATCTTCATCAGAGACAGAGTGGTTTGGAGAACAGAACGGATTTTCAGAGAAAAAAGGTTTGCCAGGGATGGATGATGACAGAGGGACTTCGGGACAGGATTGGGATGATGACAGTCATCCAAGAGCAGGTTGGATTCCCGTCATCAAGTTTAGCAGAGGGGGATGTCATGTGCATCAGCAATGCCATGGACTTTCTCCAGGCTAGATCCTGAAGAGGCAGCCAGATAAAGAGCAGAATCAGGTTAATAGAGCACAGAGCAACTGTTAGCAGTGTAGACTGGAGCTAAAGGACATGTGGCGGTCGGCTGCTCATGGACATGGTCGGCTGAACCAGAAATAGGGGCAGCAGCAGGAGCCAGCAAGAGAACCAGTTGGCTGCGCATCATGAACAGCAAGGAGTCCAGTCGGCTGCACATCATGAACAAGGAGTCGGATGTATTAAATGATATTTTATGCATTTATTACTGGCCGACCAGCAGTCGGCCAGTTCCACATAGATTCCAAAGGCTATAAATAGCCCAAGTGCTCAAGGTCTTAGGCATTCCACCCACTAGGGGTGTGGGTCACTTAGAGGTCCCATAGGGGACAGAATTTAGGGTTAGGAACCTTTTTATGAAGGCAGCCCATGGCTGCAAAGATCTGTACCTTTTTTGTACATAGTATATACTGAATTTCCAGCACTTCTCACTCTCTCTCTCTACTCTCTCTCTACCTGCGTTTTTGCATCATGGTGCGTTTTTGCATCAGAAGGTCTTCAAGAGTGTTTAGGGCTGAAAGAAGACTACCCAGAGCTTCCGCGCGTTACATCTAGTTCTGGAACTACATCCGACCATGCATCCCCTCGCCTTGCACTGCACAAAAGTCAAGAATTGGTTTCATCTAAACAACCACAAACCTTGTATTTCTGCACTTACAACAAATTTTGTTTTTCTGAGTATAATCTGATAACACAATACCAGCTTCTCGTTGATGCAGCTTCTCTTCCGAGCTGCTTGTAGGTGTCAGGCTCTTCTGACACCGGCTGTCATCGAAGATTCCAAGTTCTCCATCATTGTCTCTCTGTCTTCTGCCTGGCTTTGTCTTCGGCTAGGTAAACAAGGGTCCCTTAAAGGTCTATCTTGAGATTTGCTAAGGTTTACTCTACCAGGCAATAGGGAGTCCCTGAAAGGTCCTTCTTGGGATCTGCTAAGATTTACTCTAGCATTGTAAGCAGCCCCTGCTGCCTGCTGGGTGCCCCGAGGTGTAAGCATCCCTGCTGAAGACCACCTAAGATCTTCATCTGCACCTTTCAAAGTGATGGGGTCATCATTAGTGGATCCATTTCCCCTTGCAAGACTTGATCCTTGTAGCTGAAGGCCCATTTGTATAGGCGTGTTCATGGATACCCGGAGCCCACTAGGCCGAGAGGAACTTCTTTGAGATCCTTGAGATGAGTCTGCAGCTGCTTCATGCTCCACTACTTGCATGCTTGGCTGTCTACCATGAGCTCTGTTTACAGAATTGAGGCCAGAAGCCTCGGCAACACTATGGTGAGGGGATCCTCTATCAAATATGGTGGCGGCCCCTTCTTGGGCCATCTTATACCCCTGTTGATCCCTCCCATCACTTGTTGCAGTGATCTTTGAAAGCCTATTTACAAGCTCTGGAAGGTCACTGACCTGAAATTCAGATCCACGACCAGATGTAGTTTGGCCCTGCTGTGATGAATCAGAAGACCCGGAGCTCTCTGACTGTCTGGATAGTTCTGTTTGCCTTTCATATACTGTAAAGAAATTCGGGTTCTTTTGTGTCAAGGTCTCAACCCCATTATTTCCTTTGTAAAGTGATTTTCTCTCTTCTCCATAAGGGTTCAATGGGAGCTCATTTCTGGAGGGTCTGTAGGTATTTGGCCTTGTTACCTCGGGCAGCAGGCTATGAATTGAGCTCTGTCTGGGTCCTTTGTTCTCATGGGAGTTTCTAATGTCTGTCTTTACATGAAAAACCACCTCAGGTTGTGTGATTCTACTTTGCCTCCTATTAATTATTTGAGGCCCGGTAAAATCAGGGTCGTAAATGGGGTCCTGAAGAGTGCTCGAGTCATTGCCACATGATGTAAATACAGTTTGTTCACTCTGTAGTTCCTTGAATTCAGACTTTCTTGGTGTTCCCTCTGGTCCTGCAACTGGTACAGTTCCCATTTGATAATCAAAAAAACTCCTCTGGGAACTTGCGATCAAATGACTGTTTGAATCAAAAGCATTGTTAGTACGCTGACCCTCTTGTACACGTGGTGTGGTAGGTTCAAGATCCGTGCCATTCACATAAGAGTATCTCTGTGTAGGCTCCGCAGACTCTTCTGAAGCTCTGTCAAATTGTTTTGAAAGGTTATATCCAAGTAATTGCTGGGTAGGATTTCTAGTAGATGCTATCTGCTGTGCTTGATTTTGAAATCTATTGAATGAGTCGGTGTGTTGATTAAAGGAGAATCTTCCCTCTGCAAGTGATCCTTTCTGGTCAAATTTGGTCCCCCCTCTTGGGGAACAGTAGTCTGTTGAGGCTCGTTCTCTTAGAATGCCGTGTCGCTGTTCAGAATCATCATTACCATCTTGCAATCCAGCGTAAGCATCTAACAATGCAGGCTCCTGGTTGCCGCCACCGAGCCTGCACGTAACAGGCATGTTGCCAGAGCATTTTTTATTCCCTTGCGGTTCCTCCTCCTCTTCATCTTCTGATGATGACGATGCCATCTCCCCACAAGGTTGTGTGTCCATGTCGGTTGTCCTTGGCTGCTGTGTATGGATCTTTTGTGTCATTGTTTGCCTGCTGCCAGCTCCACAAGGCAGGAGGCCATATGGATCTCCTCTTTGTGAATGCCTCCCACCACCACTATTCTTCTCTGCATTGGAAAGCTCGTGGCTGCATCTTTTCAAAAGACTTTCAGTAGCAGGATCAAGTTGGAGACTTGCGGAAGATCGAAGGCTTGCCGTTGAAAGCCTTGTTGCAGAGGGTAGCTCCAGTCCAGAAACACTATTTCTAACCTCGGTGCTGCTGTTTTTCCTTCTCTGAGGTTGGTCCTGGTGGCAGTTGTTTGCATATTTCAACAGCCCAGGCAAGTCTCTGTGTCTATCGAGGACAGGTATGCCATCTATCGAGTGTCTGAGATTAAGGGAGGCTTCAAATTCCTTGTTTTTGCTGTCTAAATTTGTATTTCTCTGCCATTTTTTTCTGATTTGTGCAATGGGATCGTTCCAGACATCTGGTCTGGGCATTCTGTCGTTCCGTCTTGTGTTCGTTGCCTGAGTCAAGAGCTCTTCCCATTCTTGCCGCCTCCTCTCCATGTGTGACTCTTTCCCTTTCCAGCTCTGCTCTTTTTTTGCTTTCCAATCAAAATCTCGAGATGACCTTGAAGGAGAGGTCCCTGTCTTACCTCTTCTGTTGCTGTCGATATTGAAGCAGCGGGAGGCACCTAGCCTTCTTGTAGTCCTAATAGTTCCGACTATTATCTCCATTTCATCCAGTGCATTCTCAAGGTATATCATGGCCCTGGATTGCTTTTTATTGTAACTTTTACCTGGGCAGTGCCTTCTTGCTTCTCTGTTCTCCTTATCTGCTAGTCCTGATCCTTGCCTCAGTGGGGGCACAGGATATTGTACTTCCTGAGGGGTTTTGTTGATATCCCAAGCTGCTTCACTCTTGGCCAAACTAGCATGTGCTTCTAAATCAGGCCTCGGCTGCTGACTAGACGGTGCAGCCTCATTGGTCAAAAGCTGTGGTGCTTGTGAAGGTCTAGATGCCTCGCTTTCGTTTTGTGTTAGCGGGGCATCCTGACTAATGGCATCACTTTGCCATTGTACTCTGTGCACTTTGCTTGATCTGCTTTCAGGCTTCTTCTCTTCATCTTTCATAGCTAAGTCTGAGCCTTTAGCTGCATAATTTGTATGGCCAATTGAAATTCCAAGAGCTTCTACCCAAGAACTCAGGTCTTCCTGCAAAAAGATTCGAATGTTTTCTTAAGAAAGTGGGTTGGTATTGAAAGGAAGCAATTTCTGCTTTATCTGGTGGCTACATATAATTACTTACTGGAGTCTCTGGAATAAGAGACATTGTTTTAGAGCCTGGTGCCAAAATTTGGAACTCCTGTTCTTCAGATAGCCTCTGCAATAATGGACGAGCACAAGGAATTCAAAGCTTTTGCTTCTTCTTTTTGAGAGTGTTATATCCATCCATCCATCCAATGCATGCACGAGTGTGCGTGCACACACACACTCATATCCATGCATGCATGAATGCACACATACTCATATACCTGGATTCATCTAGGTATATATATATATTCATATACAATTATATAGTTATAGGGCGCATAGACAGGTGAAAGTATATACCCAGATAACTCTTCCTAGCACCCTTCATACTTTGTGTGAAATATATTGCCACAGATAATCTTATAGACAGGCCATGCCATCACATATCAAGGTCTGGAATGCAGCTTCCCCTTAAGGGTGTAGAATGCAGATACACTTACTTCCCAAGCTCTGGATTGCAGCTTCCCCTTAAGGGTGCTGAATGCAGATACACTAAAGCCACCAAACATGTTGATGCAAATGCCTTGCTTTTGTTTCTTAATTATGCTGGGGCTGCTTTGAAGCATCCTTATATATCATCGTTGTCAAGACATCCCAACAGAATGGAAACGGCCACACCCAAAGTGTTTTGAAAATGGTAAAAAATGAAAACGGAAACGGATCCCAATGCTATGTCATAGGGTTAATTGTATTCCATAGGCAAGCTAACATGCACAAGTAATTGTATTCCATAGGCAAGCTAACATGCACAAGTAGGATTTTGTGCAAGATTACAACACGAGAAAAAGTTATTTGAAGGTGCATCACAATGGCAATGACATAGCTGCACTTAAGGTGCTCACGATCTTTCCATTGACAAAGAAGTAGGACATTATTTTCAGGAGTGCAAGCTTTTATGGATCACACCACTATGTAGCTGTTCAAAAATGTGCATGAGAGATCATGGTGGTGTGGTTGCAGCAGCCTTGCTTAACCACACGAGTCGCATGAAAAGCTTTGGACTTACTCGTACGGTCGCTCCAAGAACCGAAGTGACGTACCGCACATGCTTTCCCTTTATATCAAAGTTCTGCAGCATTTTGAGAGTACTTTATCATGTGTATATTATAATAACAATAAAAATAAAAATACAGTGGGAAGTAGAAGAGTGGATGCTGTTCATGATTGGCTATGTTTCGGTCTTGTAGAATGCATAATTTACCGTTTACTATCACTGGAAATGCCCATATGTGTATTGCATGCTACATTAGGTTAAGCAAACCTTGAAGATGAACAGTTTTCCAGGGACAAGAACAAGGTAGCGCTCGTCCAGTCTCTTCTGATTGACAGCTTTTCGCTGAACTCTTCCGTGCTTAATGATGCTTTTGTCCTACAAGAAGATACCATTTGCAATTCCACATATCTTTCAGTGTTGTGATCCCTCACATTTGATGTTGAATTGTGTCATCAAAAGCTGTTCCAATGTGATTAGGAAAGGATGCTGTCATTGAGTCCTTACCAATCCAATTATGCCTTTATCTTTCCCACTCTGTATAACATCATCAATTGAGGTGGCTTTTACAATGCACTGCAAGTCACGTGTCATTAGTTTTTCATCTCATATTAAGAGCACTTAATTTGCAATCACAAGTTGTTGATTATTCTAATTAGTAGCCCAGTAATGAGTGTTTTGTTGCTAGGGACAGCCCGGGGGATTCACTTGATACATTTGTGGAACGCCACCTGCGTGCATGACAAAATATGCTTGCACACACAGGAGGTGTGGAGTTTGTATACACTCCCATACGAGGGGAACTTCAGTTTTATAACCTTATTTACTGCATACGCATAGGATTTTACATGTAAAATCCTGTGTATGTAAAATCCTATGCAAGCATGCTGTTTATTCAAGCTTAAAAAGTCCAGATTGTGCAGCATCCAGGTGTACATATGCATTGTATGAGGGAAACCTCCTCGGGAAGATTGACTCATATATCAAGTGGCTGTATTCTCCAACTCCTGGCATGCTAAGTGGAAAGCTTAGAGTTGGATGTTACCTCTAGAAGGTGTTGGATGCAGACCTTCTCTGCAATATTTTGAGCTGCAATCTCCCACTGATCGGAACTGGAAAAAGTCGTTAATTAGAGTGAGCTATAAAATGGTATATTTAAAATATTTTCCAGGGATAAAGTTCATTTGTTATTGCAGAAGTGGGCTTGTATGCTCGGGGGAGGCAAGGTCTGATCTCAAAATACTTGAATTTCAATGATAAGCTGCAATCATCCGAATTATCGACTTCAGCATGCTTGTTGAAGGATGAAAATGTTTGTGACTGCAAGGAGTACAGTTAACTATGTCAACTGGAAAACACTATTAGTTCTTCTTCCCTAGAAATAAATTCAACCACAAGCATGCTGTAAGATCCACTTGCATCCCAAATTATATTTCCAAGGCATCTTGCAACAATGCAATCATGATACATGGTAGGCAGATCTCTTATCACATCATGTTATAGTGCTGCTTTGTTCATCAAAAGCAAAAGACATGTAATTGACCTTGTCCATTATGCACTGTAGTATGACATTTTACAGAGATTGTCACCCCTCAAAGCTTCAGACTGGCATGGCCTGGTCTTAATATGTGTGTGTGTGGTGCGTATGTGTGTGTGTTTACATTGTACATGTGCAAACAATGTAGCCTATGTGTGGGATGAGCATCATGTTGTCACATAAACAGTAAGGAACTCCTATGGAAATGTCGATTCTAACCCTTGATTTCTTGCTTCGTGTGTGCTAACATAAATGAGAAGTTTAACCTACCAGGAAAATTCTGTCCCTGTCCTGAAGAAAAAAGGTTTCCATTGGGAAATCGACTTCCAGAATGCCATGTCTCCATTCTCCTTTCTGTGTCCAAATACAACAACTGAGGATCAGGATCTTTGTGAATTGATTTTTTCAACCATTCGAGCAGTCATTCTAACATATCTATGAACCTTCATCGTTGTAGCAATCATTGTAAGTACCTTGGATCCTTCTGGGATAATTGAGTTGCGACAGTCGGACCGACTGGTGTAGGACACTTGGAAGGAGAAGAGCTGTGGGTAGCTTAGTGATGGGGGGTCTATGGGGGTGTCCATGTGATGCGGTTTTCAAGTCATGTGCAGCAATGACTAACATTTGGTATTCAAAGTGGGCATGGTGATGATGCTGATGCTGATTTTGATGATGGTGATAACGATGATGATGTCGACAATGCCGATATGAGACAATGCTGATGATGCGATTTATGATGATGATGGATGCTCTGAGCCCAGCATTCCTGCTCGATCATGCTCTCCGATAGCAACAGTCTCATCAGCAATATATGGCAGCAAGGCGTCACTTGTCAATGACTGTGTTAAAAACCATTGTTGCATAAGAAAAAGAAAACACTAGCTGTCTGCAGGTTGGGACGAAGATGAAATGGTGATGGGTTTATCTCGTGAGAGAGAGAGAGAGAGAGAGAGAGAGAGAGAGAGAGAGCTCACTCTTCAAGATCGGAGAGAAGACAGCGCGTATGGGGCGTCAAGTGATGCGCCGTTTTGTATCTCTTAATCATTCAATTACCCCGCTACTCTTTAATCACTCCACTAATCCTCGTGGCCTCCTTTTTATTTTATAATCTAAGCTAAAATACATCAAATTGTATAAGGTGATGTGTATTAATTAAAGCATGTACATGGACAAGTTGTTCCATCATGTCATGATTTATATTAAAAAATCGAGGGTTGTGTCCATGATTAATTAATCTTATAAGGTTCATCGTTCTTGAACCTTTGCATTGCCCTTGCATGAAGCTTCCAATCGCACAACAATACCCAAACCCTCCCCCCTCCTTCGCACATGTCCCCTCTTTTTCCTCCTAAACTAGAAAGGAGGTCTACATCACCATAGGCAGAAAACTCTAATAGCTTCATTCACCATGCAAGCACAAATGAAGGAGAGAGAGAGAGAGAGAGAGAGAGAGAGAGAGAGAGAGAGAGAAACAAATAAAATTATATTAACGTTTACAAAAGGCCAAAATGACTTATGAGACAAAGTACATATTCATATCATAAAGAGCATGTAGGTCTTAAGCTAAATTCATGGTCTAGCAAAGAGAGAGATAGAGAGAGAGAGAAAAGAAAACATCCTACTAATCAACTAGTAAATATGTGCTGCTAGGCATCAATAATCATTCGGATGTGATTTTTGAGTTTTCTTAAGGGTTTGAGTTTTAATTGGAGCTTCCAAAAATTTGCACTAAGAGCTCTTCCTTTGTGGTAGATTGCCCACTTATCTGCTTGTCAAGCTACTCTCTAACTTTGGTTAGTTCTACATTCCTTTGCTAAAGTTTCATTGAGGTTAGTTCTTTTGCGAGAGAGAGAGAGAGAGAGAGTTTTTCCCAGATTTAGATGAAAGATATTGTTCATGGAAAGTAGATGCATTTGTGAGTCCAAATCGTAAAATCAAGACCACCACCCATGTGCTCTGCGTAACGAGCTTTGATGGTAATCTAGACAGACTTTGGACGGAGGATGTTTTACTTATAAGACTACTTGAACATAATAAGCTCGATGCTGAACTAAGGCTGACAAAACTACTCTTTATATAGTAACCAAGGTTAGCATAGATGTAGGGTCGGCTAGTTTGGCCAGCCCATGACTTGGTCCAAAATGACCAACCAACCATATCATCCAATTGGGACTATATTAGACTACAATAAAGGCTCGTGGGAACTTTGTGTAGCTCTCACGACCATTTGAGACTGTCTAGACCCTTAACAAATGGGCCTCGCAATCCAAGAACAATTGATTGTACAAAAACTCACTAATGTGGTCACTTATCCCAAACAAGCATACATCCTACTTGGCGGAGTGCCAAGTCTACTTGGCCACCATCTAGACCCTTAACAAATGGGCCTCGTAATCCAAGAACAATTTATTGTACAAAAACTCACTAATGTGGTCACTTATCCCAAACAAGCATACATCCTACTTGGCGGAGTGCCAAGTCTACTTGGCACTCCATCTAGAGTCTAAACTGGGAACTGTCGAGTGCTTAGGTGATGGCATAAAGGGGGCCTTATAAAATAGACGTCCATCACCCACATAAACAACACTAGGGTAGAACATTGAGCAAATGCTTTTCCAACACCCCTCCTCAATGTCCACCCATATAGTTAAACTACCTCTTTGGTCCAGCACTCAATCGATGAAGATGGTACTCAAGTAAATCTCTCCTTAAAGCCTTTGTGAAAATGTCTACACAATTCTCTATTATCGAATAGTATCTCTCCATCCATAATAAGCTCACACATATAATGATACTATATCTCAATGTACTTTATCATGCGAGCATGAAACTCTAGGTTCTTAGCGATCATCGCCGCCACCCGTGAAACTCTGATTGTTGCAAAGCAATATCGTCGCTCCCTTTTGAGTACCATTCATGTGTCCTAAGATTCTCCTCAACTAGATTGCTTCACATGAATTAAAGCATGTTGCCTTGTACTATTCAGTCTCTATAAAAGAAAGGACCACTGTAGGCTGCTAATCCAGGACATGTAATTCAAGACCCAATAAGAAAATAGTACCCAGAAATAGATTTTCTACTATCATAATCTCTTGCCCAATTTGAGTCATAAAATCCAATCCAGAAATTGCCCGATTTGTAAATGATGCCATACCCATTGGAACCTTTGATGTA
>NC_141047.1:51868436-52053436 GCF_041138505.1 Cibotium barometz
ATGTATGTGATTGTGTGTGCACATACACACGTATGTGTGATTGTGTAATGTCTTCACGCGTGCATGTGTTGTGCAAGTGTCTTGATTGTGTGTATGTGTTAGTGTGTATTTGTTGTGTGTGTGTGTGTGTGCATGGTGTGTATGTTTTTATATATGTGTATCCATAGCGAGTGTCTGCATGTACATGTGTGTGTGAGCATGTGAATATACTCGTGTGTACATCTATGTGTGTGCACGTGCAGGTGCATATGTGTGTGTGAGTGTGTGCATGTCCATGTGTGTGCACATGTACTTGTGTATGTGAGTGTATTTATGTGCTTGTGTGCATGTATACACATGTGTGTATGTGCAAGCTTGAGTATGTGCACAAGTGTGCATATCTCTATATGTTGCATGTGTGTCCATGTGTGCGAGTGTGTGTATATGTGTTTGTATGCGTGTGTGCACGTATCATGTGCTTGTGTCTGTGTGTTATGTGTGTGTGTGTATACATGAACATACATGTGTGTGTGTGTGTGTGTGTATGCATGAACATACATGTGTGTGCGTCGATATACATATAAATCTATTTATATATACATGCTTACATACCTATAGATACACATACATACATAATATATATACATGTGTGTGTATGTATATTCTCTCTCTTACACATGCACATAATATATATGTTTGTGTGTGTATGTGCAAGCTTGAGCATGTGTGCAAGTGTGCATATCTCTATATGTTGCACGTGTTTCCATGCGTGCGAGTGTGTGTATGTGTGTTTGTATGCGTGTGTGCACGTATCGTGTGCTGGTGTCTGTGTGTTATGTGTGTGTGTGTGTGTGTGCATGAACATACATGTTTGTGCATCGACATACATATAAATCTATTTATATATACATGTTTACATACCTATAGATACACATACATACATAATATATATAAGTGTGTGTATCTATAGGTATGTAAGCATGTATACAAAGATTTCATTGAAAGATGTGAGATGAGATCTTCTTAGATTCAAATTCAAAATTGCATTGGAAGATGTGAGATTTGGCTCCTCCTCACGCTTGCAGGAGGAGTGGTTTTTTTGAATTAGCCCCACCTCCTTTGCCCACGTGGAGGGAGGTGGGGTTGTGGTTAATCTTGTATAGATATATACTTTCTTCTCTATAATTTTTCTCCCCTCCTCTCTTCCAATGGGCGACAGCAGCGCAAACTGAAAATATTTTTTTTTAATTCTCTCTCTCTCCAAAATTGCGGCCTGTGCACCATGCGGCCCATCTGCAGTGCGCTTGGCTGGAGCCTTTGATAGAAGCATGGTTAGTATATATATATATATATATATATATATATATATCTTTCTTTGATTAAAGATGGCTCATGCGCTGGGCGCACTGTAGAAGAAGGGAAAAAAGAAAAAGAAAAACCGTCCTCCTCCACACTGCACAACCGGCGATAATTCCAAAGAGGCATCAGTTACTTCTTTTTTTTCCCTTTTTTTTTTTCAAAGCTCACAAGCTTTGTTAAACGCTTAAAAGAAAAAGATTGAAAAATAAAAGCTAAGCTTAATAATAAAACCTATATATATATATATATATATATCCATCCTTTCCAATTATGCCACTGGTGGGTTGCTATTTTCAGCTGATGGAATAGCTCTCTTTTTTTAATTAATTTTAAAAAAATAATTAAAAAAAAAATAAATTTTAGTTAAACTTTAGTTTTCTTCAATCTGTATTATTTTCATAAAGCTTTTTGTTTTCTTTTAAAAGGCCAAAGCTTATACTTTAAAGTTTAATCATTAAAGCTTTAATATATATATATATATATAATTCAAGCTTTTAAAAGTGCATTATTATTTTTAAACAATCCCCTTGAAGAATTTTTTTAGATGGCCAATTCATGGGAGCAATGACGAGAAATGTTGCTTCGTCAACCATCAAGACTTGGCTCCCACAAATCATGAGCTAAGTCTTCGTTTACAATTACTCTTTACCAGTTGTAAATTAATTAAATTGTTACATGCATATTTTGTGTTGTCCAATCAACTATTTTGCAGTCAACCGACACGATATCTAAACTAAGTATTTACTATACTCTCTCTATTTATATATTTATTTCAAATATTCAAGTATTTTGAGAGTATACTATTCTTCTACATATAGGTTTGTTCTTGTAGTAGAAACAAGACAGAGAGCCATATCCATCCGATGTTAAGTCCAATGAGGGAAGCTTCTATGTGAGTTTACATATTATTTTAAAAAATACAAAGTCCCAATAAATACTCTTATTAATCAAGGATTATTGAAATTGAGCTAAGATAATAAGCTTACCAATCCATGATGTTGTATTCAGTGTCATGTTCATAGTCCTGCTTCCACACAAGGTATAAGTGTACTCAAACAGTCCTCCACAAGAACTCTTTCGAACTACATCGAGGAAACTTCATGTGACTCTCCACAGGTTTCACCCAATAATGGCCATCATGTGCTTGCTCTATTCCTTACATTGAAGAGGCTGAAGGATCACATACTTTTTGTAACTCAAAAGCCACATTGCCATTGTATATTTGAGGAATCTTGAGTCCACCTTCTCAATATACGTGCATGCTAATACCATTTTATGAAGAACACTTGCATGACATTCCTCAGATAATAAGTATTTGACCACACTCTTCTAATAGGGTGTGCTTGTGGGAGAATCTTCCATTGTAATATCAACAATAACTTGCTTTGGTTTGCTTGTTGTAGTGTTGCTTGACCCTCCTACTATTGGAACACCAAGGTATTATGTTATTATATCTTTATCAAAGATATAACATGGTTCCTCTCCAGCGGGTCTACCTGATTGAATAGATATAAGATGATCTACACCATCATCTTTTGGTTTAAGTGCAAAAACCTTCAATCCAAAATGAGTAGATAACATTCCAACATAATCATCAGGTTTAGTAATATAAAAATGTCCGTGCATAGTCCTAATAATAGGATCACTCTCTAGACCTCCTACAAAAATGTGAAATGTGTTCTCCATGTCAATAAACAAAAACACAAACTAAAAGAAGATTGAGGAGAAAGAGATCTCTATTTTGCAAAGTGCTATATCTCACCAAAATAACTCAAAATAACTCACAAACCCACAACAAACTAATAAAAATGAATTTGAATTTTAAACACTATATAAATGTGTGTGTGTGTGTGTGTGTGTGTGTGTGTGTGTGTATATATATATTATTTCTAAAAATAATAAATATATGTGTATCCATAGTGAGTGTCTGCATGTACGTGTGTGTGTGAGCATGCGAATATACTCGTGTGTACATCTATGTGTGTGCACGTGCAGGTGCATATGTGTGTGTGTGACTGTGTGCATGTCCACGTGTGTGCACATGGACTTGTGTATGTGAGTGTATTTATGTGCTTGTGTGCATGTATACACATGTGTGTATGTGCAAGCTTGAGTATGTGCGCAAGTGTGCATATCTCTATATGTTGCATATGTGTCCATGTGTGCGAGTGTGTGTATATGTGTTTGTATGCGTGTGTGCATGTATCATGTGCTTGTGTCTGTGTGTTATGTGTGTGTGTGTGTGTGTGTGTATGCATGAACATACATGTGTGTGCGTCGATATACATATAAATCTATTTATATATACATGCTTACATACCTATAGATACACATACATACATAATATATATACGTGTGTGTGTATGTATATTCTCTCTCTTACACATGCACATAATATATATGTTTGTGTGTGTATGTGCAAGCTTGAGTATGTGTGCAAGTGTGCATATCTCTATATGTTGCACGTGTGTCCATGCGTGCGAGTGTGTGTATGTGTGTTTGTATGCATGTGTGCACGTATCATGTGCTGGTGTCTGTGTATTGTGTGTGTGTGTGTGCATGAACATGCATGTGTGCACGTATCATGTGCTGGTGTCTGTGTATTGTGTGTGTGTGTGCATGAACATACATGTGTGTGCGTCGACATACATATAAATCTATTTATATATACATGCTTACATACCTATAGATACACATACATACATAATATATATAAGTGTGTATATCTATAGGTATGTAAGCATGTATACAAAGATTTCGTTGTTTGAAAGATGTGAGATGAGATCTTCTTAGATTCAAATTCAAAATTGCATTGGAAGATGTGAGATTTGGCTCCTCCTCACGCTTGCACGAGGAGTGGTTTTTTTGAATTAGCCCCATGTGGAGGGAGGTGGGGTTGTGGTTAATCTTGTATAGATTGGAAGACGTGAGATTTGGCTCCTCCTCACGCTTGCAGGAGGAGTGGTTTTTTTGAATTAGCCCCACCTCCTTTGCCCACGTGGAGGGAGGTGGGGTTGTGGTTAATCTTGTATAGATATATACTTTCTTCTCTATAATTTTTCTCCCCTCCTCTCTTCCACGGGCGACAGTAGCGCAAACTGAAAATATTTTTTTTTAAAATTCTCTGTCTCTCCAAAATTGCGGCCTGTGCACCACACGTGGCTCATCTGCCAGTATATATATATATATATATATATATATATATATATATATATATATATATATATATATATATATATATATATCTTTGATTAAAGATGGCTCATGCGCTGTGCGCACTGTAGAAGAAGGGAAAAAAGAAAAAGAAAAATCATCCTTCTCCACACTGCACAATCGGCGATAATTCCAGAGAGGCATCAGTTACTTCTTTTTTTTTCTCTTTTTTTTTTCAAAGCTCACAAGCTTTGTTAAAAGCTTTAAAGAAAAAGATTGAAAAATAAAAGCTAAGCTTAATAATAAAACCTATATATATATGTAAATATATATATATATATATATCCATCCTTTCCAATTGTGCCACTGGTGGGTTGCTATTTTTAGCTGATGGAACAACTCTCTTTTTTTAATTAATTTTAAAAAAATAATTTAAAAAAATCCAATTTTAGTTAAACTTTAGTTTTCTTCAATCTCTATTATTTTCATAAAGCTTTTTGTTTTCTTTTAAAAGGCCAAAGCTTATACTTTAAAGTTAAATCATTAAAGCTTATATATATATATATATATATACATACAATTAAAGCTTTTAAAAGTGCATTATTTTTTTTAAACAATCCCCTTGAAGAATTTTTTTAGATGGCCAATTCATGGGAGCAATGACGGGAAATGTTGCTTCGTCAACCATCGAGACTTGGCTCCCACAAATCATGAGCTAAGTCTTCATTACAATTACTCTTTAGAAGTTGTAAATTAATTAAATTGTTACATGCATATTTTGTGTTGTCCAATCAACTATTTTGAAGCCAACCGACATGATATCTAAACTAAGTATTTACTATACTCTCTCTATTTATATATTTATTTCAAATATTCAAGTATTTTGAGAGTATACTATTCTTCTGCATATAGGTTTGTTCTTGTAGTAGAAACAAGCCAGAGAGCCATATCCATCCGATGTTAAGTCCAATGAGGGAAGCTTTTGTGTGAGTTTACATATTATTTTAAAAAATACAAAGTCCCAATAAATACTCTTATTAATCAAGGATTATTAAAATTGAGCTAAGATAATAAGCTTACCAATCCATGATGTTGTATTCAGTGTCATGTTCATAGTCCTGCTTCCACACAAGGTATAAGTGTACTCAAACAATCCTCCACAAGAACTCTTTCGAACTACATCGAGGAAACTTCATGTGACTCTCCACAGGTTTCACCCAATAATGGCCATCATGTGCTTGCTCTATTCCTTACATTGGAGAGGCTGAAAGATCACATACTTTCGGTAACTCAAAAGCCACATTGCCATTGTCAATTTGAGGAATCTTGAGTCCACCTTCTCAATATACGTGCATGCTAATACCATTCTATGAAGAACACCTGCATGACATTCCTCAGATAATAAGTATTTGACCACACTCTTCTAATAGGGTGTGCTTGTGGGAGAATCTTCTATTGTAATATCAACAATAACTTGCTTTGGTTTGCTTGTTGTAGTGTTGCTTGACCCTCCTACTATTGGAACACCAAGGTATTATGTTATTATATCTTTATCAAAGATATAACATGGTTCCTCTCCAGTGGGTCTACCTATTTGAATAGATATAAGATGATCTACACCATCATCTTGTTGTTTGATTGCAAAAACCTTCAATCCAAAATGAGTAGATAACATTCCAACATAATCATCAGGTTTAGTAATATAAAAACGTCCCTGCATAGTCCTAATAATAGGATCACTCTCTAGACCTCCTACAAAAATATGAAATGTTGTGTTCTCCATGTCAATAAACAAAAACACAAACTAAAAGAAGATTGAGGAGAAAGAGATCTCTATTTGCAAAGTGCTATATCTCACCAAAATAACTCAAAATAACTCACAAACCCACAACAAACTAATAAAAATGAATTTGAATTTTAAACTCTATATAAATATAAATATAAATAAACATATATATATATTATTTTTAAAAATCATAAAAATATTCTTCAATCATTCTAAAAGGTGTCATTAATACACAAAATCTAAAATTTGTTTTCAATGAGAATATTTGATAGTAAATGTTTACATAACTAACTCCCATATATAAATTATTTTAAATATAAATATTATTATTTTATTCTTTTATATTTTATTTAAACAAATTTTATTTAAAAATTTTAATTAAAAAATCAACATTATTAAAATTATCCTTAAAACAACCTTACTAATAACAAGTAAAATTACTCTTAATAAAAATAACCTTTAAATTAAGAAAGAAAGAGGGGAGGGGAATGCCCTTACTTAAGGTCATGCTTCCTTCATCGGCGATCTCCCTTACTTAATTAAGGCCATGCCCTCACTTCCTTCCCTTAAAGGTGGCCTTCAGAAAGTACAGATTCAGGCTATTCGAGTAATAAGCACTTTAGTGTTCATGATAATGCCCTTTTCGTCGATGTCGAGGATAGCCTCTTCGGTCGCCCCCCTTACTAAGTGTTTCCCCAACACGTGGATTGTTCGCCCTTAGTGAGGGGGGACATCCCCCTCACTAAGGGGTGAGTCCTCCTTAGTGGGGAGTGGGTCACCGCCCCCAAGTTGCCCTTATTGTGAGGGGGGCGGTGGCCCACCCCCTCACTAAGGGCGACGTTGCCCCTTAGTGAGGGGGGATGGGCCCCCCTTAGTGACGGGGTGACCTAGGTCGCCCTTAGTAAGGGGGCGACCCCCCTCGCTATAAGGGCCACTAAGGGCAGTCGACCACCCTTTATGAGAAGGGAGATCACCCTTCTCACTAAGGGCGGTCACCCTTAAGTAATCTCTCTCTCTCTCTCTCTCTCTCTCTCTCTCTCTCACGTGCCTCCCTCGCTTATACGGAGACCCAGAGAGGGGAGGATCTGCTGACCATGCCACACAGAGGTTGAGATGGCACATTACATATGTCGCTACACCCAGTATACTATGAGATCTACAGGAGGTTTCACTGTCTATTTTGTGAGGGATTCGGTCCACTCTCTAGGATCATTGACTTCCAAGACCAGTGTTGCATAGGCCTCTTCCTGCTTGAGCTCCTTAGACACAGGGACACCTTCTTGAGAGAGCCACGGCCCTAGCCACCCCACCCCTCCCTTGCCAGCCAACCATCACTAGTTTCTTCCGGACCCAAGAGGAGGTGGAGGACACCGACATAGTGGATCTTATGGACCCTCCACGAGCTGCTCTAGACCTACCTCGCCCACGAGAGGAGTTACCTCAGACCAAGCCTCTGCACTCCAGCGTGCTCGATGCCCTCGACCCCCCCGTTAACCACACGACCACCTCATCAACTGCAGATCCATGACATGCTCCACCGCCATCGAGCTACCTTTCCATGTGACATAGCTGAGGGAGACCTCTCGGCCATACTCATCAGCCCCATGCTTAATATTTTGGAGAGTGGTATACCATCTACTCGGAGCTGATGTTGCTCTCATGTTTTTATGTTCTTAGTGTTCCATGATGAGTTTCCATGGACAGTTTTGTATCACCCCAGTGAGATAGCTATGTTTATGTTTTATTTTCCATTCCATGATGAGATATGCCATGGACATTATTGTATCACTTTGGTCTCATAGGCCCATTGGGTCTTTAGTAGATGCTTAATCTCTCTCTCTCTCTCTCTCTCTCTCTCTCTCTCTCTCTCTCTCTCTCTCTCTCTCTCTCTCTCTCGCCTCCCTTTTTTTGCCTCTCTTTCTTGTTTATGTTCTCTCTCCCTCCTTTCCTCTCTTGTCTTTTCTATTTCTTATCTCTTTCTCTTTCTGTTTCTTTCTTTTCTTATCTCTTTCTCTCTTTTTTTCAAAAACCCTAAAAGTTTATCTTGCTTCTCTATTCATATCTCTTTCTTTCTTTGTTTTTTCTTATTTTCTCTCTCTTTTCTTGATCTCTCTATTATCGTTCACTTTGTTTGTTTGTCCTCTTTCTTTTCTCTTCCAATCTGCTTCTTTTCTATTTTATTTATCAATCTCTTACTTTTCTATCGTTTGTTTTCTTATCTTTCTTTTGTCTCGGATATGATGCCTCCTTAACTCAAAAAAGAGACATGGGTGTTTTTAATGTTAACGGTACAAAAGTAGCTAACGACACCATGTTGCATGTAAACTCCACTGTTAATATCGTGCATAGAGCTCCTTTTCCATCTGGGTATGTTGGCGTGTCAACTGAAGATGTCGAAGTGGGAGAATTACCGCTTCCCTTTCATCTTGAAAATGGTAATGTCTCCACATTAAATCAAAGCAAAGGCTACGTCATTGTATGCCCAACGAGAGATTACATAAGTGTTTTTATATCTATTATTATCTTAGTTTTTTTTGTTTTACTTAAATTAATATATCTCTTATATATCATTGTATTTAGATTGACCCACACTTAATGGAAACCCAACATGTAATTAAATCTCCAAAGTGTGCACAACGCTTAAAGAGAACTGCTATCAGACACAAGTAAGCCAAGAAGTAACAAGCACAAAGAAGAAGAGGAAAACAATGCAAGAAGAATAAGAGGACGATTGGGTATCTCCACAAAGAAGTCCAAGTCTATCTTCTAAGTTTATAAAAAAAAGGTGCTTCTTGAAAGAAACAAGGAAAGTAGAAGAGGTGGAAGAGGGAACTGAAAAAGAAGGTGATAATGAAGACCACTACATGGTCACACATGCAAATCGTCTCTGTGAGACTAGAACTCCTGCAGAGGATAGTCTAAACAGAGTAAAGGTAATTATTATCCACTTTTTTAGTAATGTTACATAAAGTTTTTTTATGTGAGTGGAAAGCACAATCTCTATGTGAGTGGAAAGTAGAAGAGGTGGAAGAGGGAACTGAAAAAGAAGGTGATAATGAAGACCACTACATGGTCACACATGCAAATCGTCTTTGTAAGACTAGAACTCCTGCAGAGGACAGTCTAAACAGAGTAAAGGTAATTATTATCCACTTTTTTAGTAATGTTACATAAGGTCTTTTTATGTGAGTGGAAAGGACAATCTCTATGTGTACATTGTAGGTGAAGAGATCGACTCATTTGCCACCTATTCCCTTGTGCAAACTTGTGCCTAACTCCTATATAAGAAGAGTGCAGTTTAGATATAAAAAGATAGAAAGGGAATTCTACACAAATGGCTATGTTGCCAATCGATGCAGGTTCATTTTTCTATCTCCTCATCCCATAATCATGTTAGAGAAGTATCGTGGGATGATGTTAGTAGATGGGATGACATATGGCAAATCAAAAACAAGGAGTTCGAGAATGTGATCAAATACACGAAGTGGGAATTCTTGTCTAAGAAGATGTTTTATGTGTGGGATGGCAATCATCGTGTTGTGGCATGGATGGAGGAGATTAATAAATGTGAGTCATCTCAAATTGCTAACTTTTTCAATGTGGAGGTTAAGTTTTTTAAAATATCAATGGACTAATTAGTTTGCACTGAATGTAGCATTTAAGAATATTGTATCAAGACATCCATGTGTTGACGCTATCCTTATTGAATTTAATGAGGATATCGGGATGTCCTCACAGTCATAGCTTGCTTAAACAGATAAGGGAATGCACACATTATGAGAATATATGACTGAAATCTCTTTGACTTAGGATGGTCCAAGTGCAGTATGTTTTATGTGTCTTCATAACTCATAATTTGTTTGCCATCATAGGATGAGTGAAGTGAGCTATGTTTCGTCGTCTCTTGTGGACAAATTGTGCCTCATTAGGGCACTCAGATTAGCAAATAAAGAAACAATCATGAAACATACAAGAGTGATGAACAAGGGATGGATGGAGAAGCATGCCTCAATGCAAAAAAAGGGTCGCCCATCTTGGTACAACTGTGAATTTTCAGAACTATCCCAAATAGTATTCCATGTACAATCTCCTATCTTCTAACATTTTCAATATATGATTAACATTTACATATTGTTATACTAATGTAGTAACCTGCGAATAATAGGATGAGTACCTCTCACAGCCACCCGAGAGATTGACCCCCTAGGAGATAACTTGCCTGCAAATGAGTTTGAAGAAAAATGGAGAACTTCATTTTATAAAGATGAGAGAAAGTGGAGGCATGCTACTAGACAGTTGGCCTCGTGATTGCAAACCCTGCACAAGGAGAAGGCTTCTTTGAGTAAGAAAGCATACACTCTTCCCTCTTAGTCTTTTTGGTAGGCAACAATATATTTTGGTTTTAATGTTGCAGTTTGATTTTTATGTTGTGTGTGGGATGACAAACCAAATTGTTTGAGAGAGGATAGGCTATATAGCTTGGCATCTAGCACATGAAAAGAAAACAATGATTTTAGACCTTTTGATTGATGAAAATTTGCAGAGGCTGAAGAGAAAACAATGATTTTAGATATTTTGATGACAGGGGATAGGCTGTATAGCTTGGCATCTAGGACATTGCCAAATGAAGAGAAAACAATGATTTTAGATATTTTGATTGATGGAGATTCACAAAGGCTGAAAGAATTACAAATCCCAAAGAGTAAGTAATAATTATTTTCCCTATTTTCTTGATATATACAAAGCATTGTATCTTGTATTAATGATAATTTCAATGGGAACGTAGCATATGCAAGTTTATTTAGAGATTGACTAAGAACAAGAAGTGATATGGCACGAGATTAGAGTAGAAGGTGTGGTATTCCTTGCTAAAATAATAGATAAGTATAAAATACATTTTCCGGATACATTTCAGGAGGACCTTGCCAATCTCAAGAGACTGTATTCTAAATAATAATACTCAAAATTTCACTTTTGATAAATACTCATAATTTGAATTATGCCAAAAATTCCTCTTTTACCATTTAATTACTTAGGTCTCAATTATCATGGGAATTCCTCTCTTTGCATAAAAAGAATTTACCAAAAATTTCTCTTTTACCATTTAATTACTTGGATCTCAAATATCATGGGAATTCCTCTTTTTGCATAAAAATAAATTTACCAAAAATTACTCTTTTCTCATAATCAATTAATTATGCATAACTATGAAAAAAATTATTTCTCATGAATATGATGAAAATCATTCTTTTTGCATAGGATGTCCAATCCTAGAATATGGCAGGAAGTCCTCTTTTAGCATTATGCATAAAAATAAGTCCTCTTTTAGCATTATGCATAAAAATAAGATATGTATTATTTTCTAAAAATTTTGCCATAGCTTCACTGCTATTACTGATAATTCTCAATTTTTTTCTAAAAGAATAAAAGCTTGTAATGAAAATATGATAGTAGTTCCTCTTTTATGCTTAAAATCAAACTATGAATTTAAATCATAATTTTAACTATAAAATTAAACATAACTATGATTATCCCACTAGATTAAGCTAGTTTCAACATTCCTCTTTTCCCAAATTGTTAGGATAATCCATTTCTCATTTAGAATGAATTAGAGTAGTTTTCAACTACTCATAAACAATCTAAAAGAATTTACCATTATTTTAATAGCACAAAATCATGAAAATATCATTTTCTTAATCTCTAGCTTATCAAGCCTAGAGTTTAGCTTTGAATTAAGAGACTATCATTGAGAAGCATCCTTTTTCAAGGGATTTAGTCATAAAGATGCCTATTCTTTTAGAGAGAGAGATTTACTTAAAGAAAGCATTACAAATAAGCATAAAGATTAACTTTCTCTTAATTAAACATTAAGACTTTTAGGAAAAGCTTGATTTGAATTAAAACAATCACTTAGAAAGCTTCTCAAGCTTGAGAGGGGTTGAGAAGAAGAAAGTTATTGAAAAAATTGAAAAAAACCATAAAAATTGATTTTACCTCCAAGTTTGGCTTGATTCTCTGATTGCAGTGAAGCCCTCGACCAATCAATTGGTCCACCAAGAGGAGAAGAGCAACTCCAAGAGTTGTTGTAGAGAGAGAGAGAGCTCCAAGCTCCCAAGAGAGAGAAAAATTTAAAAGATAATAGAAAATATGATTATTTTAATATAATATTAGCATGGTATAGCTCCAATATCCAATTACAAATGACTGAGGGTCTATTTATAGGTGAGGGAGGCCACTAACCAAGTCCAATTGGGTTCTAGAATTTTCCAGGTTCAGTTTGACTCAATTTGGACAAGATTTGGACCAGTTGAGCTCCCTTTTTTATTTGGTTTGATCCAGGAGAGATGAGAGATAAAAATATCACAATTTTTTTGAATTAAAAATCCTTCCACACATGTGAAAAAGGCACCTACCTCAAGAGTCCCCCTTTCCTTACCAAGGTGTCAAAAATGCATCATTATTCCAAAATATCTCATTTTTTAGTAATATCTCATAATTTTTAACTAATAAGCCTTGTACTCAATCAACTCTTCATCTTATGTGAGAATTTACTCATTTTTTTGGTATTTTCTTTTATTCTTTTGGATTTATCTCATCCCAACACTTGGATTAATCTAATTGGCCCCCATTGGAATCTTAATTGGACCATAATCCAAAAATTTCTGAAAATGTAGACCCTTAGGCTAAGGTCCCTTATACCATTTTCAATTAATTCATAACGCACATTGGAAAGTTCATTTTGAACTTCTATTTCAGGGAAATCCATTTTAGACACTAGGAGGATTTTTATATCCAAGGATATCTCAATTTTGGATTATCTCTCTCAAGATATTTTCTCTCTCTAGGCCAAAACAAGGTAAAACAAGATCTTTCTTCTATTTCAGAGAGGGGAATAATTACAAGAACAGAAGGGGAGGTTCTTACACCTTTACACCTCAAAAGCTGGAGGGAGGAATCTTACATTCTACCTCACTTAAAAAATACGAGATGTCCTCATCTCGCAGAGTTGGAGGATAAACTCTTTCACCTTAAGATCCAACTGATTCTGGGGTTCCTTATAGGCTGGTTAACCCACACAGAATCCTAGGATAAAGATCCCTTCTATAAGAAGAACATACATAACTCATTATCAGAGAACAATTCATTCAGAACATACATAACATTCATATCCTTAACATAATAATGGTCCATCAGACTGGAAATTCCATCTGAACATTCCCCATGGAAATTTCAGTTATGCAAGTTCTGAATTTTTCATTCCTTAATTAGATCCACTGGATCAAAGGTCAGACAGCAACAATCTGTCAGCACAATCCACTAATCTCATAGTGATCTGCTTAAAGTTATAATCATCTTCCAGTTAACTACCATCATCGCTGGGATTCTCCCCATTCATCCTCATTGTGGCTTTGTTCAACATATCTTCTTTCAACCAGAATTTAGAAATCATCATCTTTCAATCAGAATCCAAATCAATTCATCAATTCTCAACCAAAATTCAAAAAAATCATATCAACCAGCATTCGAATTTATCCTTTGGATAGCATTTTTGCTTATAACTTCAAGGTCTTAGATTTACTCGTATATGTTGTCAGTAAAGAACTGCAGATATACCCACGGTATATATGGGTAGTCACGGTCCTTGGAGCTATAAGGTAAATACCATCATATCTAGGCCTCAAGGAAGCAAGTCAGGGATTCTATACAATTGCGGTACTTCCATCTGAAGACCTAATTTCTAATTTATGAATCTTCATTCTAAATATAAATTTGTATGAATTTCATCACAATTATAATCTTTTACTGGTACTTCATAAATTTTTAACATTTCTTGCTTCTCGGTTGATCCACTTTAGCCAAGTCGCTCTGATACCAGTTGAAAGATCCCTGTCCCCTTCGCGCAACGAATTCAGGGGTGCTACAAAAGTAGCACTTCTTGCGCAGGGAAGGGACTCCCACTCGGGGCCTCGCCCATGGATATCCAGACAAAAGACTAATCCCTCGGTTAGTCAAGGTCATCACTAACCAAACTGATCCGATCGAACCCGTAAGTCTCATGGTCAGATCAAGGAAGAGACTTGCACTTGGATCATAGAGTCCAACGCTTTTTTCCTCATCATTAAGAGGCATAGCCGTTGATTCTTTTTCCATAGAACAAGGGTACTTCAACTATTGTAACTTAACAGAATTGAGTCTCATTTTAGGGATCCATCAGTCCAGCCTAACCCCATCCAATCCCGTGGGTTAGCCAACCGCCCAACCATTGTAGTGATAAGATCCATTTAGGAATTTGGTTATGTTTTGCCCCGGGTACTAGAGGGAAAAGAGTTCCCAGGCCCCCTAGCCGGTGCTTCAAGCAAACTTCAAGATAGTCACACCACTTACACACCCAATATGAAATTGCATGTTTCATAGATTCAGCTGTCTTTAAAACAATCGTCTAATGAAACCATAGTATTACTGATCATAATCCTCTAAAATATCTAGCTTGAATTCCAATTTACAATCATTCCTTCATCGGTGTACCTATGGCATCATTGGTAACCAGAATGCTCACCACCTGTTCACTCAAGGGCCTTTTCAATAGTTCCTAGCTCATAGTACTCAAAAATATAATCACAAAAAAAATTCCAGATGGACTCTCCATTGAAGATCAGCAAAATCAACCAACAGATCCATATAAAAGAGCCATGGACTCATCCGTTTTGAGGACCAGCAAGGCCAATCAACCAGATCCATACCCGAGTTCAGAAAACAACTCTAACTCCTTATTCCATTTTCTTCCCCGATGCACGCGTGGGTATCTTTAGTGACCCAGAGCTTGAGCACCGTATGGTTAGCACCCTCTAGGATCCTTCGCAGGTCACCTAGCTCTTCACTCATAGTAGGCAGCTTCCTTGGTCCCTCATCCACCGTACCAGAAGCTCACCATTTAAATCGAACCGAGGTTGGTCAAGACCTCGGTCGAGACCTTGCTACGCGAGATGTCGTCCATTGACTCTCCGCCGTCAGCTGTTGCAACTTTATCACTTTGTTCTCCATGATCTCATTCACAAGATGGTCAAAATGCTTTCCCAACATTCTTGACATAAAATAGTCATTTAAAAACACGTCATAAATATAGTTTCTAACGAACTCTCATCTTTCCACATTGTTCCACATCATTTCTCGTTATTCCACATTCTTCTAAATCAATTTACTTTGCTTATTCCACATCCAATCATATCTATTCCCATCATCCTACATCCATTCTCATCCAATCACATCATATTATATCTCATCACATCTATCCACACATCACATCACATTCATCCACATCACATCTCATCACATCCATTTACATCTATTCGGATCCTCATCACATCACGTCACATCCATCCTCATCACATCTCATCCATTCACATCTACCCATATCCACATCACATCTATTCACATCACATCTCATCCATTCACATCTACCCTGATCCACATCACATCCATTCACATCTACCTAGATCCACATCACATCACATCACATCTCATCCATTCACATCTATCCATGTCCACATCTTATCACATTCATCCACCTTACATCTCATCCATCCATTCATCACATCCATTTATATTCATTCAGATCCATATCTCATCACATCACATCCATCCACATCACCTCATCCATTCACATCTCATCACATCACATTCACATTTATTTACATCTCATCATATCACATCCATTCACATCTACCCAGATCCACATCACATCCATTCACATCACATTACATCTTTTCACATCACATCACATCCATTCCCATCTCATTACATCACATTCATATCTCACCGCATCTCACCATATCCATTTAGATATCATCACATCACATTCACATTTCATCGCATCCATTCACATCTCATCACATCCACTCACAGCTCATCACATCCATTCATATCTCATCACACCCATTCATATCTCATTCACATCTCATCACACCCATTCATATCTCATTCACATCTCATCACTTTCACATCGATATCTATTTACATCATATCACATCTCATCACATTCACATCTTATCACATCGCATTCAGGTCTTGTCACATCGCATTCAGGTCTTGTCACATCGCATTCACGTCTCTTCTTATCGAAATCACTTTTAGTACCATTTTTTACTTTTGATACCGATAGGACTTTTCTAAGTTTCTGCCAATTGCTTGGCCTAGCTAAAGGTACTTTTTCTCGATCCCATTGAATCTACGTAGTATCAGAATGTTGTTGAAGGTTTAAAAAGGAAAAATAAACCTTATCAAAATTGAATAGTAAAAACTCAGAAAGAGCATTTACATATTGTATTTTCATTCCTTAAGCTTTATTAATGAGAACTAAATCTAAACTTTGCTTTACTCATTGGATCCTCGATCCTCCCAGGGATTCCAGGTTTCCTTTTTCTGAATAAGAATTATCCAAGTTTTCTCGATGGATATTTTCGTATTCTTTCTCAAATTTCTCAAGTAAAATATATTCAATATTCTTCTTTTTGAATAAAAGATTCATGGGATTTACAAAAATCAATTCTACCCATATTTTCCAAAATAATAATACTCAAAATTTTACTTTTGATAAATACTCTTAATTTGAATTATGCCAAAAATTCCTCTTTTACCATTTAATTACTTGGGTCTCAGTTATCATGGGAATTCCTCTTTTTGCATAAAAATAAATTTACGAAAAATTTCTCTTTTACCATTTAATTACTTGGATCATGAGAATTCCTCTTTTTGCATAAAAATAAATTTACCAAAAATTCATCTTTTACCATTTAATTACTTGGATCTCAAATATCATGGGAATTTCTCTTTTTGCATAAAAATAAATTTACCAAAAATTACTCCCCGTTTTCGAAAGTTTAAATATAGGCGCGAAGCTCTCTTCAAGCTCTACGTACTTGTGTAATCCTCTTTTGTATAGTCTATATGGATTTAAAACTACAATTCTCTGTGTATCTCTGTTTTTTATAGACTTTTGGCCATTATTTCTTCTTTTTAATAATGATTAATTCCTCTTAATCTCTTAATCTCTCTTCAAGCTCTACGTACCTATGTAATCCTCTTTTGTATACTCTATATGGATTTAAAACCATAATTCTCTGTGTATCTCTGTTTTTTATAGACTTTTGGCCATTATTTCTTCTTTTTAATAATGATTAATTCCTCTTAATCTTTTTAATAATGATTAATTTCTCTTAATCTCTTATCAAAAAGCAAATCCCATGTATCTTATCCTCTTGTAAGTGATTGCTATATTCTTTTACTTTAAGATGTTCCGTCCAAATCGCCCAATTTGAATGGATGGACCTTACCAACATTCCCCGTATGTTTCCATTCACATAATCCTGAGTCGGAAGATTTTCTTCCAACAAAGAATTGCCTTCTTGTTTGGAACTGCACCCGGGGAGTTATCTCTAAGAGTTTAACCAAGCATGCTGCTTGACGGGTTGGTCTATGAAGGAGAGGGTAGAAATACTTCTAGATTTCTTGGAGGGTGTGGCCTTAGCTTGGCATGAGGCTTTGCCAGAGGAGTCCAAGAATGATTGGGAAAGGTTGACCAAAGCAATGAAGGAGAGATTTGGGACAGTGGAGTCACCAAATGCTTTACTATTGCAATTGGATTAGATTTTCCAAAAGGAAGGAGAGTCAGTTTCTACCTTTTCAGTGAGGTATGAAGCCTTGTTCATCATCAAATATCAACAAGCTGCTTTACATGTTGTTGCTTCTTCTTTTTCACCTTCTATGGGAGATTCAAAGAGTTCTTTAGCAATGGAGCACCTTAAGATGAGCAAGTTTATTATGGCTTTGGATCCCCGCTTGTATGGAAAAGTTCTTAGCAAAGATCCCACTAATTTTAAAGAGGCTCTTTGTATTGCTTTGAAAAAGGAGACCACTCTTCATATTGAGTCCACATTCTAATCTTCTCTGAGTGTGCCGAATCCAACAACGAGTAGAGATAGCCTCAACATCTCAGGTACAAGCTCCATCCTTGGATCATAATATTGCACAACTTATGGCAAAAATGGCTGATTTGAAGTTACACTTAGTCAACGCAAGGCCACCATCACATTTGGGCAGCTTTTGGCACTCTCTCCAAAGCTCAGAAAGGAATGGGGTAAGCTGGCTAGCATAAGGGAATCTAAGAAAAAGAAGAAGAGGGATAATGGGACTCCTATGGCTCAAAAGGTGGATATATTGATGTAGGAGATGATGTGCTTGTGATTAATGTCAGTGAGGGGCAAACAATTTCTAATGCATACATTGATGGAGGTGCGTCAATCAATGTCATAAGTGAAAAAACAATGAAAGATGCCGATTTAAAGTTTTCTACTAACTCTCCCTATCGCATCAAACTTGTTGATAATACTAAGGTGAAAACCTTGGGAATTGTCAGGAATTTGGGAGTGGATGTATGTGGTATTTCTGTGCCTACAACTTTCGAGGTCATTCCTACAAAGCTTGATGCTAGGGCTTACCCATTGATATTGGGTAGGCCATGGCTTCGCCAAGTGAAAAGCAATTCAAAAGTGGGAGACAAGTGATCTTATTCTACAAGGTGAGAATAAGAAGGTCCACTACAACATCAAGAGTCGTCACAAGAAAGTGGTAAGAGGTGAACCTTCAACTTCCAAAAGTTCAGAGTCAGAGTCATCCGATGAAGAGGAGACAAGTGGTAGCTCTTAGGATTCCATCTCAGAAGGGGAGGTGGAGGAAGTTGCATTTGGTCTTTCCCTGGGAAGGGGTCGAGGGGATGTTGAAGACAATGGAGCCTTGGAAGGGGAAGCTTCTTCAATCATGTTCAAGAAAGGAGATGTGGACCTCACTAGTCCATAGAGCAGGTGTACTGAAAGGGAGAATTACTTAAAAATGTTGGATGGATTTCTTAACCTTTTTGCAAACAGCTACTCACAAGTACACCAAGTCACCCTAACAGAGCACAAGATTGATCTCAAGCCCCAAAGTAAGCCAGTGGTAGAGCGGCTAAGGTGTTTGGGAGTAGTGCAAAAGCGGAGGTCCTTATTAAGAATGAGGTAACTAATTTGCTTGAAGCTGGATTTATTTTTCCAGTAGAGAATTCAGAGTGGATATCCCCAATTGTAGTCACTCCCAAAAAGGGTGGAAAATGGCATGTGTGTGTGTGGACTTTCGCCCTCTGAATGCATGCACAAAGAGGGATTATTATCCTTTACCCTTCCAGGATGAGATTTTGGATCAAGTTGCAGGGTCATAAGTTGTATTCAGTGTGTGATGGATACTTTCAAATCCGGATTTGTGAAGAAGATCAAAGGAAAACCTCATTTATCACCCCTTGGGGAGTGTATGCCTATAGGGTGATGCCATTTGGCTTGACCAATGCACTAGCAACTTTTCAACGCTTCATGAGTCGGGTATTTGCACCTAGTTTATAAGGGTCTTTTTGGATGATTTTTGCATTTATTCAAGCCGCATGGATCACTTGGAAAAGTTGAGGTTGGCCTTGCAAAGTATTGATGATGCAAAAGGGTGTCTTAATCTTGGAAAATGCCGCTTGGTTGGCACAAAGGAAGGTGGTTCTCTTGGGACATGTTATCTCAAAAAAAGAAGGCATAGAGATGGATCCTGAGAAGGTGCAGGCAATTGTGGCCCTCCCACCACCTACCAATGTAAGGGAGGTAAGGAGGATTTTGGGTAAAACAAAGTATTACCAATGCTTTGTTGACATGTTCTGTGAGAAGATGTATCCTATAAATCTGTTGACAAAGAAGAATGTTTCTTTCCAATGGGGGCCCGATCAAATTCAATCTTTTTGTTTGCTCAAGGAATGCATGAGTCAAAGTCCAATTGTGCAGCCTCCTAGGTGGGGGGAGGATTTTTATGTGAACCCAAGTGTCTCATCACATTAAGTGGGTGCTATACTCTTGCAAAAGGGAGAGCAAGGGCATATGCAACCAGTGTATTATGCAAGCCGACAACTCACTGATGCCGAGGAGAGGTATGGTGAAATGGAGAAAGGTGGTTTGTCTCTTGTTTTTGCAGGTAAAGAAGTTCAGGCCATACTTGTTACCTCGCCCTTTTTTATCCCTCACATCTCAACCTTCTTTACAATTCTTGGTTTGCAAACCCAACCCTGTAGGAGGGAAGTTTGCAAAGTGGAAGGAAGAGGAAGAAGGAACAGGAACAAAGGAAGAAGTATATGAAGATTTGGAGACACCACCAACTACTTTCACTATGCATTTTGATGGAGCCTTTAGCCCTTCCAGGCAATGTGGGGCTGGGGGGATAGTGTTATTTGATCCAAAAGGAAAAGAGGTATGGGCCAAGGGTAGGGAATTTCCAAAGGCTATATCAAATAATGTGGCTGAGTACAATGCATTAATTTGGGGATTAGCATAAAAGATGGAATTAAAGAGGTAGAGGTTAAAGGGGATTCGCAATTGGTCATCCGACAAATGAAAGGAGAATATAAGGCAAGGAGTCCTAATCTCCATAAAAGGGCAATGGAGTTAAAAGAAGCTTTTGAGTTTTGTAAATTTGTGCATGTTAACAGGAAGGATAATCAAAAGGCCGATGAATTGGCTACTAAAACTTTGGCTTCTTTCAAAGTAGCTATTCTTGCATTAATGGATACAGGTTGGCCTGAGCTCCAAGATGTTCAACACTATTTAGATACAGGATACTTCCCTCCTGGATTGAATCCTCAACAGAAGCAAAGGCTTACAAGGAAAGCTCATCCTTACACAATTCTAGGGGATGTTCTTTACAAGCAAGGTAAGGATAAGATTCTTAGGAGGGTAGTGAGCCTGGAAGAATCTAAAAGGATTATGGAATTATGTCATGAATGTTCAGGTCACTTTGTCTCAGCCAGCACAACTCAGAGGATCCTTAAAACAGGTTATTATTGGCCTCGACTCAACAAAGATGTCTATGAGTGGTGCAGAAGCTATGAAGTATGCCAGGCATATGGGCATAAGCAATTGGTTCCCAGACCCTTAAACCCTATCCCAGCATATGGTCCATTTGAAAGGTGGGGATTAGATTTTGTGGGCCCACTTCCTCGTTTCTCACATGGGAAGTATTACATATTGGTGGCCACAGATTATGCAACAAGGTGGGCAAAAGCAAAGGCCATGATCAATAATAAAGCAGTGGCTGTGGCATCCTTTCTCAGGGAATACATATGTGCCCGATTTGGGTGCCCATTAGAAATCCTTACGGATGGGGGGAGGTCTTTCAGGAATGACTTGATTGAAGCTTTGGTGCAGAAATTAAAAATAAAGCATGCTATGTCAACTCCCTATTATCCCCAATGTAATGGTTTAGTAGGAAAAACTAATGGACTGCTTTGTGGATCTTTGTCTAAGCTAGTAGATACTATGAAGAGAAAGTGGGATGTCCATTTGCCAGAGGTCTTATGGGCCTATAGGACAACTCACAAACTCTCTCTTGGTTTCACACCTTTTCAGTTAGTTTATGGAATGGAGGCTATTTTGCCAATAGAATATAGAATTGGAAATCACAAGCCTTCTCACATCTTTTGCACGCTTGAATAATGAAGAAGAAACACATGCCCAATGCCTAGTACAACTGGAGACCTTGGATGAGAGGCGACTTCAGGCACTTCAAAATTTGGAGGCTGCAGCACAACAACGGCGCAAGGCAAGGCATGACACTCTCACGAAGAAGAAGAAGAAGCCAGAACTCAAGCAAGGAAGCTTAGTCATGAGGTATGATGGCCGTGTGGAGAAACGACTAGATAAGAAGCTTCTTCGACGCTGGGAAGGCCCCTTCAGGATAAAGCAAAAGTTCAAAAATAACACCTATCTTCTAGAGGATGCAAGTGGCCAGGAGGTTTTCGGACGTGCCAATGAATAACGGCTAAAGATATTTTACCCTCGAGCACCATGGCCAGCAGACCCCCAAGACAAGCATGGAGGATCTCCTGGGGGGATTCATTGTCTCCCAAGATGGTATCTCAATAAATAGATCCCACCAAGGTTAAGGATATACTGGAATGGCCACCCCCAAATTGAGTCTTCAAAGTTTGTAGATTTTTGGGAATCACAGGATGTGTAAGATTCCACCCAGCGTCTCAAGATGTCCAGTATCTTCCCCTGTAATCAATCCCCTCTTCAGAAATATAAAAGATCTTGTTTTTGCCTGTTTTGGCCTAGAGAGAGAAAATGTTCTAGAGAGAGATTATTCAGATTTTGAATATTTTTGGATGGAAAAATATATCTTCTTATTAAAATAAGTTCCCCCGAAACAGAAGTTCAAAAAGATTTTCTGAAGGTGCATTAGAAATCAAGTATAATATGTTCAAGAGGCCTTATCCTAGGGGTCCAGATTTTCTGAAAATTTTAAATTAAGGTTTTGAGGGGCCAATAAGATTCATCCAAATGTGTGGAGAAGATAAATAGAAGAAATAAAGAAACCCCCCCCCCAAAAAAAATGAGTAAATACTCACATAAGATGAAGAGTGGACTAAGGACCAAAGGAAATACTAAAAAAATGGATTTTTGACACCTCACAATGGGAATTCCCCCCTCATGAAGGAGGCGCCTACGTCACATGTGTGGTGGAGTTTAAAATTATCAAAAATTGAGATATTTTATCTCTCCTCTCTCCTAATTCAAGTCTAGTTCCAAAAAGTAAGCTAAACTAACCTAAAAATGATCAAAAATTGACCAAACTGATCTGAAAAATTCTAGAATCAGTTTGCTTGGTTAGAAGCTCATTTTTTCTTTTAAATAGAAGCCTCCCCTTTGTTGAAGCTTGATAGTCTTGTTGCAAACGAGAGTAGATCCCTCAAACCATCAAGCCAAAGGAAAGCTCCCAGAATTCATGTAAGTTATAAATCTTATATTTTTCTTTATTCTTTTAATGGTTTTCTAATTTTTGTTTTGTTTGAAATGATAAATGGATGCTATGCCTTGTTGGAAAGGCTTTCCCCCTCTCTCATTCTTAAAATCAGCCCTTCTTTATCCTAAGTTAAGTGATCTAATAGTTGGAATTAAACTTTTCATATTATTTCTTTTTTAAAAAAAGTGAAATTTGATTAGTTTAGAGTGCTTAAAACCATTTGGGGATAATTTTTAAGTAATTTTAAGATAGGAAAAATTGAAAAATGGTCAGCCATACAAAGGAGGTTATGGCAAAATTTTCTAAAATTTTATGAAATAAGTTTTATCTTTTATTATTCTAAAAGAATAATCCCTATCGCTTGTGTATTCTAAAAGTGTCATTTTCATTCATGCATAGAAAGATGCATATTGATTATTTTTATTATAAAAGAGTGAAAGATGCATATTGATTATTTTTTTATAAAAGAGTGATTTTTAATAGAATTAAATTCTATGCATAGAAAGATGCATATTGATTATTTTTTTAATTATAAAAGAATGATTTTTAAATAGAATTAAATTTTATGCATAGAAAGATGCATATTGATTATTTTATTATTATAAAAGAGTGATTTTCAATAGAATTAAATTCTATGTATAGAAAGATGCATATTGATTATTTTTTTAACAAAAGTGTTAATTTCATCAAAATGGATTTTATGCATAAATAGATGCATAAAAGAATATTTTTTTAATTATAAAAGTGTTAATTTTATCAAAATGGATAAAAATCCAAGCAGTCATAGATTGGCCTGAACCAAAGATAGTGAAAGAAGTCAGAGGATTCTTGGGATTGACTGGTTGGTATAGAATTTTTATACCAAAGTATGCTCTCATAGCTTCCCCCCTGACTAATCTTCTCAAGAAGAATATCCCGTTTCAATGGTCTGCCAAGTGCTAGAGTGCTTTTGATAAGATCAAGACCGACTTGCTAACCTATCTCGTTCTAAAGCTGCTAGATTTTTCTCTACCCTTTGAGGTAGTAATTGCTAGTGGTTTTGCCCTGGGAGGTATACTTATGTAGGAAGGTCATGCAGTGGCTTATGAATCCCGAAAACTCAGAACGCATAAGAGGAATTATGTTGTCCACCACCTGGAACTACTTTCAGTAGTTTATGCCCTGAAGTTGGAGACATTACCTACTGGGTCAAAGATTCACTTTGATGACAGATCATCAGAGCTTAAAGTGGATCTTCACTCAGAAGGATCTCAACATGCGCCAAAGACGATGGATGCAGACCCTCCAGGAATTTGATTTTGAAATCAAGTACCACCCAGGCAAAGAAAATGTGGTAGCAGATGCCCTCAGCAGAAAAGCCTCCTTGCTTGCAATTACTATAGTGTCAAATCCTTTGATTATTGAAGCAAGAGAGAAGATCATGCAGGATAGATTCTTTGGCCCTATTACTACCCTACTTATGCAGGAAAGCAAAACTCCACAGGAGTTGAACCGAGTTCAAGGGTACATCCTGGATGATGGAATTATGTATTATAATCGTAGGCTATGCATTCCCAAGGATGAGGGAACTAAGGGTCAAATTATGAATGAAGCCCATGAGTGACAGCCTTATTTGCAGGACATCCAGGTTTCATCAAAACCTACATGTCTATGAAGAAAAGCTTCTTTTGGCCTGGTCTAAAAAAGGATGTGCTTAATCATGTACGTCAATGTCTGACCTGTCAGAAAGTTAAGGCTGAGAGAGTAAAAATGCCTGGGAAATTACATCCATTAGACATCCCCTAGATGAAGTGGGAATGTATCAGTATGGATTTTATTACTGGATTACCTTCAGTGCAATTAGGTTACAACTCCATCTTCGTGGTAGTTGATATTGCCCATCTGATTCCAGTAAAAGAAACCTACACTGCAGCAGCGGATGTGGCCAGAGTGTTCCTCAAGGAAATCTTTAGATTGCATGGCCTACCCAGGAGAATAGTAAGTGATCGAGATCCCAAATTCACGTCAAGATTCTGGATTGCATTTTTTGAAGCAGTAGGAACTTTCTTGAATCTCAGCACAGCTTACCACCCCGAGACCGATGGTCAAACTAAAAGGGTGAACCAAGTAATCGAAGATATACTTCGATCATGCTGTGGTGGCAGGGAACCCAAGAAGTGACTAAGCTATCTGCACCTAGTCGAGTTCGCCTACAATGCTTCTTATCACAGAAGTATTGGGATGAGTCCTTTCAAAGCTCTGTATGGACAAGATTGCTTAACTCCATTAACTTGGTCTGATACCCATTGATAAGGGTCGAGATGTCCAGACAGATGCTTGAGGACATGGAGCAGTAGATGCAGTCAATTGGCAAAGATATAAAAGCTGCTCTAGGATAGACAGAAGCAGTATGCAAATAAGAAGAGGACAGACAGAGAATTCGAAGAAGCTGCAGTCAATTGGCAAAGATATAAAAGCTGCTCTAGGATAGGCAGAAGCAGTATGCAAATAAGAAGAGGACAGACAGAGAATTCGAAGAAGTTGTAGTCAATTGGCAAAGATATAAAAGCTGCTCTAGGATAGACAGAAGCAGTATGCAAATAAGAAGAGGACAGACAGAGAATTTGAAGAAGCTGATATTTGAGTACGCCCCAAAAGAAGTTCTCTATCTCTTGGGAAGTACAAGAAGTGATCCCCCAAATATTGTGGGCCATATCTGATTACAAAGAAAGTAGGTGACTTAGCCTACGAGCTTCTTTTGCCTCCTCATCTCAAAGTGCATAATGTATTTCATGTCAGCCTTCTTAAAAAGTATGTACCAAGCCCAAATCATCTGCTTGATGATGAAATCTTAACTTCTTCAACCCAAGGGCCGATGGAACTCCAACCTGAAGAAATCCTTGATGTTCGATAAAAGGTTCTCAGGAATAGAATTCTGAGAGAATTATTGGTCAAATGGAAGTTCTATCCTTTTGAAGATGCCACCTAGGAGAAAGAAGCCGAACTGTTGCAGGATTACCCCCAGTTTGCGAGATGAGGACATCTCGCGTTTTTCAAGTGGAAGAGAATGTAAAATTCGTCCCCAGCCTCTCAAGATGTCCAGTATCTTCCCCAATCAATCCCCTCTTCAGAAATATAAAAGATCTTGTTTCTACCTGTTTTGGCCTAGAGAGAGAAAATATTCTAGAGAGAGATTATTCAGATTTTGAATATTTTTGGATGGAAAAATATCTCTTCTTATTAAAATAAGCTCTCCCAAAATAGAAGTTCAAAAAGATTTTCAAAAGGTGCATTAGAAATCAAGTATAATATGTTCAAGAGGCCTTATCCTAGGGGTCCAGATTTTCTGAAAATTTTAAATTAAGATTTTGAGGGGCCAACTAGATTCATCCAAATGTGTGGAGAAGATAAATAGAAGAAATAAAGAAAATCCCCCCAAAAAATGAGTAAATACTCACATAAGATGAAGAGTGGACTAAGGACCAAAGGAAATACTAAAAAAATAGATTTTTGACACCTCACAATGGGAATCCCCCCCTCATGAAGGAGGCGCCTACTTCACATGTGTGGTGGAGTTTAAAATTATCAAAAATTAAGATATTTCATCTCTCCTCTCTCCTAATTCAAGTCTCGTTCCAAAAAGTAAGCTAAACTGACCTAAAAATGGTCAAAAATTGACCAAACTGATCTGGAAAATTCTAGAATCAGTTTGCTTGGTTAGAAGCTCACTTTTTCCTTTAAATAGAAGCCTCCTCCTTTGTTGAAGCTTAATAGTGTTTTATGCACTGTTACTCTACTCCTCCCAAGAGCCAAAAACTGTGAATTTCTTAATAATTCACTAGTTTTTGACCATTCCCTCTTCTAAAGATTTGGTGGCCACTCTTGTTGCAAACAAGAGTAGATCCCTCAAACCATCAAGCCAAAGGAAAGCTGACAGAATTCATGTAAGTTAGAAATCTTATATTTTTCTTTATTCTTTTAATGGTTTTCTAATTTTTGTTTTGTTTGAAATGATAAATGGATGCTATGCCTTGTTGGAAAGCCTTTCCCCCTCTCTCATTCTTAAAATCAACCCTTCTTTATCCTAGTTAAGTGATCTAATAGTTGGAATTAAACTTTTCATATTGTTTCTTTTTAAAAAAAATTGAAATTTGATTAGTTTAGAGTGCTTAAACCCATTTGGGGATAATTTTTATGTAATTTTAAGATAGGAAAATTTGAAAAATGGTCAGCCATACAAAGGAGGTTATGGCAAAATTTTTCAAAATTTTATGAAATAAGTTTTATCTTTTATTATTCTTAAAGAATAATCCCTATCGTTTGTGTATTCTAAAAGTGTCATTTTCATTCATGCATAGAAAGATACATATTGATTATTTTTATTGTAAAAGTGTGATTTTTAATAGAAAGATGCATATTGATTATTTTTTTTATTATAAAAGAGTAATTTTTAATAGAATTAAATTCTATGCTTAGAAAGATGCATATTGATTATTTTTTATTATAAAAGAGTGATTTTTAATAGAATTAAATTCTATGCATAGAAAGATGCATATTGATTATTTTTATTATTATAAAAGAGTGATTTTCAATAGAATTAAATTCTATGTATAGAAAGATGCATATTGATTTTTTTTAACAAAAGTGTTAATTTCATCAAAATGGATTTTATGCATAAATAGATGCATAAAAGAATTTTTTTTAATAATAAAAGTGTTAATTTCATCAAAATGGATTTTATGCATAAATAGATGCATAAAAGAATATTTTTGTTTATTATAAAAGTGTTACTTTCATCAAAATGGAATTTATGCATAAATAGATGCATAAAAGAATATTTTTATTATAAAAGTGTTACTTTCATCAAAATGGATTTTTATGCATAGATAGATGCGTAAAAGAATATTTTTATTATAAAAGTGTTACTTTCTCTAAAATGGATTTTTTTGCATAAAATGATGCATAAAAGAATTTTTAAAATTGTAAAAGTGTTACTTTCATTAATATTGATTTTATGCATAAAAAGATGCATAAAAGAATATGTTTTTATTATAAAAGTGTTACTTTCATCAAAATGGATTTTATGCATAAATAGATGCATAAAAGAATATTTTTTTTATGATAAAAGTGTTACTTTCATCAAAATGGATTTTATGCACAAATAGATGCATAAAAGAATATTTTTTTAATTATAAAAGTGTTACTTTCATCAAAATGGATTTTTTACATAAATAGATGCATAAAAGAATATTTTTATTATAAAAGAGTTACATTTATTAAAATGGATTTTTATGCATAAAATGATGCATAAAAGAATTTTTTTATTGTAAAAGTGCTACTTTCACTAATATTGATTTTTATGCATAAAATGATGCATAAAAGAACTTTTTTAATTACAAAAGTGTTGCCTTCACCAATATTAATTTTTATGCATAAAATGATGCATAAAAGATTTTTTTAATCAAAATAAGTGTTCACTTTAATCCTATGTTTAAATCCCATGAATATTGGAAAAATGAATAAGTAAATACTCAGTGAAAGAAAATTATACCGTTTTATATTCTCTTATCGTCGCCAATTCTCCGCCGTCATTCATACTCCAGCTGAGTATCAAGGTAAGCCTTTTAAGCTTTTGATTGATTTAGGGAGTACTCATTCTTTCATTTTCCCTGGATGCTTGCGTAAGCTAGTCTTAGATCAGAAATTAGGGAAACCTATGCAAGTTGAATTGGCAAGTGAGAAGATTCTTTTCACTCACCTTGAGACAGATCGTATTTAGTGCAGAGTTATACCTTTGGGAGTTTTCACCGGGATTTAGATGGGAATTTAACTGACTGTCAGTTCAGAGTTATACCTTTGGGAGTTTTCGACGGGATCCTTGGAATGGATTGGATCCACAAAAATCAAGCTGACATTCACTGTCATAATGGAACCATTTCCTTCCATGACCTTCACGGAAACAAGGTTTATGGATCCGAAATTTTAGGATCCCCAAGTCTGAGTTAGTAAAAGCTTCTAAGTTACTAAAAGGACTTAGAAAGAAGCAGCACATTTATCTTGTCAAAATGAATCCGATAGACTCAAAGTTAAAAGCTAAAGAACCTGAATGGTTAAGTGATTGTGATGATTTATTCCCAGCAGAGCTAACAGAGATGCCCCCAATTCGGGAAGTAGACCATGTGATAGAATTGACCCCCGGAGCTCAGCCATTAGCCTTGCGCATGTACAAAATACCAGTTCCTGAAGCCATCGAACTCAAGGAACAGCTTAGACAACTATTACAACAAGAGTTTGTAAGACCCACTGTTTTACCTTGGGGTGCGCCAGTTCTCTTTCAGAAAAAAAAAGATGGAACACCAAGACTCTGTGTGGACTACAGAGGTCTCAATCAGTTGACAGTCAAGAATAAGTATCCTATCCCCAGAATTGATGAGCTTCTGGATAGGCAAAGTGCAGCCCAGATCTTCAAAAAAATAGATCTCAAATCAAGGTATTATCAGATCAGGATTAATGAGCAAGATATCCCGAAGATAGCCACCATCAATACTCGGTATGGGCATTATGAATTCACTGTCATGCCGTTTGGATTGACAAATGCCCCAGCTACATTCAATCGCTTAATGTAGGACATTCTCAGAGAATATTTGGATGATTTCGTTCTTGTTTTCTTTGATGATATTCTGATTTACTCAAAGAATGCAGCTGACCATGAAGCTCATGTCAGAAAAGTTCTTGAGATTCTAAGGAAGCACCAACTCTTTGCAAAAAAGAGCAAATGTACTTTCTCTGCTGACCATGTTGAATACTTGGGCTTTCTGGTATCAAAAGATGAAATTTCTCCAGATTTCGTAAAAGTCCAAGCAGTCATAGATTGGCCTGAACCAAAGACAAAGAAAGAAGTCAGAGGATTCTCGGGATTGACTGGTTGGTATAGAATTTTTATACCAAAGTATGCTCTCATAGCTTCCCCCCTAACTAATCTTCTCAAGAAGAATATCCTGTTTCAATGGTATACCAGGTGCCAGAGTGCTTTTGATAAGCTAAAGACCGTGTTGGTAACCAATCCCATTCTAAAGCTGCCAGATTTTTCTCTACCCTTTGAGGTAGTAACTGATGCCAGTGGTTTTGCCCTGGGATGTACACTTATGTAGGAAGGTCATGCAGTGGCCTATGAATCCCGAAAACTCAGAACGCATGAGAGGAATTATGATGTCCACAACCTGGAACTACTTTCATTAGTTTATGCCCTGAAGTTGTGGAGACATTACCTACTGGGTCAAAGATTCACTTTGATGACATATCATCAGAGCTTAAAGTGGATCTTTACTCAGAAGGATCTCAACATGCACCAAAGACGGTGGATGCAGACCCTGCAAGAATTTGATTTTGAAATCAAGTACCGCCCAGGCAAAGAAAATATGGTAGCAGATGCCCTCAGCAAAAAAGCCTCCTTGCTTGAAATTACTGTAGTGTCAAATCCTTTGATTATTGAAGCAAGAGAGAAGATCATGCAGGATAGATTCTTTGGCCCTATTGCTACCCTACTTATGCAGGAAAGCAAAACTCCACAGGAGTTGAACCGAGTTTAAGGGTACAGCCTGGATGATGGAATTATTTATTATAATCGCAGGCTATGTGTTCCCAAGGATGAGGGAACTAAGGGTTAAATTCTGAATGAAGCCCATGACAGCCTTATTTGCAGGACATCCAGGTTTCATCAAAACCTACATGTTTGTGAAGAAAAGCTTCTTTTGGCCTGGTCTAAAAAAGGATGTGCTTAATCATGTACGTCAATGTCTAACTTGTCAGAAAGTCAAGGCCGAGAGAGTAAAAATGCATGGGAAATTACATCCATTAGACATCCCCCAGATGAGGTGGGAATGTATCAGTATGGATTCTATTACTGGATTACCTTCAGTGCAATCAGGTTACAACTCCATCTTCGTGGTAGTTGATAGACTAACCAAAGTTGCCCATCTGATTCTAGTAAAAGAAACCTACACTGCAGTGGATGTGGCCAGAGTGTTCCTGAAGGAAATCTTCAGATTGCATGGCCTACCCAGGAGAATAGTAAGTGATCGAGATCCCAAATTCACGTCAAGATTCTGGACTGCATTTTTTGAAGCAGTAGGAACTTTCTTGGATCTCAGCACAGCTTACCACCCCGAGACCGATGGTCAAACTGAAAGGGTGAACCAAGTAATCGAAGATATACTTCGGTCATGCTGTGGCAGAGAACCCAAGAAGTGGCTAAGCTATCTGCACACCTAGATGAGTTCGCCTACAATGCTTCTTATCACAGAAGTATTGGGATGTCCCCTTTCAAAGCTCTGTATGGACAAGATTGCTTAACTCCATTAACTTGGTCCGACCCATTGATTAGGGTCGAGATGTCCAGACAGATGCTTGAGGACATGGAGCAACAGATGCAGTCAATTCGTAAAGAGATAAAAGCTGTCCCAAGATAGACAGAAGCAGTATGCAGATAAGAAGAGGACAGACAGAGAAATCGAAGAAGCAGATATGGTCTTCATTCGAGTACACCCCAAAAGAAGTTCTCTATCTCTTGGGAAGTACAAGAAGTTATCCCCCAGATATTGTGGGCCATATTTGATTACAAAGAAAGTAGGTGACTTAGCCTACGAGCTTCTTTTGCCTCATCATCTCAAAGTACATAATGTATTTCATGTCAGCCTTCTTAAAAAGTATGTACCAAGCCCAAATCATGTGCTTGATGATGAAATCTTAACTTCTTCATCCCAAGGGCAGATGGAACTCCAACCTGAAGAAATCCTTGATGTTTGAGAAAAGGTTCTCAGGGATAGAATTCTGAGAGAATTATTGGTCAAATGGAAGTTCTATCCTTTTGAAGATGCCACCTGGGAGAAAGAAGCCGAACAATTACGGGATTACCCCCAATTTGCAAGATGAGGACATCTCGCGTTTTTCAAGTGGGAGAGAATGTAAGATTCCTCCCCAGCCTCTCAAGATGTCTAGTATCTTCCCCTGTAATCAATCCCCTCTTCAGAAATATAAAACATCTTGTTTCTGCCTGTTTTGGCCTAGAGAGAGAGAAAATATCCTAGAGAGAGGTTATTCAGACTTTGAATATTTTTGGATGGAAAAATATCTCTTCTTATTAAAATAAGCTCCCCTGAAACAGAAGTTTAAAAAGATTTTCAGTTGAAGGTGCATTAGAAATCAAGTATAATCAAGAGGCCTTATCCTAGGGGTCCAGATTTTCTAAAAATTTTGAATTAAGGTTTTGAGGGGCCAACCAGATTCATCCAAATGTGTGGAGAAGATAAATAGAAGAAATAAAGAAACTCCCTCCCCCCCAAAAAATGAGTAAATACTCACATAAGATGAAGAGTGGACTAAGGACTAAAGGAAATACTAAAAAAATGGATTTTTGACACCTCACAATGGGAATTCCCCCCTCATGAAGGAGGCGCCTACTTCACATGTGTGGTGGAGTTTAAAATTATCAAAAATTGAGATATTTCATCTCTCCCCAAGTCTCAAGTAAGCTAAACTGACCTAGAAATGGTCAAAATTGACCAAACTGATCTGGAAAATTCTAGAATCAGTTTGCTTGGTTAGAAGCTCACTTTTTCCTTTAAATAGAAGCCTCCCCCTTTGTTGAAGCTTAATAGTGTTTTATGCACTGTTACTTCACTCCTCCCAAGAGCCAAGAACTGTGAATTTCTTAATAATTCACTAGTTTTTTACCATTCCCTCTTCTAAAGATTTAGTGGCCACTCTTGTTGCAAACAAGAGTAGATCCCTCAAACCATCAAGCCAAAGGAAAGCTCCTAGAATTCATGTAAGTTAGAAATCTTATATTTTTCTTTATTCTTTTAAAGGTTTTCTAATTTTTGTTTTGTTTGAAATGATAAATGGATGCTATGCCTTGTTGGAAAGGCTTTCCCCCTCTCTCATTCTTAAAATCGGCCCTTCTTTATCCTAGTTCAGTGATCTAATAGTTGGAATTAAACTTTTCATATTGTTTCTTTTTTTTAAAAGTGAAATTTAATTAGTTTAGAGTGCTTAAAACCATTTGGGGATAATTTTTATGTAATTTTAAGATAGAAAAAATTAAAAAATGGTCAGCCATACAAAGGAGGTTATGGCAAAATTTTCTAAAATTTTGTGAAATAAGTTTCATCTTTTATTATTCTAAAAGAATAATCCCTATCGATTGTGTATTCTAAAAGTGTCATTTTCATTCATGCATAGAAAGATGCATATTGATTATTTTTATTATAAAAGAGTGATTTTTAATAGAAAGATGCATATTGATTATTTTTTTATTATAAAAGAGTGATTTTTAATAGAATCAAATTCTATGCATAGAAAGATGCATATTGATTATTTTTATTATTATAAAAGAGTGATTTTCAATAGAATTAAATTCTATGTATAGAAAGATGCAGATTATTTTTTTTACAAAAGTGTTAATTTCATCAAAATGGATTTTATGCATAAATAGATGCATAAAAGAATATTTTTTATTATATACGTGTTAATTTCATCAAAATGGATTTTATGCATAAATAGATGCATAAAACAATATAATGTTTTTTATTATAAAAGTGTTACTTTCATCAAAATGGATTTTATGCATAAATAGATGCATAAAATAATATATATATATTTTTTATAAAAGTGTTACTTTCATCAAAATGGATTTTATGCATAAATAGATGCATAAAATAATATAATGTTTTTTATTATAAAAGTGTTACTTTCATCAAAATGGATTTTATGCATAAATAAATGCATAAAATAATATATATATATTTTTTATAAAAGTGTTACTTTCATCAAAATGGATTTTATGCATAAATAGATACATAAAAGAATATTTTTTATTATAAAAGTGTTACTTTCATCAAAATAGATTTTATGCATAAATAGATGCATAAAAGAATATTTTTATTATAAAAGTGTTACTTTCATCAAAATGGATTTTTATGCATAGATAGATGCATAAAATAATATTTTTATTATAAAAGTATTACTTTCATTAAAATGGATTTATTTACGTAAAATGATGCATAAAAGATTTTTTTTTATCGTAAAAGTGGTACTTTCACTAATATTGATTTTATGCATAAATAGATGCATAAAAGAATATTTTTTTATTATAAAAGTGTTACTTTCATTTAAATGGATTTTATGCATAAATAGATGCATAAAAGAATATTTTTTTATTATAAAAGTTTCACTTTCATCAAAATGGATTTTATGCATAAATAGATGCATAAAAGAATTTTTTTAATTATAAAAGTGTTACTTTCATCAAAATGGATTTTTTTGCATAAAAAGATGCATAAAAGAATATTTTTATTATAAAAGAGTTACTTTCATTAAAATGGATTTTTATGCATAAAATGATACATAAAAGAATTTTTTTAATTGTAAAAGTGTTACTTTCACTAATATTGATTTTTAAGCATAAAAGAAATTTTTTTATTACAAAAGGGTTTCCATGACCAATATTATTTTTACTCATAAAATGATGCATAAAAGAAATTTTTTATCAAAATAAGAGTTTACTTTAATCCTATGTTTAAATCCCATGAATATTGGAAAAATGAATAAGTAAATACTCAGTGAAGGAAAATTATACCGTTTTATATTCTCTAGGATGGTAATGAGAAAATTCAGAAAAACTATCGAAGTCGGAATTTTAGATAAATGATTAATTTATTCCTCATAGGAATTCGTGTTTAGTTTTGAATTCAGTAAAGTAGTAATTGAAATATTACCTTCGAGAAAGATAGTTCAGGGAGAATCTTTCCAGACTCAAACCCTGAATCAGACTATGACCAAGACATAACTCCTTCGTCAATTTCAAGAAATGACGATGTGACCAGTTCAGTAATCTACACTCAAATTACCCACGAAATCTGAAACTAAGTTGAGACCTTTGATTTTGATATGAGGATCAAGATTATTGAATTCGAGGAATTCTGTTTGGGATTCCATACCTGTGATCTCGAAGTATTGGGGATACAGATTTAAGAAATACCCATTGTATTCAAAAGAAATTCAAAACTGAAAACTTGCATAGAAACCCTGTTTTTCTTAAAGGACTGTCTTACGCCAGAATGCTGGAGGGAGTATTTGGTATGTGTGTGTTCTAAGGGAAGTTCGGTTGCAACAACTGGCAGGGAGTGTTCAAAGGATGGCTCATGCGGCAAAAACCTGCTCAGGTCTTGACCAGCCTGGGTATGGTGTAAAATGGTGTGCTTCCGGTATGATGGGCGAGGGCCGACGAAGCGGTTCCTGAGTGAAGTGCCAGGACACCTAAGGAGGATCCTGGAGGGTTCTGACCAGGAGATGCACAGGCTCGTGGTGCCGAGGACACCCATGCGTATGTCATGGAAGATATATATGTACGATGACGAGAAACTTATTGTAATCTTTTACTGGATCTCGTTGGTGACCTGCTGGTCTCAACAGAGAGTCCAGAGTGATACTGTTTTGTGAGAAACAAGGACTGAATAGAAATTTTGAGTTATGACATCTGTAACCAGTAGTTGTTTGTCAATGGATTGTTTTATAAATTAAAGTTTAAAGAGGAGTGTGTGAGTATCTGTATTCTAAAGCAAAAGTTAAGAAAGGCTTTCAATTATGGGTGGGTGAGTACTTGTATGGTTCTACTATTCAAGTGGGTTGGCGGTGGCCATGGGCCGGATGGGGTTAGGCTGGAATCAGTAGAGTTTTAATAATAAAATTGATTAATAGGATTACGCTTAGAACTTGAGTAGTTAATTAAGCTTGAAGACTTCTCAAATGAATAGATCAACGGCTGTGCCTAATTCAAATAGGAAAAAAGCCTTGATTCCTTCAAGTTAAGTCTGTTATAGTTTCCCTTCTATCTGGTTTATTCAGATGAAGGTTAGATCAATCTTAACTTTATTAGAAAAACTCGTTAACAAATTCCCAATGGTGGAATCGTCCCCGCTTTCCGGGCATGGGAAATTTTCCCGGTTTCGGTTTTCAGAATGACAACCATCTTAGTCTCGTGCCCGGACATTCGAGGCCGAGGCCCTGAGTGGAAAACCCTGCCCCGCACAAGAGGGAGTTGCTTCCGGCAATCGGGAATCTGGTGCGCAGAGGGGCAGTGGGATCCCACAGTTGGTATCAGAGCACTGTTGTAAATTTACGTAACAACAACAGAAATTGCTTAAATTTTTAAAGTAAATCTGGGAAATAATGTTTTCACTTGTTTATATTATGTTGAATGAACTTCAAAAATTGAAAACTCATAAATTGAATTGGAAATTTATAGATGGATACCCCGAACCTATCTGGCATTCCTGAACTCTCCCAGAGTCGGGATATGATAGCCTTTGCATTTGAGCACCTCATCAACTCTGCTATGATCCGAGTGAGCAGAGTGAGACTCGAGCGTCATTTTGAGAGTCTTTACTTTCCTGATCCTCTTGAGCGACGTCGATATATGTGGTTCTGTGGAGGACGATGTATTAATGTCAGTACCAGTCAGCGTCAGAGGCTCAGGCAAAATATTTCCTTAGCCATGATTCTGATAAGGCTAGGACTTGTTCAGCATGTACAACTCTTTGATTATTCACCCAGGAACTTCAGAACTTCATGCCGAGTTTTTAGGCTTCTTAGCCGCTTTATCCCTAGAGACAGAATTACAGCACCTCTTTTTGTAATGAATCGTGTGTACCATGGCATGTCTCCTTTGCAATTTTGCTTCTTTATGTGTATACGATTGAGCCAGTTATTTTGGGGAGCCGTGATGCTCTATGTATATATCAAAAACTTTTGATAATAAATGATGTTTACAAAAGAATTCCAAATTGTTTTCATGATTGTGAATATGGTTAATCTTGTTTCATGAAGTATGATGAAATAATTATCTGTTTAAAGAATAAATCATAAAAATTAAATAATCATAAATCTGTTATCAAAGTTAAGTTGACAAAAATCTTGTTTTGTCAGAATCAAGAGGCGCGCAGCCCGTGCAAGGCAACCGGATCCTCTAACCGATGACGAAGAGTTAGATCCGGATGTTTGAAAAGCCCTACACAGATCCCAACTTGGTCCCTTCAAGGGTGAAGGGGAGCAGTTAGGTGAAGTAGTGGAAAAATGGATTGAGGCAATGGAGGAATACTTTGATGTAACTGGTTACAATGAGAGAAGCAAGATGGCTCTCGCCAAGTAGTTAAAGATTGTGGAAACGACCAGGGTCGCTTGTTGGAGGAATCACTGTGAGACTAACCGTCTCGACCGGAATACCCAGACCTGGACCGATCTTAAAGCTTATCTCAGAAACAGGTTTTGTCCACCGAGCTTCCTTGAAACTAAAATCAATGAGTTCTTAGAACTAAAGTAGGATAGCCGGACAATTGAACAGTACAATCAAGCTTTTGCCCTTCTCCTCAAATATTCCCCGTAATTGGATGAAGAGCAGTTGATGGCCAGGTTCATTCGAGGAATGAACGAGCCATTGGACACCTTAGTAAAGAATGCCAAACCTGTCTCAATGGCCGAAGCAGTAAGAATGGCGAAAGATTTTGCCAAAGCCTTTGTTGTTAAGGTCTCGCTAAAGCCTGCACCCTCTAACTTTAAAAGATTCCAAACCCCGGGAAGTACTTCAAACTTTCCTCAAGTTCCGCCTTAGACTGTAGGCAGCCAGAGTAGTCACAATTGCAGCCAGAGCAGTCACAATTGCAGAAGTAGTGGAAGAGGAAAGAGAAAAGAGGACATATTTATGCTGCAATTGAAAACCAAGGGCCAAATCGCCAATTCTCCATCATTCATACTCCAGCTGAGTATCAGGGTAAGCCTTTTAAGCTTTTGATTGATTCAGGCAGTACTAATTCTTTCATTTTCCCTGGATGCTTGCGTAAGCTAGTCTTAGATCAGAAATTAGGAAAACCTATGCGGAAGATTCTTTTCACTCACCTTGAGACAGATCGTATTCAGTTCGGAGTTATACCAACGGGATTTAGATGGAAATTTAACTGATTGTCAGTTCAGAGCTATACCTTTGGGAGTTTTTGACGGGATCCTTGGAATGGATTGGCTCCACAAAAATCAAGCTGGCATTCACTGTCATAATGGAACCATTTCCTTCCATGACCTTCATGGAAACAAGGTTCAAGGAATTTCAAGATCCCCAAGTTTGCAGTTAGTAAAAGCTTCCTTCCATGACCTTCACGAAAACAAGGTTCAAGGAACCGGAATTTCAGGATCCCCAAGTCTGCAATTAGTAAAAGCTTCTAAGTTCCTAAAAGGAACCAGAATTTCAGGATCCCCAAGTCTGCAATTAGTAAAAGCTTCTAAGTTCCTAAAAGGACTTAGAAAGAAGCAGCGCATTTATCTTATCAAAATGAATTCGGTAGACTCAAAGTTAAAAGCTAAAGAACCTGAATGGTTAAGTGATTATGATGATTTATTCCCAGCAGAGCTAACAGAGATGCCCCCAATTCGGGTAGTAGACCATGTGATAGAATTGACCCCCGCAGTGGCCTTGCGCACGTACAAAATGCTAGTTCCTGAAGCCATCGAACTCAAGGAAGAGCTTAGACAACTGTTAGAACAAGGGTTTATAAGACCCAGTGTTTCACCTTGGGGTGCGCCAGTTGTCTTTCAGAAAAAGAAAGATGGAATGCTAAGACTCTGTGTGACTACAGAGGTCTCAATCAGATAGTCAAGAATAAGTATCCTATCCCTAGAATTGATGAGCTTCTGGACAGGCTAAGTGGAGCCCAGATCTTCACAAAGATAGATCTCAAATTAGGGTATTATCAGATCAGGATTAATGAGCAAGATATCCCGAAGACAGCCATCAATACTCGGTATGGGCATTATGAATTCACTGTCATGCCGTTTGGATTGACAAATGCCCCAGCTACATTCAATTGCTTAATGCAGGACATTCTCAGAGAATACTTCGATGATTTCGTTCTTGTTTTCTTTGATGATATTCTGATTTACTCAAAGAATGCAGCTGACCATGAAGCTCATGTCAGAAAAGTTCTTGAGATTCTAAGGAAGCACCAACTCTTTGAGCAAATGCACTTTCTCTGCTGACCATGTTGAATACTTGGGCTTTCTGGTATCAAAAGATAGAATTTCTCCAGATTCCGTAAAAGTCCAAGCAGTCATAGATTGGCCTAAACCAAAGATAGTGAAAGAAGCCAGAGGATTCTTGGGATTGACTGGTTGGTATAGAATTTTTATACCAAAGTATGCTCTCATAGCTTCCCCCCTAACTAATCTTCTCAAGAAGAATATCCCGTTTCAATGGTCTGCCAGGTGCCAGAGTGCTTTTGATAAGCTAAAGACCGCCTTGGTAACCAATCCGAGTTGCCAGATTTTTCTCTACCCTTTGAGGTAGTAAAACTGATGCCAGTGGTTTTGCCATGGGAGGTACACTTATGCAGGAAGGTCATGCAGTGGCCTATGAATCCCGAAAACTCAGAACGCATGAGAGGAATTATGTTGTCCATGACCTGGAACTACTTTATGCCCTAAAGTTGTGGAGACATTACCTACTGGGTCAAAGATTCACTTTGATGATAGATCATCAGAGCTTAAAGTGGATCTTTACTCAGAAGGATCTCAACATGCACCAAAGACGATGGATGTAGACCCTGTAAGAATTTGATTTTGAAATCAAGTACCACCCAGGCAAAGAAAATGTGGTGGCAGATGCCCTCAGCAGAAAAGCCTCCTTGCTTGCAATTACTGTAGTATCAAATCCTTTGATTATTGAAGCAAGAGAGAAGATCATGCAGGATAGATTCTTTGGCCATATTGCTACCCTACTTATGCAGGAAAGCAAAACTCCACAGGAGTTGAACCAAGTTCAAGGGTACATCCTGGATGATGGAATTATGTATTATAATAACAGGCTATGCATTCCCAACAAGGATGAGGGAACTAAGGATTAAATTCTGAATGAAGCCCATGACAGCCTTATTGCAAGACATCCAGGTTTCATCAAAACCTACATGTCTGTGAAGAAAAGATTCTTTTGGCCTGGTCTAAAAAAGGATGTGCTTAATCATGTACGTCAATGTCTGACCTGTCAAAAAGTCAAGGCCGAGAGAGTAAAAATGCTTGGGAAATTACATCCATTAGACATCCCCTAGATGAAGTGGGAATGTATCAGTATGGATTTTATTCTGGATTACCTTCAGTGTAATCAGATTACAACTCCATCTTCGTGGTAGTTGATAGACTAACCAAAGTTGCCCATCTGATTCCAGTAAAAGAAACCTACACTGCAACGGATGTGGCTAGAGTGTTCCTCAAGGAAATCTTCAGATTGCATGGCCTAAACTACCCAAGAGAATAGTAAGTGATCGAGATCCCAAATTTACGTTGATGGCACGGAAGCGGTAAAGCTGTTTATGCCCTTATAGCATGCCACACTTCCACACACGCATGCAAACACACCAGAACACCAGACCAAAGAGCATGAACAAGACTCATATTTCAGAAAAGACCTTGACCTTTACAGAGGTGGATATCCCAAAATATCCCAGACACCAGCTACACCAAGCACCCGCTCGCAATTAGCCTGCTCCAGCTCCTGGTCGCTCCCAAATCCCTTCGCTCTTGCTTCTCTGTAGCAGCCCTCCTCGCTCTTTGCACTGCACCTCGGCTGAAGACCACTCTCTCCTACACCACAGCACACTGCCAGTTCCCCAAGCAAAAAACCAGTCACACCTCTTTGTCCTCACTAGCCTGTCTTCTCTTCTCTTCACGGCGATGCTCCACTACTTGCGAGCCCTCCTGAGCATCCAGTAAACACACCAGAACTGCCTCTCTCTACAAGTGGCTGGGGGCTCCCTTCCTTCTAGTTGTCAGTCACCCAGTCTTCGCCACCAACCACAGCTAGCACCCAACACCCAAGGCACTCACTCTTGTCAGCATCCAGCTACTGCCAAAACCAAAGCAGTGACCCACTCTTCGCTTCCTCTACTTCATTAACTCTCCCAGTTCACAAGAGAAGCATCCCCCCTCCACTTTGTTGGACGTTTTCCTCCTTCACTCATTTGCTGCTCCCTTAGCTTCGCTACCAGCTGCCACCAGCCTCCTGTTTAATCGCTCCAGTCACCAGCCACCATAGCACCTCCTGTTTCTGCATCCAGAGGCGGCCATCCCTTCCTCTCTCTCACTCTCCAGAGGCGGCTTTTTCTCAGTCGCCAGCCATCCCGTCTCTTGCCCTTCTGCGCATATGGCTGCTCACGCCCCAGCGCCTGCAGCTCTTCCGCTTCCTCTGCTCTCCTCTGGGTACGCCAGCGAGACCCCCTTCAACAACACGGCCCCATGTTAATATAACCAGCCCAGCCTTCTCGTCATCGCCAGTAGGCTGTGCCAGTCGTCGCCGCCTCCCTCTCCCTTTGCTTACGTCAGTGAGACTGCGCGCCACCAGCTCTCTTTCAGCGCCAACTTCCTTTTGAAGCAAAACAACATACCCTCCTTCTCTTCCACGACCTGCCTCCCCTAGCCTCTGTTAGCAGCCCTTAGGCTCCTCTTCACAGTCGACGTCCCTCGCATCGTCACCACCTGCAGCCAGCCCTTCTCCTCGCTTCTTTGTAGTTGGCACGCTAAGAGGCCCCAGAGAGTCTCCCCTCCAATAACACGACCCCCTTTTCTTCTTCCAGCTGCGCTCTCCAGCTCATAGGCGATTTCCACACGCGGCACCACTTCCTCTCTCCTCGTCGCAGGCCTACAGCTGCTCACGTCCCAGCACCACACAAGCACCAACGCGGCTCTCTCCTCGCACTCTCCCCCAGAGAGTCCCAGCTGTATCCACACTCTGCCATGAGGCCGTCTCTTTTTCCTCTCCTCGCCGACTTCGCCAGCTTCTGGAAGGACTTCGCTGGCAGCTGCTCCAATCTCCACGCATGCCTTGTTTTTTATGGCCACATTTTATCATTTTTTATTTTTTTCAAAGGCCTAAAGATGGCCACCCATATTGCTTTCACACCCACCAATTTTAAAGGCAACAAAGGCCCCTTCACCTATTTTTTTCAAAGGCCTAAAGATGGCCACCCATATTGCTTTCACACCCACCAATTTTAAAGGCAACAAAGGCCCCTTCACCTATTAATTGCCCTCCCTTCCACATACCTTCAATGCGACCTTCCAAGTGCCCATTGTCCATGCGGACGCATACACAATTCAAGTGGCCGAGCAGCTGACATCTTCTCCATCATCTGACCTCTCACTGGACAAGCTGTACATGCTCACATCAAAACCATTTACTCTGTACACCTGGCAACGCTCTCAAAAGTAAAACTTCACACATGCCATGTACACGTATGTATATATTATCAGCCTCTATTTTGTCCACACATATTTAGCAACCCCCTACTTCTGCTGAGACATTCATGTCCAGCAGCTGTACAAACAGGGATGAAATATTCAGATTTTCCTCTGTACCTTCCACATCCTCCTGACATGCATCACAAGCTTCCTGATCTTCTTCTTTCACGGCTAACATCAATCGAGCAAAATATTTCTTCAGTCGTAAACCATTTACTCTCCTTTTATGCTTCTTTCCATCCAAATCAGCAAGCTGATAACTCCCATTATCAAATTTTCTCTCAACTTTATACGGACCCTCCCACTGTCTGGAATGCAGTATGAAAAGTATTGTCTGGAATGCAGTATGAAAAGTATTATCCAACTTGCTATTATACCTGAGAACCAGATCACCCTCTTCAATTTCTTTTTGCTCCACCTTCTCATTCTCTCTCTCTTGTCTTTTCAATTGCATAGCTGCATAGTGATCAAATGCTAGCTCTCTGTCTAGCTGAACTATTTGCAAAGCCAGTAATCTTTCTCTGTAACAATTAATAGGCTCATGCCCTTCTTCAATCAAAAACTTCAAAGCTGGAAATTCCACATCAATAGGCATGAGTGCTTCTTTCCCATAAACTAAATGAAAAGGTGAGAATTGTGTACCAGATTTTACTGCAACCCTGTATGCCCATAATACACGATTCATCTCTATATCCCAATTCTTAATATGGCCTTCTGTCATTTTGGTTATCATCAGCTTAAATTCACCATTGAATCTTTCATTCAAGCCATTGCATTGAGGGTGATAAGGAGTGGAGTACTTGTGGTTGATATTCAATCTTCTGCATAAATGGTCAACTACCTCTCCTCTAAATTCAGGTCCATTATCTGATAGTATCTCCAGAGGAATTCCAAACCTGCAGCATATATGTTCATACACAAAATCAGCCACCTCTTTACTATCCACTCTCTTCACTGCCTTCACTTCTGCCCATTTTGATAGGTAATCCACCGCAGTAAGCACATAACACTTTCCTCTGGCTGTCCTGGGAAATGGTCCAACTGCATCCACTCCCCATCTTTCAAAAATGTCATATACCAGCATGATGTTTCTCGGCTCCATTTTTAAGATCCTCTTCCCCATTCTCTGGCACTCATGGCAAGACCTGCACCAGTGTTGAATATCCTTCTGGATGGAAGGCCATACATAACCCTCCAGTAATATCTTCTGAAAAGTGATCTTAAATGCATAATGACCCCCACATGCTCCCTCATGATTTGAAGATAGAATATAACAAATCTCTTCTCTCCAGGGAATTCTCCTCAATACCTGATCAGCTCCCTGCATGTATAATTCATCCCCAATCATGACATAATGCTTACTTTTCCTGATAAAATGATACTTTTGGCCTTTTTTGAGCTCCTCAGGCAAGCGACCTGAGAGTAGATAATCCACCACTCTGGACAGGTATTCCCTCCCTCTGTATAATGGCTCTTTGATTTTTGCAATTACTGGATCCTGATTAATTGCCTCCTGAGCCAACTCATGTGCCATATGATTTTCCTCCCGCCGCACATGTTGAATACTCCATGCTGTAAATTGATGTAGCAGCCTTCTAACATTAGCCAGACATTCTTTTAATCTCGGATTCTTTGCTCGCCAGCTACCCAAGACCTGCTTTACCACTAATAGAGAATCTCCCTTTATGATTAGCTTTTGAATTTTTTGCTTTAAAGCAGCCTGCAACCCTTGAAATAATGCTATGTACTCAGCCTCATTGTTACTTTCAGCTTCCAGATGTATTCCATTCTTTAGAATCAGTACGCCTTCTGAATCCATATCCCCCGGTGGCCTGATGTATACTCCTTTTATACGAACCATCAAAGAACAAAACATGAGCTCCAGGAATGATAATCTGTTCCTCTTTTTCTATCTTTGAATCCACTTCCTTCACTAGTATCGGGCCATCTTTGTATGTTAGAAGATCTGCCAGAGTTGCCTTACAAGTATCCTCAATCAAAAATGAGAAATCATACTCTTGAAGCTCCACTAACCATCGCATCATACCTTTTGAGAGTGAAGTACCATTCACCAGCTGAGGGAGTAAAATATAATTTGTCAGCACCACAAATGGTTTCATCAGGAGATATGATCTGAATTTCCTGCAAGCATACACCAAACTTGACAAAACCAATTCAGCCTCAGTATATTTCCTCTCTGCTTCTGTCTTCACTCTACTTGCATAATACACAGGCTTCATATATCTGGATTCATCTCCTCTCTGCATTCAGATTGCTCCAACTACATGCGGACCAAAAGATGGATTCACATAAAAGACCTGAGAGAAATCCGGAGCTTTCACACTGGAAATACCTCCCAATTCCTCCTTTACTTTCTCAAACACTTCCTCGCATTCTTCATTCCATTGCAATGGTTCCTTCTTCATAGCCTGCTGAAGAGGATAAAGCAGTTGAGACATTAAAGGAACAAATCTTGCCATATATTTTACCTTTTGGACAAAAGTCTGCAGCTGCCTGGATGTTGATGGTGCAGATAATAAGACAAGAGCTTTTATCTTCTCTGGATCAGGTTCAATTCCATTCTGAGATATCATATGCCCCAACAGCTTCACTTTTGAATGTCCTAAATGACACTTCTTTGGATTCAGCTGTCCACCTGTATCATCCATTTTAGAAAATACTTGCTCCAATTTATTACCATGCTCTTTTTGAGAACTATACACACATATATCATCCAAAAAAGCTCTCACAAAATGATCTGTAAGAGGTGCAAGTACTCTATCAGTGTTCCTCTGATACCACGAGGGTTCATTTTTCAAGCCAAATGGTACTACTCGGTAATAGAAGCAACCCCACGGTGTAATGATGGTGGTTTTAGCCTGATCTTCCTCAGCAATTGAGATCTGAAAATATCCAGAGAAGCCATCGCATACACTATACCTCTCATATCCAGCTACCTTGTCCAAAACATCATCAATAAATGGCAGAGGATAATGATTGCTTTTTGTTGCAGCATTCAGAGGCTTGTAATCAATACAGACTCTCCAACCACCTGTATGCTTTGGAGTGAAGACCACTGGATTTGCCCAATCTGAGTGATCTATTGGATAAATTAACCCTGCTTTTAACAACTTACTCAGCTCCTCTCTTAATACAGGCAATAGTTCTCTATTTATCCTCCTCAGTTTCTGAAACACTGGCCTCACTCCCTCTTTCAATACTATTGGCATTGGCTCACATTTAAATCCTCGGATCTCTTCATATGAAGTAATAAATAAATGAGGAAATTTATGTATTACCTTTATATATTCTTCTTTCTCCACTGGTTGCAATTTAGGATTCAGCATGCCCTGTAACAGCTTCTCTTTGCACTAGGTGATGGAGGCTGCATCAGACTGTCCATATCTTCAAGTCTGCTTTCTTCTTCCCTCTTTAACTCCTCTTCAAGCTTGCATCATATGCTTGCTTTCTTCCTTCATTATAAATGATACCTGGCTCTCATCATCAGAAGTAGAACTCTCTTCTTCAGTTTCACTATCTGAATACCCATCAGTACCTGTTTCTTCAGGCTCACTCTTCATTTCCCGCTTACTACTCATGTTAAATTTCCTGGCTCTCCCTCTCCTATTATGTACTGTTATGGTTCCCCTTTTCCAGTTTTGGATAGCACCCACCTGTCTAAGCCAAGGTCTGCCCAAAATCAGCGGATAAGCTCCCAAACCAGCTGGCATAATATGGCAATTTATATTGCAAACCACACCAAAAGCAGTCACTGGCACTTCTGTGCATACACCCAGACACTTTACTTTTGCATGATTTGCCAAACGGAGTCTAAAGTCTGAACTAGTATTCAGCTTCAACCCCAATCTCTCCATACAGGACTGAGTCATCACACTGATTTGTGCACCGCCATCAACATATGCTTCTCCAACACTCACACTTCCACACCAGGCATCAACTGATGGACAAATATCAGGAAGGTCTTCCACAGACATCAGCTCCATTTCGCCTTGTGTGGGCTCCTGCTCATTTACTTTCCTCGGATTTGCCAACTTCTTCCACTCTCTCTTAAGCTTCGGACACAATCCAAGCAATTGGGCAAATGTTATATTGGCTACCCTTCCCTTTAAGTCTCCCATCAATGTATACTCCTCTTGGCCTTGACCAATATGCAAATCTGAAGTTTTATAATGTCTCCTTGGCTTCCTCTTCTTCTTCTCTGGTTGAGGGCTTATATCAAATTGGACATGTTTACCTTTCTTAGAAGATGGTTCAGGTTCTGCCATTGTACTCCTCGTCCTCTTTGCCACAGGCATAATCTCTGGAATGGTCTCCACTTCTATCAAGCTGAGAGCCGGTCCCTTTCCCTTATCCTCCCATTTGACTCCACTAGTAGAGGGTTGATTTGGATCTTTTACTTCAACACTATGGTCCCCCGATCTATCATTAGTCCTCTGCATCACAGGATATATTCCACCACCTGCTCTGGGCGGCTTGTCACATTGAGGGCTGATATGTCCCCGCTCCCCACAGTTCCAGCATTGGACATTACTCAAATAGTAGCCCCGTCCTCTCCCTGTTCCTCCCATGTTCCCTTCACCTGTTGAGATACTGTCCCTTCTATTATTTGGTGCACCTCGGCTTCTTCCCTTTCCACCTGCTTCCATCCAATTCAAACTTAGAGACTTCATGAGCTCCACTGCATCATGTATGTCCCTCTTCAAAGTGTCTTCCTGTTCTAGAACAACAGCAGCTTCCCTTTCAGGATGTATACTCTCAATTTCTGGCATCTTCACAAACTTCTTCGGCTCTTCCTGTATTCCCATCTGCCTCAGACGCTTCACCTTCCACTCCTTCTCTCGAGCTACTCTGACAGCCTCCTCAAAGCTATCCAGGTTCTTCAGCTCCACCTTCAGATGGAGGGTTGGCTCCAGACCAGCCACAAACCGGTCTCTCTTTATCATCTGCGGGGGTACTTCAGGAATCAGAGCCTCACACCATAGACTCCACAGTCTACCAAACTCTATCAGGTACTGATCCACATCCTGACCATCCTTCTGCTGAATGTTGCACAATTCCTTCCACACCTCATTTGGACTCCTCACTCGGGCAAACTGTGCCAAGAATGCAGCTCTGACTACACGGTACTCAGGATCTTGTTGATGAATGTTCCTGTGTGTAGTCACAAACATCTATAACCATGTTTTTGCATCACCCTGCAAGCAATAAGCCAAAATCTGAGAAAGGATCTCCGGGGTTGCCCTGTCTTTCATCAAGGCTGTAAATTCCATCTTCTCCAGAAACCTGACTGCACTTTCCTGTGGCAATCCCCAATACTCTGGGAAATCTTGAGCCATTCTTCCAAATCTTTCTTCACACAGCCCCTATCTTCTTTCACAAACCAGAGGAAATCTGCTCCTCTGTGGAGGCACCAAAAAGTGATGGCACGGAAGCGGTAAAGCTGTTTATGCCCTTATAGCATGCCACACTTCCACACACGCATGCAAACACACCAGAACACCAGACCAAAGAGCATGAACAAGACTCATATTTCAGAAAAGACCTTGACCTTTACAGAGGTGGATATCCCAAAATATCCCAGACACCAGCTACACCAAGCACCCGCTCGCAATTAGCCTGCTCTAGCTCCTGGTCGCTCCCAAATCCCTTCGCTCTTGCTTCTCTGTAGCCCTCCTCGCTCTTTGCACTGCACCTCGGCTGAAGACCACTCTCTCCTACACCACAGCACACTGCCAGTTCCCCAAGCAAAAAACCAGTCACACCTCTTTGTCCTCACTAGCCAGTCTTCTCTTTTCTTCACGGCGATGCTCCACTACTTGCGAGCCCTCCTGAGCATCCAGTAAACACACCAGAACTGCCTCTCTCTACAAGTGGCTGGGGGCTCCCTTCCTTCTAGTTGTCAGTCACCCAGTCTTCGCCACCAGCCACAGCTAGCACCCAACACCCAAGGCACTCACTCTTGTCAGCATCCAGCTACTGCCAAAACCAAAGCAGTGACCCACTCTTCGCTTCCTCTACTTCATTAACTCTCCCAGTTCACAAGAGAAGCATCCCCCCTCCACTTTGTTGGACGTTTTCCTCCTTCACTCATTTGCTGCTCCCTTAGCTTCGCTACCAGCTGCCATCAGCCTCCTTTTAATCGCTCCAGTCACCAGCCATAGCACCTCCTGTTTCTGCATCCAGAGGCGGCCATCCCTTCCTCTCTCTCACTCTCCAGAGGCGGCTTTTTCTCAGTCGCCAGCCATCCCGTCTCTTGCCCTTCTGCGCATATGGCTGCTCACACCCCAGCGCCGCCTGCAGCTCTTCCGCTTCCTCTGCTCTCCTCTGGGTACGCCAGCGAGACCCCCTTCAACAACACGGCCCCATGTTAATATACCCAGCCCAGCCTTCTCGTCATCGCCAGCAGCTGTGCCAGTCGTCGCCGCCTCCCTCTCCCTTTGCTTACGTCAGTGAGACTGCGCGCCACCAGCTCTCTTTCAGCGCCAACTTCCTTTTGAAGCAAAACAACATACCCTCCTTCTCTTCCACGACCTGCCTCCCCTAGCCTCTGTTAGCAGCCCTTAGGCTCCTCTTCACAGTCGACGTCCCTCGCATCGTCACCACCTGCAGCCAGCCCTTCTCCTCGCTTCTTTGTAGTTGGCACGCTAAGAGGCCCCAGAGAGTCTCCCCTCCAATAACACGACCCCCTTTTCTTCTTCCAGCTGCGCTCTCCAGCTCATAGGCGATTTCCACATGCGGCACCACTTCCTCTCTCCTCGTCGCGCAGGCCTACAGCTGCTCACGTCCCAGCACCACACAAGCACCAACGCGGCTCTCTCCTCGCACTCTCCCCCAGAGAGTCCCAGCTGTATCCACACTCTGCCATGAGGCCGTCTCTTTTTCCTCTCCTCGCCGACTTCGCCAGCTTCTGGAAGGACTTCGCTGGCAGCTGCTCCAATCTCCACGCATGCCTTGTTTTTTATGGCCACATTTTATCATTTTTTATTTTTTTCAAAGGCCTAAAGATGGCCACCCATATTGCTTTCACACCCACCAATTTTAAAGGCAACAAAGGCCCCTTCACCTATTAATTGCCCTCCCTTCCACATACCTTCAATGCGACCTTCCAAGTGCCCATTGTCCATGCGGACGCATACACAATTCAAGTGGCCGAGCAGCTGACATCTTCTCCATCATCTGACCTCTCACTGGACAAGCTGTACATGCTCACATCAAAACCATTTACTCTGTACACCTGGCAACGCTCTCAAAAGCAAAACTTCACACATGCCATGTACACGTATGTATATATTATCAGCCTCTATTTTGTCCACACAACGTCAAGATTCTCGACTGCATTTTTTGAAGCAGTAGGAACTTTCTTGGATCTCAGCACAGCTTACCACCCCGAGACCGATGGTCAAATTGAAAGGGTGAACCAAGTAATCGAAGATATACAGAAGTATTGGGATGAGCCCTTTCAAAGCTCTGTATGGACAAGATTGCTTAACTCCATTAACTTGGTCCGCCGACCCATTGAAGATGGAACTCCAACCTGAAGAAATCCTTGATGTTCGAGAAAAGTTTCTCAGGAATAGAATTCTGAGAGAATTATTGGTCAAATGGAAGTTATATCCTTTTAAAGATGGCACCTGGGAGAAAGAAGCCGAACTGTTAAGGGATTACTCCCAGTTTGTGAGATGAGGACATCTCACGTTTTTCAAGTGGGAGAGAATGTAAGATACCTCCCCAGCCTCTCAAGATGTCCAGTATCTTCCCCTGTAATCAATCCCCTCTTCAAAAATATAAAAGATCTTGTTTCTTCTACCTGTTTTGGCCTCCTAGAGAGAGAAAATATTCTAGAGAGAGATTATTCAGATTTTAAATATTTTCAGATGGAAAAATATCTCTTCTTATTAAAATAAGTTCCCCCGAAACAGAAGTTCAAAAAGATTTTCAGAAGGTGCATTAGAAATCAAGTATAATATGTTCAAGAGGCCTTATCCTAGGGGTCCAGATTTTCTGAAAATTTTAAATTAAGGTTTTGAGGGGCAAACCAGATTCATCCAAATGTGTGGAGAAGATAAATAGAAGAAATAAAGAAAACCCCCCCAAAAATTGAGTAAATACTCACATAAGATGAAGAGTGGACTAAAGACCAAAGAAAATACTTAAAAAATGGATTTTTGACACCTCACAATGGGAATTCTCCCCTCATGAAGGAGGCGCCTACTTCACATGTGTGGTGGAGTTTAAAATTATCAAAAATTGAGATATTTCATCTCTCCTCTCTCCTAATTCAAGACCTAAAAATGGTTGAAAATTGACCAAACTGATCTGGAAAATTCTAGAATCAGTTTGCTTGGTTAGAAGCTCACTTTTTCCTTTAAATAGAAGCCTCCCCCTTTGTTGAAGCTTAATAGTGTTTTATGCACTGTTACTCTACTCCTCCCAAGAGCCAAGAACTGTGAATTTCTTAATAATTCACTAGTTTTTGACCATTCCCTCTTCTAAAGATTTGGTGGCCACTCTTGTTGCAAACAAGAGTAGATTCCTCAAACCATCAAGCCAAAGGAAAGCTCCCAGAATTCATGTAAGTTAGAAATCTTATATTTTTCTTTATTCTTTTAATGGTTTTTTAATTTTTATTTTGTTTGAAATGATAAATGGATGCTATGCCTTGTTGGAAAGGCTTTCTCCCTCTCTCATTCTTAAAATCAGCCCTTCTTTATCCTAGTTAAGTGATCTAATAGTTGGAATTAAACTTTTCATATTGTTTCCTTTTTTTAAAAGTGAAATTTGATTAGTTTAGAGTGGTTAAAACCATTTGGGGATAATTTTTAAGTAATTTTAAGATAGGAAAATTTAAAAAATGGTCAGCCATACAAAGAAGGTTATGGCGAAATTTTCTAAAATTTTGTGAAATAAGTTTCATCTTTAAGAATAATCCCTATCGTTTGTGTATTCTAAAAGTGTCATTTTCATTCATGCATAGAAAGATGCATATTGATTATTTTTATTATAAAAGAAAGATTTTCAATAGAAAGATGCATATTGATTATTTTTTATTATAAAAGAGTGATTTTTAATAGAATTAAATTCTATGCATAGAAATATGCATATTGATTATTATTTTTATCATAAAAGAGTGATTTTTAATAGAATTAAATTCTATGCATAGAAAGATGCATATTGATTATTTTTATTATTATAAAAGAGTGATTTTCAATAGAATTAAATTCTATGTATAGAAAGATGCATATTGATTATTTTTTTTACAAAAGTGTTAATTTCATCAAAATGGATTTTATGCATAAATAGATGCATAAAAGAATATTTTTTAAAATTTTAAAAGTGTTAATTTCATCAAAATGGATTTTATGCATAAATAGATGCATAAAATAATATATATTTTTTATTATAAAAGTGTTACTTTCATCAAAATGGATTTTATACATAAATAGATGCATAAAAGAATATTTTTTATTATAAAAGTGTTACTTTCATCAAAATGGATTTTATGCATAAATAGATGCATAAAATAATATTTTTATTATAAAAGTGTTACTTTCATCAAAATGGATTTTTATGCATAGATAGATGCATAAAAGAATATTTTTATTATAAAAGTGTTACTTTCATTAAAATGGATTTTTTTTTGCATAAAATGATGCGTAAAAGAAATTTTTTAATTGTAAAAGTGTTACTTTCACTAATATTGATTTTATGCATAAATAGATGCATAAAAGAATAATTTTTTATTATAAAAGTGTTACTTTCATCAAAATGGATTTAATGCAAATATGTTTTTTTATAAAAGTGTTACTTTCATCAAAATGGAGTTTATGCATAAATAGATGCATAAAAGAATATTTTTTTATCATAAAAGTGTTACTTTCATCAAAATGGATTTTTTGCATAAATAGATGCATAAAAGAATATTTTTATTATAAAAGAGTTACTTTCATTAAAATGGCTTTTTTTTGCATAAAAGAATTTTTTTATTATAAAAGTGTTACTTTCACTAATATTGATTTTTATGCATAAAATGATGCATAAAAGAATTTTTTTTATTACAAAAGTGTTGCCTTCACCAATATTGATTTTTATGCATAAAAGAATTTTTTTATCAAAATAAGAGTTCACTATAATCCTATGTTTAAATCCCATGAATATTGGAAAAATGAATAAGTAAATACTTAGTGAAGGAAAATTATACCATTTTATATTCTCTAGGATGGTAATGAGAAAATTCAGAAAAACTATCGAAGTCAAAATTTTAGATAAATGACTAATTTATTCCTCATAGGAATTCGTGTTTAGTTTTGAATTCAGTAAAGTAGTAATTGAAATATTACCTTCGAGAAAGATAGTTCAGGGAGAACCTTTCCAGACTCAAACCTTGAATCAGACTATGACCAAGACATAACTCCTTTGTCAGTTTCAAGAAATGACGATATGACCAGTTCCGTAATCTACACTCAAATCATCCACCGAATCTGAAACTAAGTTGAGACCTTTGATCTTGATCTGAGGATCAAGATTATACTGAATTCAAGGAATTCTGTTTGGGAATCCAGACCTGTGATCTAGAAGTATTGGGGATACAGATTTAAGAAATACCCATTGTATTCAAAAGAAATTCAAAACTAAAAACTTGTATAAAAACCCTGTTTTTCTTAAAGGATTGTCTTACACCAGAATGTTGGAGGGAGCATTTGGTATATATGTGTTCTAAGGAAAGTTTGGTTTTGCAATAGCTGGCGGGAGTGTTCAAAGGACGACTCACGCGGCAAAAATCTGCCTAGGTCTTGACTAGACTGGGTATGGTGTAAAATGGTGTGCTTCCGGTACGATGGGCGAGGGCCAACGAAGCGGTCCCTGAGTGAAGTGCCAGGATACCCAAGGAGGATCCTGGAGGGTTCTGACCAGGAGATCCACGGGCTCGTGGTGCCGAGGACACCCATGCGTATGTCGTGGAAGATATATATGTATGATGACGAGAAACTTATTGTAATCTGTTTTACTGGATCTCGTTGCTGACCTGCTGGTCTCAACAGAGAGTCCAGAGTGATACTGTTTTGTGAGAAACAAGGATTGAATGGAAATTTTGAGTTATGACATCTGTAACCAATAATTGTTTGTCAATGGATTGTTTTATAAATTAAAGTTTAAAGAGGAGTGTGTGAGTATCTGTATTCTAAAGCAAAAGTTAAGAAAGGCTTTCAATTATGGGTGGGTGACTACTTGTCTGGTTCTACTATTCCAGTGGTTGGGCGGTGGCTAACCCATGGGCCGGATGGGGTTATGTTGGAATCAGTAGAGTTTTAATAATAAAATTGATTAATAGGATTACGCTTAGAACTCGAGTAGTTAATTAAGCTTGAAGACTTCTCAAATGAATAGATCAACGGCTGTGCCTAATTCAATTAGGAAAAAAGCGTTGATTCCTTCAAGTTAAGTCTGTTATAGTTTCCCTTCTATCTGGTTTATTCAGATGAAGGTTAGATCAGTCTTGACTTCGTTAGAAAAATGCGTTAAGAAATTCCCAATGGTCGAATCGTCCTCGCTTTCTGGGCATGGGAAATTTTCCCGGTTTCGGTTTTTGGAATGACCACCAGCTTAGTCTCGTGCCCGGACATTCGAGGGCGAGGCCTTGAGTAGGAAACCCTACCCCATGCAAGAGGGAGCTGCTTCCGCTCTGCCAGCAATCGGGAATCCCGTGCGCGGAGGGGGCAGTGGGATCTCACAGGATGGTATAGGATTTTCATCAAAGATTACTCCTTGGTAGCTCCACCCTTGACCAATCCTCTTAAGAAGGATTAAAAAATAGTGGCATTTTGCTAATCCATCAAACCAGCTTTGATCAGCTCAAAGACATCATTACCTCAGCAACAGTCCTAAAACTTTCTGATTTCACCAGAGAATTTGAGGTGGTTTTACTGATACCAGTAGTCTAGAACTTGGTGGTGTTGTGAGGTGAAAAAAAGAAAAAAAGAACCTGCCTCTATAGCCCTTCACCTCCCAAACTTGGAAACACAAACACAACGGAGGCACCACCAGCCACATCGGCTGGAACACTTCTCACACTTCACCACCCACCCACGCCAGGAAGACAGCTCAAAACCACGATAGACAATTGATCATTCAGCAAAAACACACAGCACCATACACACTGTAACAAACTCAGCAACAATTACACCAAAAACCAGGACTCTGGCTAGGATTTACTGCCAAGGGAATTCACCCTTGTGTCTGACAACCAAGCCTCCGTCTCCCAGTCTGTGTTTCTCTTCAGAGGGCGCTCCACCAGCAACCCTCAGCTTCACTTCCTCTGTAGCCCGGCTACTCTCTGTCCAACTGCTACCTGCCAAGTGTCGTAGGGGCGAGCCCCACTGTCTCCAGCCCACACATCAGCACCTCTACTGTAGCCAACACACAAAAAAAACCAAGGCTCTCTCTCTGGTCAGCATCCACTCTCTGCCTGCAGTCGTCGCCCACACAAAACCAACCACCTCTCTCTCTTCAGTGGGCGCCCCACCAGCTAACCCTCAACTCAGCAGCTCTCACTCTCTGTGTGTCGTGAGACCAGCAACTTCGCCAACCACCACAGAGCCTTTGCAGCTTTCCTTGCTCGTCAGCTTCTCTCTCACAAGGCAGCAACCCTTTGTATCTGGCCCATCGACCAGTCCATCTCTTTGCCTGTAGCCAGCCTTCCTCAACTGACCACCAGCAACCCTCGCACCCACCGGCCTCCCTCTCACAAGGCCTCAACTCGCCTCTTCGCGTCTGTAGCTGCACTCCAGAGCCACAGCTCTCGCACTTCACACAGGCGGCTCCCTTACTGCCCTTCCCTTGACAGCTTGCACAGCCACCTTCCTAGCTCTGTCACCGCCGGCTCCTGTACGTCTCCCTCTGCAGAACCTCAGCCAGGCAACTTTTCACAAGGCGGCCCATTCCTACCGTCAACTTGCCTCACACCCCCGAGCCTTCTTTCAACGAGGCGGCTGCCACAACCTGCTCTCCAGGCCTCAACTCCCTCTGTCTCTGCAGCGCCTCCGCAAGGCCATCTTTTCCATCTACAAAGCGGCCCTTATCTCTTCTCGCGTCTCCGCCACCACCTTCTCGAACATCTGCTGGCAGCAAAGCAAGGTTTCCACGTGGCCATTCTATAAGCTGGCCACTTAGATATATACATTATTATTATTTTAAAGCCTCAACAATGGCCACAACTAATGCTAAAAGGGCTCTTCCTTTCCTTATGCTTCAGGTTAACATGCCGCGTCGGACCTTCCAAAACAATGTAAGAGCTGCCCCACAGCTCATAGTTAGCAGCATCAACTTACCAAACATGATCATTTGCCATCGGTGCCCTGCATTTAGCAACCACCCGCACACCATACTGCTGCAATAAAAAACTTCCAAATCTCCAGCATCCGCTCCGAAAAAAACAACACGCATATACCAGCTCACTGCAAAACCATTCAGCATAGCATTTTCTCGTCCATCAACATGAGAAACATCATCATCAAAGCCAGCCACTATAGGCAAAACAAACTCCCCTTCAAAAGGCACCATTGCCAAGGCATCCACCTCAGTTCTTGTATGCTCATCTTCATCAAGGCCAATAAGAAATTCCTCTATCACAGCATCCATAGTCTCATCCAAAGCATCAACATCATTCATAGTCTTCTAGTGTTGCTCCTCCTTCATAGCATCAATTCTGGTCATGGCTTTCTTAACATTAATGCACATTTGATCATCCAACTCCAACTGAGGTTCATCATCCTGCAGGCTTTCTATATCCCACTCATCCCACACAGGTTCATTATCCAAAGACTCAAAAGCATACTCTTTCACATCACATGCATACCTTTGCTCATGATTCACTTGTACCTCCTCGCATTCTTCCTGTATGGCCTCTTCTTGTTGGGCAACCTCATCACCAAGCACTTTCTCATCAATAACCAGGGCATCCATCACTGCATCCTCCTCACTGGATGAAGTGTCATCAACACTGTTCCCTCACTAGTAGTGGTGCTACTGGTCATATCATCAACACTCGAATCAACTTCACTCTCCCTTTCATCATGAACAGGCTTCTGGTTATCCTTCCTTCCAGCCATGTCCTCCTGTAAATTGTAGCTATCCTGCCCAACCCCCAGCGGAAAATCAGTCAATTGAAACTTCCTACGAGATTTCTGCTTCTACTTGACCTTTACATTTCCTCCTTCCTTCACTTTACCTTTCTTCTTGCTAGGCCCTGCAACATCCTTGCTTTCCCTTTCCTGTGGCATCCGTTTTCCCAAAGGCATCACATCAGCTTCTATCTCCTTTGTCTTCTCAAGGGTGACCACATCTATCACCTTAGTTTTACCCTTCTCCTCATTTGTCAATCCACTGGTCCCTGCTTCACCTTTAATTTCAATTCCATAATCATTTGCCCTATTCTGAATCTGAGAGGGTAAAGGATACATATCACCCCCCATTCGCTGAGGTTTATCATAATCTGTACTTAAATGTCCAAGTTCACCACAATTCCAGCATGTAGGAATAAACCGTCTACCCCTGCCAAAACCACGGCCACTTCCATAGCTTGTCTGACCTTCAACTCCTTCCTGATTATAGCCTCTGCCTCAGCCACGTCCACTACCTGTGTTCTCCATCATCTTCAAGCTCAGGTTCTTCATACAATCCACCATTTGCCTCATGTCCTGTTTAAGTCTTTCATCAGAAGCTGTAACAGCTATGGGTGCCACCTTTGTCCCTTGTGGTATGGCATTATTCACCTGAGCTTCTGTTGGTTGCACTCTTTCCAGCACGGTTCTCATCGGTACCGCTTCTACCCTTCTCATTTCAGGCCTCACTGCCACTGGAACCAGCTGGTTCATCCGTTGCAATTTCCAATCCTTTGATTTGGCAATGTCCACTGCATCCTCATAAGACATGGGCTTCTTTAATTCCACCTTCCAGCGAATGCCTCCCTTCAATCCTGCAATAAAACGATCCTTCTTCATCATGTCCAGGGGTACCTGATCATCTCCCAAAGCCCTGCACAAGGTCTCCCACAACAAAGAGAATTTCTTCACATAATCATAAATCGGTTCCAATTCACCCTGTATCAATCCCTGCACTTCATGCCAAACTTTATCTGGATCCTCAATCTTCTTGAACCTGTTCAAAAGAGCAGTCTTCAATCCATCCTCAGTCATTGAAATGCATGGCTCAGCATCCTTTAATGACTCTTCATAAGCTCTGGACCATGCTCTCGCATCTCCCTTCAAACATATATTCAGCCGCAATACCTGTGTTGGCTCATTGATGTGGTTGCTTATGCATGCAACCTCCATCCTTTCCAGAAAATCTGCCACATCTTCATTAGGCCCACCAAAAAACTCTGGATACGACATCATTTTGATCCCCAAGCTTCACTTCAAATCTCAAGAAAAAACAGAACACCTTCCTTCAATCTCTTACTCTGGGGCATACACCCTCGTAAGAGAAATCCCTAAGCTATCCTCAGTGGGGGCACCAGAAGAATGTGAGGTGAAAAAAAGAAAAAAAGAACCTGCCTCTATAGCCCTTCACCTCCCAAACTTGGAAACACAAACACAACGGAGGCACCACCAGCACCGGCTGGAATACTTCTCACACTTCACCACCCACCCACGCCAGGAAGACAGCTCAAAACCACGATAGACAATTGATCATTCAGCAAAAACACATAGCACCACACACACTATAACAAACTCAGCAATTACACCAAAAACCAGGACTCTGGCCAGGATTTACTGCTAAGGGAATTCACCCTTGCGTCTGACAACCAAGCCTCTGTCTCTCGGTCTCTGTTTCTCTTCAGAGGGCGCCCCACCATTCACTTTCTCTGTAGCCCGGCTACTCTCTGTCCAGTTGCTACTTGCCAAGTGTCGTAGGTGAGCCCCACTGTCTCCAGCCCACACATCAGCACCTCTACTGCAGCCAACACACACAAAAAACCAAGGCTCTCTCTCTGGTCAGCATCCACTCTCTGCCTGTAGAGCCGTCGCCCACACAAAACTAGCCACCTCTCTCTCTTCAGAGGGCGCCCCACCAGCTAACCCTCAACTCAGCAGCTCTCACTCTCTGTGTGTCGTGACCAGCAACTTCGCCGACCACAGAGCCTCTGCAGATTTCCTTGCTCGTCGGCTTCTCTCTCACAAGGCAGCAACCCTTTGTATCTGACCCATCGACCAGTCCATCTCTTTGCCTGCAGCCAGCCTTCCTCAACTGACCACCAGCAACCCTCGCACCCACCGGCCTCCCTCTCACAAGGCCTCAACTTGCCTCTTCGCGTCTGTAGCTGCACTCCAGAGCCATAGCTCTCGCACTTCACACAGGTGGCTCCCTTACTGCCCTTCCCTCGATAGCTTGCACAGCCACCTTCCTAGCTCTGTCACCGCCGGCTCTTGTACGTCTCCCTCTGCAGAACCTCAGCCAGGCGACTTTTCACAAGGCGGCCCATTCCTACCGTCAACTCGCCTCACACCCCCGAGCCTTCTTTCAACGAGGCGGCTGCCACAACTTGCTCTCCAGGCGTCAACTCCCTCTGTCTCTGGAGCGCCTCCGCAAGGCCATCTTTTCCATCTACAAAGCGGCCCTTATCTCTTCTCGCGTCTCCGCCATCACCTTCTCGAACATCTGCTGGTAGCAAAGCAAGGTTTCCACGTGGCCATTCTACAAGCTGGCCACTTAGATGTATACATTATTATTATTTTAAAGCCTCAACAATGGCCACAACTAATGCTAAAAGGGCTCTTCCTTTCCTTATGCTTCAGGTTAACACGCCGCGCCGGACCTTCCAAAACAATGCGAGAACTGCCCACAGCTCATAGTCAGCAGCATCAACTTACCAAACATGATCATTTGCCATCGGTGCCCTGCATTTAGCAACCACCCGCACACCATACTGCTGCAATAAAAAACTTCCAAATCTCCAGCATCCGCTTCGAAAAAAACAACACGCATATACCAGCTCACTGCAAAACCATTCAGCCTGTACATTTGCCAGGGCATTCAGGGCAAAGCTTATTCGCAAACCCTGCATCCCATATGTACACAGACCCAAAACACTTCTTAGATTTTTGCCTGACAGTGTCTTAGCCCAAGAAGGAAGGCCGGTGGCTTATATATACGGATACCAATAGTCTAGCACTTGGTGGTGTCTTAGCCCAAAAAGGAAGACAGATGGCTTATACTTCTCACAAGCTAAAGCAATATGAGGCCAAATATGCCACCCATGATTTGGAACTCTTAGCAATTGTTTATTGCCTCAAGTTATGGAGACATTATTTCTTAGGGTGCAAGTTCCAGCTTGTAACCGACCACAAGAGTCTAAAGTGGGTCTTCACCCAATCTAACCTCAATATGAGGCAGAGAAGATGGGTTGAAATCCTACAAGAATATGACTTTGACATCAAATTCAACCCAAGGAAGGATAATGTGGTAGTAGATGCCCTTATCTACAAAGTCTTTCTTGAGTGCAATTTCTATGCCAAATAATCCCATATTGGTCAAGGTGAAAGAATTCTCATTTCATGATTCTGATTACCAAAGGATGGTGAACTTAGTCAAAGAAGGGGGAACTTCAGAGAAAGATAAAAGTTTAATCAAGGGTTACTTCACCTATGATGGGTGTCTCTACTTCAATCATAGGCTATGTATTCCTAAAGACCCTTCCCTAAAGAATCTAATTCTCCATGAATCTCATGATAGCCCCACCTTGCTACTACGCATGGCACCCAGGCTATGAAAAGACCTTAAATTCGTTAAGGAGGAGCTATCATAGGGAAAGCTTGAAAAATAATGTCCTTTGATACTTGAAGCAATTTCTCTCATGTCAAACGATCAAAGATGAAAGAGTCACGATGCTTGGAAAGCTTCAACCCTAGGATATTCCTCAAATGAAGTGAGAATACATTATTATGGATTTTGTAACAAGTCTCCCCACCGTACAAGGAGAATATGATTCCATTTTTGTAGTGGTGGACTTGCTCACCAAAGTAGCTCATCTTATACCAACAAAGAAAACCTTCAAAGCTTCTGATGTTGCCTGATTATTCATCAAGGAGGTCTTCAAGCGCCCATCTTTAATAATATATGTCCATTTAATAGATGAATTTATGGTCCTTTTTATAGTGTAAAAATCATCAATTTTAATAATTGAGCTATTTCCACTTGTAATCTTAAAAATTTGAGTCCAAATTTGGAATCTACGCTCAATTTTATCTTATTATAGGATTTTACAACACTCAAAACAGACCCTGGAATAAGCCTCTATGTAAATTTTTAGTTAAAGTACGGTACACTTCCGACTCACTTTTGACCTTCATAAATGCATGTCTAGGTGTTCGAATGATGAACGGATTGCACCCCTGTGACTAGGGAAACACCTCGGACAATTTCACTGAAAAACATTTTCGAAGTCGTTGGACATGCCAGCATGCATATCGAGGCCGACACCCAAAAAAGGGGTCCATGCCCCAAAAAGATATCGTAAACACAACCGAGCGCCTATACAATGACTGCGTAAGGACCAAAGGCCAGTCGCCCTAACGTATGGTCCCCATGTGACCACTGTCCCGGAAGGTACATGCGTATCTCACCTTTGGCCCATGTACATGCACCACCCCTTTCCCCAGACTCATGCAGACCGATGTACTTTCACCGTACACTATCCTTTGCACCCTGATTTGCTCTCTCTTTACCCGTACTAGCCCCTATATAAACTCCCACCAGTGCCCCCTCTATGCCAACCACCGGACACTTGAGCAGAGGCTGTACCCGATAGCCCTCTATAACCCATCTCCCAACAAGCCCCCTTTTCAGCCCATCTCCAAGTAGGCTCTGTAGATTTGCTTCCAACAACAGCCAGCCCTTGTCTTGTGGAGGGGGTGTCCTACACTGCCTCATGTAAATAGACTTAAGGGGGAACTCTCTTTCTCTCCCCTCTAGTTCTGTTTCCAACCTTGCCCCTCAGCTTAAGGACACTATACCTTTTGCCCCCCCATATAAAGAGACTTAAGCAAGCACACTTTGGCTCTTATGTTGAGATATCGAGCTCATCTAGTGAGGCGGGGTGGACACTGATGACCCGCCTAGGGGATAGGCCCCACACTTACACCACTGGCATGGTTGGTGAGATCATAGGTTGTGATATGCGGCCAGTGGGATGACAGGCTGTGTGACAGCCATTCTAGAGTCTGGCATAGTTATAGCACCAGCTCATTTAGTTGGGTTCACACTATAGATAACCCTAGTATGTATTTGGTTGAGTAACTTTTCATAGTGTGTACTCTTATCTTTGTATATGGTGTGTTGAGTGTTGAGTGAAGAAGAAGAAGATTTTCAGCCTCTCACCTTGTGTGTTCTCTTTTAGGGTTTTGTGAGTGTGTGTGTGCTTGCAAGAGCTCAAGCTCTCTTCTCCCCTGCATCTTTTCATGGTATCAGAGCCTAGTTCATGCTAAGGGCTGAGCTGCAAGCAAAAGAAGCACATGAAGCGGTACGAGGGGCATCGGCAACAAACGATCTCTGATTGATGAAAAGATGCAGGGGAGAAGAGAGCTTGAGCTCTTGCAAACAAGCACACACACACACACTCACAAAACCCTAATAGAAAACACACACGGTGAGAGTCTGAAAATTTTCTTCTTCTTCACTCAACACTCAACACACCATATACAAGATAAGAGTACACATAATATGAAAGGTACTTAACCAAATACATACAAGGGTTCTCTATAGTGTGAACCCAACTAAATGAGCTAGCGCTATAACTATGCCAGTCTCTAGAATGGTTGTCACACAGCCTGTCATTCCACTGGCCGCATATCACCCATGATCTCACCAACCATGCCGGCAGTGTAAGTGTGGGGCCTATCCCCCAGGCGGGTCATCAGTGTCCACTGCCTCACTAGATGAGCTCAATATCTCAACACTCCCCCTCGAGCTCAACTCCATCTCATGTACACCAAGCGAAGCCCTGAATCTACGAAGCTTCTCTGTACCCAATGCTTTGGTGAAGATGTCAGCTACCTGATCCTCTGTATTGACATAAACAAGGTCAAGGTCTCCTGCCAAGACCTTCTCTCTAACAAAATGGTAGTGGACCTCTATATGCTTCGTGCATGAAAAACTGGATTCCTGGCCAACTATATACTGCTAATGTTGTCATAGAAAATGACAACTTGTCTATCCACTGATAGACCCAAATCTACAAGTAGCTTTCTCAACCAAGCTACCTCACATGCTACCATAGCAGCTCCTCTGTACTCGGCCTCTATACTGGATAGAGCAACCGTAGGCTGCTTCTTGCTGCTCCAAGTCACAGCAACACTCCCCAAAGAAAACATGAATCCACTAGTAGATCTCCTATCTAAGATACTACCAGCCCAATCAGCACCTGTATACCCATGTACACATATCTCTGTCCCAGTTTCATAGAATAATCCACAATGCAAAGTAGACCTCACATACCTCAGTATGCATCTCAATGCATCCAAATGCAGGTTCCAAGGAACCTGCATAAACTGACTCACCAACCCAACAGCATAGCTCAAATCTGGCCTGGTGATCGTCATGTAGATCAAGCTTCCTACTATGCACCTATACATAGCAAGATCCTCCAAAATCTCTCCTGAGTCTGCCACTCAACTTGGCATTCTGATCCAATGGCACTGAGATAGGCTTACAGCCTGTCATACCATACTTGGACAACATGTCTAAGCCATACTGTCTCTGCAATAATCCAATACCATGTGTGGTGACCTAATCACCTCAATGCCCAAGAAATATCTGAGCTCCCCCAGATCCTTCATCTCAAACTTCTGTCTAAGCAAAATCTTTACATCAAAGATCTCTGCATCATGGTCCCCCATAATGATCAGGTCATCTACATAGATGACAACAAGCACAACCCCTCTATCACCATGTCTCACATACAACAAGAAATCTGCATTGGCTACATGAAAGCCAATAGTGATAAGATATTCAGAAATCTTGTCAGACCATGCTCTTGGTGCTTGTTTTAAGCCATACAAGGCTTTCTTCAACCTGCAAACATGCTCGGGGTGACTCACATCCTCATAACCAGGTGGCTGCAACATATACACCTCTTCTTGCAAATCCCCATGCAAGAATGCATTCTTTACATCCATCTGATGTAAAGACCATTACTTTGATGCAGCCACTGTTATCACAACTCTCACTGTTGCCATCTTGGCAACTGGGCTGAAAGTTTCCTCATAATCAATGCCATATGTCTATGCATATCCTTTGGCTACCAATCTAGCCTTGTACCTGTTTATGCTTCCATCACTGTTATGTTTTACTTTGTACACCCACTTGCATCCAATGGCTTTCTTGCCTTCAGGCAATTGCACTAAATCCCAAGTCTCATTTCCATATAGTGCATCCATCTCCTCATCCATAGCTTTCTCCCAACACACATTTCCAATAGCCTCATCAATGCATGTGGGCTCTACAACCTGCACAACCTTTGCCATATATGCATAGTGATGTGCCACATAACCATCATAGGTAAACCTCTGCACAGGATTCTTCACTCTCCCAGATCTTTGCAGCTTTGCATTCATGGCTTCCATAGCCTTCTTTACACCAGGTGTTCTCATAGCTGGGATCCCAAGCTCCTCATCAAGGCTCATCTCTGAGCCACTAGACTCTCCATCAACATGAGAATGCCCTGCAGAAATCTCAGGCATACCAAGGGGCTCAACCACTTTCTCTTTTCCTTTATGTGATGTACTAATCACATTTGCAAGATTGTTATTATGACGCAGCCTGCCACTCCATGGTTTATCAACAGGCCCACTAGATGAGGACTCTCCTGGTCCACTCTCAAAGACTGTGATTGCTGACTTGCATTCTGTGCAACCACTCTCAAAGACTGTGATTGCTGACTTGCATTCTGTGCAACCACACTTCCACTCACATTAGCCCCAACAACTTCTTTTTCAGCAGCATACCAGCTGCTCATCTCATCAAAGACAACATCCCTGCTTACCCTCAACTCACGTGTAGCAGGGTTATAACACCTGTATCCCTTTTGTTCAAGGGAGTATCCAATAAACACATATTTTTCAGCTTTTGGATCCAGCTTAGTTCTCAGCTCATCTGGGACATGCACATATGTAATGCATCCAAAAACTTTTAGATGAGACAAATCAGGTTTTTTGCCAATAAACCTCTCCTCTAGAGTTACATCATGTATGGCTGCAGTTGGAGTCCTGTTCATGATGTAAACTGCTGTAGAAATAGCCTCAGCCCAATAGCTATGTGGCATATTCTTCTCTTCCATCAATGCTCACGCAATCTTAGCAATGTGCCTGTTTTTCCGCTCAGCAACTCCATTTTGCTGCAAAGTGTATCTGCATGTAAACTGTCTCCAAATACCATTCTTCTTCAGAAATTCAGAGAACTCATTGGAGAAGTACTCTCCCCCTCCATCTGACCTTAGGCACTTTACATATTTCCCTGTTTGCTTTTCAACCTTAACTCTGAAATTCTGAAAGAGTGAACACCTCACCTTTCTCCTTCATGAAGAATACCCACACTTTCCTTGTGTGGTCATCAATAAATGTCACATAATACCTGCAGCCTCCCATAGACATGGTCTTCGTAGGACCCCATACATCTGAATGCACAATATCTAGTGCATTTCTGCTCACATATCTGTTATGTGGAAATACATGCTTTGTTTGCTTTCCAAATTGGCATGCTTCACATATTCTCTTCATACCTTCCACTTTAAACTTTGGTAGCCCTGTCACAATTCCTTTAGTCTGCATAGACTTCATTCTCTGCACATTCACATGTCCAATTCTTTTATGTCAAATGTCTGTGTCTGCAACAATTCCTAAACCATTTGCAAACATCGCAGCACTCACTTCAGGCATGTTTACATTCAACGTAAACATTCTGCTCACTCTGTTGCCTTTTGCAACCAACCTGCACTTGTCTTTAAAGTCTTCAACATAACAACCATCAGGGTTAAACCGAACCTGCAAACCCTGCTCAATCATCTGGCCAACTGAAACCAGATTCTTTGTTATGTTTGGAACATGAAGTACATCTGCAAGGTACTTCACTTTGCCATCCTGCATAGACAATGGCACATCTCCAACATGGGCAATTGGATGAGCAATGTCATCCCCTGTTTCCACAAAACCTGGTCTTTCAAGGTTTTTCATCTCCTTGAACCACTCCCTATGACTTGTCATGTGGTTCGAAGCACCTGAATCAACATACCATACATCATCTTTATGTGCTGCTTCAACATTTTTAGACATGGCATTCATGACATGCTGCATAACAAACAACCTTTCATTATCCTCATTGTTTCTGCTCGAGGATGGATAGTTTTTTTTCTGCAATTTCCCATTTTGCATGTCAGCCTACTTCTTATAACACTCTGCCTGCACATGTCCAGGCTTACCACAATAAAAGCATCCACGTGTGTCATTATATTGCCTTTGCCAATTTCCACGACCTCTTTGACTCCCCCTGCCTCTGAATTGGCCTCTTCCACCTGCCTGTTGTTGTTTTTGTTGTTGTGAATTCTGGGACTGTTACTGGCCATAATTCTGATTACCTGTTCGGCCACCTCCTTGACCGCGTCCACGGCCTCCTCTACCTCGTCCTCTTCCTGAACTTGTGTAGAAGGCCTGTTGCTCTGAAGAACTGTTTTTGTTTTGTGAAGACTGTTGGTCTTCACCCAAGCTCTTCTCTTCTATAATCAGCATAGACACCAAATCTATAAAATTGGGAATGTTTTCCCGAGTCTGAATAGACATCTTGAACGCCTTGTATTGTGGCCCGAGACCACGTAGACAGACTTCCACCTTATCATCATCATCTACTGAGACACCAATAGATACAAGGGATTCCACAATACCCTTTATCTTCAATGCATAATCATTCACAGACATGCTTTTTTTCTCCACAGTATGAAGTTCATTCTTCAACTGTATCTTTCGTGCCTTGGTATTCGTTTCATAGAGTTTTACCAAGGTGTCCCACGCCTCCTTGGGGGACTTGGCATCCTGTATGTGCCCAATCATGGTGTCCTGTATACTGATAGAGAGCCAATACATAACATTTCTGGCTCCTTGGTTCCAATCCTTGAACTCTTTCACATTTGTAGCAGTCGGATTGATATCCGATATCTCCAGTGCCTCTTCATGCTCACCTTCTATGTAGTCCCAATAGCCCTTTCCCATCAGGAAATTTGTCAGCCTGAACCTCCAAGCATGGAAGTTGTTCTTATCAAACTTCTCAATAACAATCTGGGTTATTCCATCATTTGACATCTTGCCAGATACACAAATTTACCAGAAACAGCACTCTGGTTTGTCTTGCACAAACTGTTGTATTTCTTGCAGCGGTACTGTAGTACACTCAAATGTCACAACCAGTGACCTCAATGTGCATACATACACCCAATGGCAACTGTTGACCTCTTTGCAACACACATAGTGTTTGCACAGCCAATCTGTCTTCATGCAGTTCTTAAAACAGAGTTCTGCAGAGAATCGATGACTTACCCGCAGTGCTCGAAATCGCTTGCTTTTTGAAAAACGGAGGTCCAGACGTGCCCGAAACACGTTTTCGACCTGAAAATGGGAGTCCGATAGGACAATGTGGTTGCCCTATAGCTTTACTCCCGCGAAGAAAGCTCCTCAATTAGAGATCGTTTGCCGGTGCCTCCCATAGAGCTCCCGACAAGGGTGTAGTCACCAACACAAATAGGGAAGATAGTTGAAGCTCTTACCCTCGTACTGCTTCCTGTGGTTCTCTTGCTTGCAGCTCAGCCCTTAGCATGAACTTGGCTTTGATACCATGAAAAGATGCAGGGGAGAAGAGAGCTTGAGCTCTTGCAAGCACACACACACACTCACAAAACCCTAATAGAAAACACACTCGGTGAGAGGCTGAAAATCTTCTTCTTCTTCACTCAACACTCAACACACCATATATAAGATAAGAGTACACATAATATGAAAGGTACTCAACCAAATACATACAAGGGTTCTCTATAGTGTGAACCCAACTAAATTACATAGAAATTTGATGAAATGATAGAAACTAGAAACCCCTGCCACCATATAGAGATACATTTTAGTCAATAAAAAAGTAGGAAAACCTTGACTTTTGGCATTAGTGATAGAACCAAGGTTTAGTATCTACTTTTTTTTTTGGGTTTTTGACTTCTTGCCTTTTCTCTTAGGCTTGAGATGTTTGGCATTTGATGATCCACATAAGAAAGGCATGATTAGTCTATATTAATTAGGGTTTAATCCTTCAAAGACAAGGATTAATGAAAAAACTCACTGTTTTGGGGCAACAAAACTGCAGTATATTGGAGCATTAAATTGAGGGACTTCCTCAAACAGTTAGAGCAAATGCTTCAATATGCTGCTCATTCACATGACCAATATGTTTGTGCTAGATATCTATATCAACCATACAACATCTATACCTTATGCACAAACATAGCAGCTTTTACCTCGGCATGCTTTACAACCATAACTTTTTGTAACCAAATGACATTTGTTGTTGAAGTCCTTAACAATATAGCAGTCCTCAGGGTTAAAGCATACCTGCAAAGCCTGCTCAAACATCTACCCACCAAAAAAAAACCAAATTCTTTGTTATGTTAGGCACATAAAGTACATCAACAAAGTAGCTCATCTTACCATCTTGCATAGCCAATGGCACATTCCCAATGTGAGCGATAGGATGAGCTATGTCATCCCTTGTCTCTACATAACCTAGTTTTTCCAAATTTTTACCATCTCTAAACCACTCACCATGACGGGTTATGTGGTTAGAGGCTCTCGAATATACCATACATCATCACTATTTGTGGGGATACATATGTAGCCATTGAATTTAACATGTGCTACATAACAAACAACTGCTCATGTCTATCTTTAGCCTGCTTGCTCTTGAAGATGTAAAATTATTTTGTTGTAACCTACCACTTTTTATGTCACTCTACTTCTTGTGATATTGTGTTATAAGGTGATATTATGGATGGCCTCCTCTTCATCAATGGTAACACTTGCACCACTGAGTTGATCAATCATACAACGAATGTCATTGATATGAGAAGAAACAATGGCTTTGTCATCTTTTTCTATCCTATAAAGTTTCTTCCTTAAGAAGAACCCAACAGTTGGACTTGAGCAACAATGGCTTTGTCATCTTTTTCCATCCTATAAAGTTTCTTCCTTAAGAAGAACCTAGCAGCAGCTGCATTCGTTTGCCCAAATATGGACTTGAGCCATGCTTCATTGGAAGTATTTGATGAGCTCACTTGAGCCTAAGCCATGCTTCATTGGAAGTATTGATGAGCTCACTTGATGGATTTGGCTATCACCTAGCCCATAAATGATGAGAGATAATGCTTTGGAGTTGTCTAAATTAGTCCACTTAGTGATGAGATCTGGATCTCTATTTGGTCTCTTCTCAGTCCCATTAACCACTCCCCACATGTCTTTTTCAATGAGACACATTTTCATTTTGATGCACCAAGTATGGTACTGGGAGCTATCAAATTTATTTGTTTTATCAAACATCTTTCCCACCATAGTTGCCATGATTCTCAACCTGACACACACACACACAGTGTTACACAAATAGGGAAGTCCTTTATAGATCTAGGAGCTACTTGTCACAATAAGGAACTTCACTCAAGAATCCCTTCACCAAATAGATGAAGATGTGTGCACATGAATTCTGACCACTCTGAGTAATTGCATAAAATCACACTTTTAATATCTTTTATGCATACCTCTATGCATAAAATCCAAATATGATAAAAGTAACATTTTTACAATAAAATAATCATCTTTTATGCATACCTCTATGCATGAATTTCAAATGTGATAAAAGTAACACTTTTACAATAAAATAATCATTTTTTTGTAACATTTTTACAATAAAATAATCATTTTTTTCATACCTCTATGCTTGAAATTCAATATGTTAAAAGTAACATTTTTACAATAAAATAATCATTTTTTGGTAACATTTTTATAATAAAATAATCATTTTTTCATACCTCTATGCTTGAAATTCAATATGATAAAAGTAACATTTTTATAATAAAATAATCATTTTTTTAATACATACCTCTATGCATGAAATTCAAATATGATAAAAGTAACACTTTTATAATAAATAATCATCTTTTATGCATATCTCTATGCATGAAATTCAATTATGCTAAAAGTAACACTTTTACAATAAAATAATCATCTTTTATGCATACCTCTATGCATGAAATTCAATTATGCTAAAGTAACACTTTTACAATAAAATAATCATCTTTTATGCATACCTCTATGCATGAAATTCAATTATGCTAAAAGTAACACTTTTACAATAAAATAATCATCTTTTATGCATACCTCTCTATGCATGAAATTCAATTATGCTAAAAGTAACACTTTTACAATAAAATATTCATCTTTTATGCATACCTCTATGCATGAAATTCAATTATGCTAAAAGTAACACTTTTACAATAAAATAATAATCTTTTATGCATACCTCTATGCATGAAATTCAATTATGCTAAAAGTAACACTTTTACAATAAAATATTCATCTTTTATCCATACCTCTATGCATGAAATTCAATTATGCCAAAAGTAACACTTTTACAATAAAATAATAATCTTTTATGCATACCTCTATGCATGAAATTCAATTATGCTAAAAGTAACACTTTTATAATAAAATAACCATCTTTTATGCATACCTCTATGCATGAAACTCAATTATGCTAAAAGTAACACTTTTATAATAAAATATTCATTATAAAAACTTGACATTAATCAATTAACCATTCACCTAGAATAGAGAATGGTTGGTTTTGTTATTAGAGAAGAGAGGGGGAATGCTTTTTTGTAATGAAGCATAACATTTTTAGAAAAGACATAAAGCATAAAAACCATTTAAAGCCATAAAAACCATAAAATAAGTGAAAAGAAGAATCACCAACTTACTAATGACTTTGAAAGCTTTCCTTTGGCTTGATGGTTTGAGGGTTCAACTCTTGTTTGAACAAGAGTGGCCAACCAATCTTTGGAAGAGGGAAATGTCAAAAACTAGTGAATTATTAATAAATTCATAGTTCTTGGCTTGGGTGAAATAGAGCAACAATGCATTAAACACTATTATTTTTCAACAAGAGGGAGGCTTCTATTTATAGGAAAAATTGAGCTCCTAACCAAACAAACTGATTCTAGAATTTTCCAAATCAGTTTGGTCAATTTTTGACCATTTTTAGGTCAGTTAAGCTAACTTTTTGGAACTAGACTTGAATTAGGAGAGAGGAGAGATAAAATATCACATTATTTATAAGTTTAAAACTCATTCAAGCATGTGAAGTAGGGGCCTCATTGAAGGCCCTCCCCTTCCTTACATATGTGTCAAAAATGGAATCATTATACTCAAAATATCTCATATTTTTAATATTGCTCATAGTTCCTTACTAATAAATCTTGTACATATTCAACTCTTCATCTTATGTGAGCATTGAAGGGACTCCTCTTCCTTACTTATGTGTCAAAATGGAATCATTATACCCAAAATATCTCATATTTTTAATATCACTCATAGTTTCTTACTACTAATAAACCTTGTACATATTCAACTCTTCATCTTATGTGAGCATTTACTCATTTTTGGGTATCTTCTTTTACAAAATTGGATTTATCTTCTCCCCACACATGGATTGATCCTATTGGCCCATAGGAACCTTAATGGGACCATAATCCAAAAATTTCTGAAAATCTAGACCCTTAGACTAAGGTCCTTTATACCCATTTCCAATTAATTCCAATTGCACATTGGAAATTTCTTTTTGAATTTCTGTTTCAGGGGAATTCATTTTAATAATATGAGAAATTTTTCTATCAAAAAATATTCAAAATCTGAATATTCTCTCTCTAGAATATTTTCCCTCTCTATGTTAAAACAGTTAGAAATAAGATCTTTTATATTTCTGAAGAGGGGATTGATTACAGGGGAAGATGCTGGATATCTTGAGAGGCTAGGGAGGAATCTTACAGGAGGACATTACAAAGGAGATTAACTGGATGCACACTAAGGCAATAGATGACTCACACCACATATTTTTGGTATTTGTTGTTTAATTCTAGTGCTTACAAAGAAATGAAACACACACAAAAAAGTGATTTGAGGAGCCCTTGATAATGTAAAGGGCTTTTACATCAAAGGGTTTCAACCGAGATATTATCCCACTATTCAAGGAGAGGAAAAAATGGAAAAAGAAATACCCTTATTGTGTGCCTGCTCCATACCTACATGAAAAAAGACACGTCCAATCAGCTCTAAACACAAAAGTAAGATCCCCATGCAGTTATAAACACTAGAGATAATATCAAAGGAAAATTTGGCATTTGTACCTTCATGAAACTAGGAGAAACCATATGCATTTTGTAGTCGCTTCTTTAGGTAGTCCTTAGCAACATGTGGCTTGATAAAGTAACCTTTGTATCCTAGCTCGCTAGCTAAATGAATAGCCTTCATAAATTTCATCCTAGATATGGGTGGAGCATCCCTTTTAGAAGTCTTATTCGAGATGTATTATGTCGAGGTAACCGATTGGCACCACTATGACTTGGCCCATAGAGTGCACCCTCCTTTGATTCTCTCTTCTCACCTGTCGCCATCTCCTTTAGTTGGAATGCAAGAGGAAGATTTCCTATTCTATATTCCATTCTTGACCATTTAAGATTTTGATCATTCCATTCATAAAAAACTACCTGGATGATGTTAAAATCTTCATGGCCCTCAATCACATACTGGTTAGTCTCGATCATGCTACGCACATCATTAGCTTCATTGAGATGTAGCAAGTAAGGCAACAACTCCCCTAGGAGTATGTTATCTTCCTTATCTTGTACATTAAATGTACAAGGAAATATACAATTTGATGGAGGACTGACGCAAGCTTTGTATGGAGAGTCATCAATAAGTATTGTCCTTCTAGCATCACATTCAAACACCTATAAGATTTTTGCTAAGGGTTTGAACACTGCCTCCAACCTTGTCAAGGCAAATTATCATCCTCTTTCCTACAAGTGTAGCATCCCTATTGCCTCCATATCACAAAGAAAAGGAAGCTCTCCTTTGTAGGTTTTCTACTATCTCAAGGACATTATACTCCACTATCACGATGACCAAGTAACTACATTAAACCTTTCTAGCAAGCTCCTTAGAAAATCAATACACCTAGGTTGAATCACCATAAACTTGTTGTATAGCCACACATAACACAGGGGTGTATATGTGACTTGTAGAAGCAACGATGACTCAATAGCAAGCCATTCAAGTCCAATATCATAGTCACCCTTGGCTTATCCAAAGGTGCTAGAATTGGATGCAGATCTGTATTAGCTTGACTCCTCCAAAATGCCTTGTGCTATGTTTTCATATATGTTTATAAGCAACAAGATTACTTGTTGTTCTTACCTCCATACCCTCATGTGTATCCTGCAAAATTTTTTGTGCTATGTTTTCTTCTAAATTTGTAGGGATAATGAGGTTGCTTGTAGTTGTCCCCATTTTTGGTGCTATGTTTTTTTTTACACCTATTGTTGTCTCCATATCCTTCCATGTAGCATTGATATCTATGAATGGAAAGTTAAAAAAACTTTATCAAATGCACTTTCTTGAAACAATCCCCAATATATTACTCTTAACATACATATTTAAACTACTTTATGTGCCATTCTCCACAACCCACCCCCATCATCCACATGGGGTCATGAAGAATGGCACGGATTCAATTCTCTCCAAGGAGACTAAAGAGTGAGATTGGCAGTAGTGCCATTCTCTCCCAATGGTCTTAAGAGTTAGATCCATTATCTAGGATCATTAATATCATAAAAGAGCCATCCTTGGGGTTATTAGAAAAGAGCCATTATCTAGGATCATTAATATCATAAAAGAGCCATCCTTGGGGTTATTAGAATTGCACAAGAGCCATTCCTGACCTACTACCGCTACCATACTCTCACCATCCCCTCTGGTTATAGGAAGGCACTAGAGCAATTCTTCATCATAAAACGACATTCAAAGCTATGCTACTCATCATACCTCCCAGTGGAGAATGGAAATTTGTCCTATGACATGAACTGCACTGACCACGGAGTGCGGAGCTTCAATGGATGCAGCAATGCAGGTAGAGAGAGAGAGAGAGAGAGACAGAGACACAGTATGTGGGTAACAATGATGATGTACCACTAAGTTTTTTTCAGATAGGTATATGAATAATGGTACAACCCCGAAGGGTGCCCAGACACTAGGCGGGCACGGTGGCCCTTTATTCCCAACAACCTCCCCCCGAAAGGCAACGTGCCTAAAGGTAGAGGGAAAGAATCAGCTAAGTCTAAGTATGTACAGAGTGAAAATCTATACCTATCCAACTCCCATCATCTGCCCCGCCGCCGGCAATGGGCAAACCGCTTTGCTGGAAGACCCTTCGTGAGAAGGTCTACAGGGTTATCATCAGTATGTACCTTGACTAGCTCAATGCTCTTGCTGTCAAGTACTTCCCTGATGAAATGATACTTCACCTGTATGTGTTTTGTCTTTGCATGAAAGACAGGGTTCCGTGCTAACATGATAGCACTCTGACTATCATAGTGGAGGACAGGAACCTCAGTGATACCAAGCTCAGCAACCAAACATGACAACACTTCTGCAGCCTGGATATCCAAGAGATAGATCACCTTGTGAAGGTAAACACATACCCTAAAGTGGACTTCCTGCAGTCCGCATGTCCAGCATAGTCAGCATAAAGCCAACGACAGATGCCTTCTGCTTACCAAAGCAGATGCCTTCTGCTTACCAAAGCAGATGCCTTCTGCTTACCAAAGCAGATGCACAAATCCCTTGTGCTCTTGAGGTATCTCATAATACCTTTCACTGCTTCCCAATGCTTCTTGCCAGGGTTTGCCATGTACCCGCTAACCACTCCCACTGCAAAGGCAATATCAAGACGTGTATCAACCATGGCATACATAAAACTACCAACAGCTGAAGCATACAAAATCTTGGCCATTTCAGCCTTCTCATCATCAGATGTAGGGCTGTCCTCTATACTAAGTTTCACATATGGAGGCAATGGAACTCCGATTGCTTTCCCCCCCTCCATATTGAAATGCTACAAAATTTTGGATACATACTCCTGCTGAGATAAATAGAGTAACCCCTTCAACCTATCTCTGAGTATCTGCATTCCAAGAATGTGATTTGCATCACCAAGATCGTTCATGTCAAAGCTGCCATGTAGATTCTGTTTCAATGAATCCAAGGCATAAGTATCCTTGCCAGCAATCAGCATGTCATCAACATACAAAAACAAGATAATCAGGCTGCCATCTACTGCCTTCTTGGTGTACAATTAGTGATCAACTTGACTCCTCTGATAGCCCTGAGACTGCATGAAAGTATCAAACTTATGATACCATTCCCGCGATGCTTGTTTCAGCCCATACAAACTTCGTTTGAGTTTACAGACCATCTTCTCTTTGCCCTTAGCAATAAAACCCTCAGGCTGCTGCATATATATGTCCTCATACAAATCACCATGTAAGAATGCAATCTTTACATCCACCTGTATGAGCTCCATATCTTCAGCTCTGCTACAACCAAGCCCAAAATGGTTCTTAGAGTAGTCATCTCTTGACTACAGGAGAGAAGATCTCATCAAAGTCAATTCCATGTTCCTACTTGTACCCCTTTGCAACCAATCGTGCTTTGTACTTTGGCGAGGAACTAGAAGTGACCTTCATCTTGTAAACCCACTTGCATGGAAGGTTTTTTTGCCCTTTATATGCAGCTACACCAAGTCCCAAGTACCATTCTTTTCAAGTGATTCCATTTTCGACAGCATGGCTTTAAACCACTTCTTGCTGTCCGGTCTAGTCATTACTTCTTGAAAGCATGACGACTCACCACAGTCAATTACCACCATGACATAATCAGCAGCATACTGCGCACCAGGAACAAACCTGTCAGGTGGCCTTGATGGTCGGGTCGACCTACGGAGCGAATGCTCAGCATTTGCAGGCTGTGGAACTTGCAATCCTGCATTTTTTGCTGTCCTGAAATTTTAGCATACTGTCTCCAGCCCCTGCTGGTGGCTATCCTAAAACTGCATATTTTCTTGCTGCAACTGTGGAGCATCATGGGCAATACCTTGCTGGTCATTTCCAACACCATTCCCTACATTTTCAAGGTCGTTTACAGCAGGTATATGCTACTGTCCACACTGGGCACTAACTGCTGTCTAATAGGTACATCCTCCCTGAAAACAAACCTTCTGACCTCCTCAGTCTTCTCGGGTTGCTTATGCATGCAATCTTCACGAAAGATGACATCATTGCTGCGTACTATCTTTCTTTTCTCGGGATCCCATAGTCTTTACCCCATCTCACCCTCGTTCACTGTATCCTAGGAATATGCATTTACAGGACTTTGGTTCTAGTTTGCTATGTTCTTCTTTCCGTATGTGCACAAAAGCCTCGCAGCCAAAAACTATCAAATGAGCATAAGAAGGTGGCTTGCCCGACCACTCTTCCTGAGGGACTCCACCCCCAAAGACTTGTTCGGTGACCTATTGATCAGATGAATGGCTGTCATAATAGCCTCTGCCCAAAAGCCATGGGGTAATGTAGCATGAGACAGCATCGTACGGACCTTATCCTATATGGTCCGATTCATGCGCTCTGCAACTCCGTTTTGGGGTGGATTATGAGGGGCAGTGAGCTCCCTCTTTATCCCGTCACAAAATGCCTGAAAGGCTTTGGACACATACTCCCCACCATTGTCAGAGCGAAGACACTTAAGTGTCTTATCAGTTTGGTTCTCAACCAATGCTACGAATTTCTAAAACTTGTCAAGCACTTCGTTCTTGCTACTTATACGAATAGGGTAAACCCATACCTTTTGTGTAGCATCATCGACAAAGGTGACAAAGTATTTCTTTCCCCCTAGAGATAACCCTGGCATCTGATATACATTTGAATGTACTAACTCTAGAGGCAAAGATTTCAATGAAAGAGACTTTTTATGAGACGTTTTTGCATGCTTACCCCATAAACACAATGATCACAGTGCTCAAAATCAGCATAACGAAGACAAGGCAAGTAACCCAAACGAGAAAGTGCTTTCATTCCTATCTGACTCATGTGTCCCAACCGGCCATGCCACAAGGAAACACTTGGCTGCTCGATCACGGCAACAACATGGTCATGCACACTAGATACATGAAGTGGATACAAGGTATCACTCTTGCAACCTCTGGCAATAACCCTAGATCCCTTATAGATCTTCCATTTCCCATCGCCAAAGGTGGTATAAAAACCATCATCATCTAGCTACCCAGTACTAATCAAGCTCTTCTTGAGCTGTGGTACATGCCTTACATGCTGAAGAGTGAAGGCAGATCCATGCTGAAATTGCAGCTGCACACTGCCAATGCCTGCAATGTCACATGCATAATTGTCCCCCAAATGGACAACACTATGTCTGCCCCCCCAGTGTAGTCTGAAAACCACTCACAATGAGGGGTGACATGAAAAGAGGCACCTGAATCTAAAATCCAAGTGTGCATGTCATCATCCATATATCTGCAATCAAGGCATGTGCACTGAAGCAAGAAGAGACAAAGAGTACATCATTCCCACTGTCGCTCTCATGGCTGACTACATTCACTTCTTCGATCTTTACACTGCTCTTCTTAGCAGGCTGACTCTCTTTCTTCTCTTCCTTGCTGTCATCCGTCTTCTTGCCATTTCCTTTCTGTTTCTTCCATCTATAGCAATCACATTTGAGGTGACCCTTCTTGCCACAGTGATGGCATTCAACATCCTTACCACCACGAGATTTACTGCATCCCTTGCTATCAGATTTCCCTTTCTACTATGATCTGCCCCTCTAGTATGCAAAGCACTGGAAGAATTACTAGATGCATTGTTCTGCCGATTCATTTCTTCCATGAGCAAAGAACTCTCTACATCAGAGTGTACAACAGCATAGCATTCTAGTTGCTCATAGCTGTCCTAAAAGTATCCTAGCTTTCAGATAGAGTGCATAACAGAAAGGTAGCCTTGAACTCATCAATATTGAACTTCAAGGCAGCCACCAGCACAGCTGGTGGCTGAAAATAGAATTAAACTCACTGAGGTTAGTAGACATGGCAATGCCCTCTTTCATGAGCAAATCCATGAGTTTTTTCAGCCAATAGACTTTACTTGCAGCACTCTTCTGAACATACAACTCTTCCAGTCTCGTCCACATAGCATAGGCAGTGTCTAATCCCTCTATGTTAAACAGCAAAGAGTCTGCAATTGACAGTTCAATGCTAGAGCATGCAAGCTCATCCAGATCATCCCAATCGTCTTGCTAGTCATACTCCCTTTGTCTTGATAGGCTTCACCTGTTTCTTCTGCACCAAGACATTGTAGCACTGCTTTTGCCAAATTGCAAAGTTATGTGCCCCTTCAAGCTTCTTAATGTGCAGTAGATTGCTGTTTGCTATCACTGCTACTAAGCCATGATTACAACTCAAGTGACAAATGGCAATTATTCTCCACCTACCCACACCAAAAGGGATAACGGAAGAATGGTACTAGTACCATTATCTTTTTTGGGTTAAGGAGAATGGCACTACTACCGTTCTCGTTAACCCAATGGGGAGAATGGTGCAAGAGAATGGTACCAGTACCATTCTCTCTTTTGGGTGGTTAAGGAGAATGGCACTACTTCCATTCTCCATAAACCCATGGTAGAGAATGGCACTATTCACCACCTCTCCACCTACCGAAAAGGGAGAATGGCATTAGTACCATTCTCAGCACAACATTCTCAGCACAAGTACCATTCTCCACCTACCCACCTAAAACCACCTACCCACCTAAAGGGGAGAATGACACTAGTACCATTCTCCCCTTTTCTAGTGTCATTATCTCCTTTGGGTTAAGGAGAATGGTACTAGTGCCATTCTCCACCCACCCACCAAATATAACTAGTGCCATTTTCCATTCTCCCCTCTCTACCTATCCACTAAACGGGAGAATGGCACTAGTGTTATTCTTCCCTTTGGGTTAAGGAGAATGGCACTAGTAGCATTCTCCCCCTACCTAAAAGAGGGGAGAATGTCATTCTCACCTTTGGGTTAAGGAGAATGGTACTAGTTCCATTATCCACCTGCCCACCAAGAAGAGAAAGGAAGTAGTAGTGCCATTCTCCATTCTTCCCTTTGAGTTAAGGAGAATGGCACTACTACCATTTTTCCTTTTAGGTAAAAAGGGAAAAATGGCACTAGTTTCATTCTCCCCTTTTCATTAACGAGAATGGCACTACTACCATTCTCCATAACCCCATGGGGACTATGTTAAATGGCCATTCTCCCATAACCCCATGGTAAATAAGTACCCATGGGGTTATGAAGAATGACACTATTTCCATTCTCCATAACCCCATGGTGAAAAATGACACTAGTACCATTTAACATAGTCCCCATGGGGTAATGGAGAATGGCACTAATGACATTCTCCTCTATAGTCCCTTTGGAGCATGGCATTATGGCTATACTTATTTATGGATATGTTTCTATTTAAATTCTCTGGCACTAATCTCTTTGTATTTTCTTTTCCATAATTGAAATGATGGGGATAGCTACTAGAGGTGGGAACAAGGTCAATGTGTTGGTGGGAAATGAAGTGGTTGCAATTGGTGCAATTTGTGTAACTGACCTAGATGGCTATTACAGTGGTGTGAAGATTGGGGTAGATAATGTATCGGTGATGGTGGAGAAGGGTATCAATAATGATACATCCTTCCATTTCCCACTATGGATGCAATGAATACTGGTGAAGCATTTTGGAGTGTTGTCAAGTGGCCTAAGACCTCTCTATAACATATTGGTGTGGCTTTAGATGGGCATAAGCTAATATCTTAATGGGTTGCACATAGTGAGCTCGAGAAATCTCATGTTGAGGCAATGCCAGTTTCTTCTCATTAGAAACTGATAACAACATTCGTGAATCTTGGAAAGAGAAAAAGGTTATTTTGTGGGACAAAGGCATGATATAGACCATTGGGGAGGGTGTGATCTTATATGTTTATCCAGATGAGTCTATAAATTTTGATCTATTGGGTGAGGATTACCTCAATATGGGTATTGAGAAGATCAACCACATTACATCAAGTACCTCAAAATCTTCTATGCAATAATACATAAGTAGCATGAGCCTAGTTACATGGCCCATTAAGCAGATTAACATGTTGGATGGAAGCTCATTGCAACGATATGTGCCCATGGCCCAAGATGCTAGTATTTATGAAGTGGTCAACAATGGAATGTTAGCATGAGATGCTCCACCTTCAAAGAAACAAAGGTACACTTTCATTAAGAGGAAGCCTAAGCAAAGAGCACCACTAACATCAGTGTTCATAATGTCACTAGAATTGGTCCAACAAGTTTTCTCCATAATTGATGTGAGAGTAAGTGTTTCCAACATGTTGATCGAGACATGTTAATGAGAATACAGAAGAATTTTTGGGGCAGATCCTTGGAATCTCATATAAATTACACATATGATATGATGTCTATGGCTTGGCATCATGACTCAACTGAGAGGGTATGCTACAATCTTAGGGTGAATGGTGTGGTGGTATGTTGCAGAGCATGGTATATGAGATGCACATAATATGGAAAACATCATTTTATCAATACAGGGAGAACTTTGAGAATGGTGTGTAACAATGTATGCATGGGAATATAGGGATTGTGAGGAGAAGTAGGGTGCACATAGGTATGGGTAGGGCTCTTATGCAAGACTTTGTGGATAATAACTTAGAGCATATGCCTCACAAGAGTAGAACCATGTTAGATGGTTCTAGAGAGACAAAATTGGTGATACGTGAAGTATATAAGTAGGTAGACATCCTACGTGAGGTCAACACCACATTACACTAATGGGGATGTGATGAGAGACTATCCACATCTACGTTTGGTAGGATTTGGAACACAAACTTCAAGAATGTGGCCCTAGCTAAGACCAACGAGTTCTCTAAATGTAGGTTGTGTAGTGGGATCAAGGCTCAATTGGCAGCCACAAAGAGTCAAGAAGAGCGCAATATGTTGAAAGAAAAAAGCATATGATACAACAACAGAGTTGCATCCTATACTATGCATGGCATAGGTACTCAAAGATGGATTCACATAAATACCTATGTATAATCCATGACAAGATGGACCAGATGAAGAAAACAATTCCTAGACTTTGGGTGAGGTCAAAGGATAGATTTTGCATGGTAATTACAAGTGTTACTAATGGGAATGACTACTGATGGACATGGCCATGGTCATCATGGGCACTTCACCCTCAATGGTTTGTGGCCATCTGACCCCAACTCACAATTATCTCCCTTTTATTTTGTTTGTGCGACTTAGAGAGGATAGACACACATGACCTTGTAGACCTAGCTACGTATGAGAATCCAAGAAGCAGTGTTCCCCTTCTGAATGCTTTGAACTCAAGAGAGGCATTGGACTATCATTACATTTACAAAGGTAAGAAACCTATCAGTATGGGTAGTTCATGTGAAATTTTAGATGATGTTAGTATTATATCTACAGATCTAGAATCCTAAAATGGTGGCCCAACATTGACCATGGAGGTTAGAACCACATGCAAAGATCCCATGCTATAACATGCACATGGAAACCCCCTAGATGGAAATGCTATTGTTGACCCCCCATTTCGTAATTTACCTGAGAACTTGCTACTCTAGTTAGATAATTGTGTGCATCGGAGAACAAGAACATATACTTATTTGTATACCTTTCTCTGCTTGTAGCAAGGGGTGTTTTCAAGACTATTCAATTGAGCTTCTTGATGGTAGGGCATACACATGAGGATATTGATGCAATGTTCAGCAGGTTCTCTGAGAGTGTGCGAGTGGGCAAAACATTCACTTTATACATTCAAAAAATCTACATCATCCTCACCTATACCATTTCTTCTTAATGAGGGTTTCTAACTTCAAGAGTTATGTGGATGGCTACCTATGTGATGGGCAAGACATGCTGGTGGGCCATGCAAAACCATTACAGTTTTGATTTTTCATGCAGGGTGATAAACCAATGACGCAATATAACGTGCATCCAAAATCACTTGACTGGATGCCCAGAGAAGGAGGCATTGAGCTGTGGAAGAAAGATAGTGACAGATGACCATTGCTGCCAAGAGGCTATCCAAATCTACTAACAATGGCTGAATTTTTAAGGGACCACTCTCACAAGTAATATTAAGGATAAAGGATTAGATTAAGTTTTAGAAGAGGTGTGCAGCTAGAAGGGACAAGAATGCATCATACAAAACCTATATTAGGCCAGTGAGATAGCTTACTAGAAAAACATAATTAGGCTATCCAAATCTACTAACAATGGCTGAATTTTTAAGGGACCACTCTCACAAGTAATATTAAGGATAAAGGATTAGATTAAGTTTTAGAAGAGGTGTGCAGCTAGAAGGGACAAGAATGCATCATACAAAACCTATATTAGGCCAGTGAGATAGCTTACTAGAAAAACATAATTAGAGAACTTAAGCAGCCAAATGTCTCAGAGACAGGAATGCACATAGATTTTTGGCCAAGGACAAAGTTACCTCATGAAGTGGATAATGTAGATGATCACATTAATGAGTTCCAAGGATATGTGGAATGGAATGACCACTATTGTGGGCCTCAAGATGATCACATTAATGAGTTCCAAGGATATGTGGAATGGAATGACCACTATTGTGGGCCTCAAGATGGTAAGACAAGGGAGGATTTCAAACCAATGATAGACATTAAACAACGTGACTTTGTCTTGGTGAGGCCATCTGACCCTATATACTCCATATGGTTTGGTGTTGCGCAATCAAGCGTCAAGATGGATGTGACATCTCCTAACTTCAAGAAATTATTAATTCAATATTAAGCACCATGTGCTAAGAGAAAAGGTCTAAGTGATGCAGAACCCTATGTTAATTGTTGGAACAAGTATTAGGTAGAGAATAGGTTAGATCCACAGGTATGGTGGGAATGTGTTGATGCGGTCGTGTGGTTATGGACATCAAAAGCCATAAATCCATCGAAGAAGATAAAGATTCCACAACCTGTATGGGAATGTGTTGATGCAGTCGTGTGGTCATGGACATCAAAATCCATAAATGCACTGAAGAAGATAAAGATTCAACAGCTTGTATGTATCTAAGCACATGAAGGCTTTCTTGTTAGTGGAATCTAAACAATGGTGATGACTTTGTCCTTGACGATCTCCTAGCCTATCATGGTAATATATTATCTCATGTGACGTTTCCTATTTACTATGATCTTTCTTAACTATTATTTGCATAATATTATAGTTTACAAAAGACTTTGACCAATTTCCTTTCTCTTGATGCAGGAAAAATGAAAAATCAAAGGAGAACATACTTTACATCATATTTATCATCACCACCCTCTTGTATGATTATCAACCTTTAGCAATCCATTGCATCCCTAAATGGTGTTTATTAACACTGGCAATTATATGATTTTCAATCTCTAGTAACCTTTTATGCACACCGTCAATACTACATTTCATGCAATTATATGATTTTCAATCTCTAGCAACCTTTCATGCACACCGTCACTACTACATTTTGGTTCCCAAAATAAACAGAATTTCCCATAGTTAACAAAATTTTCCAAAATAATGAAATTCATCTAATTTCAAAATTCCCAAAATGCGAGATTTTCCCCACTTTATCTAATATGATCATATTGGGTTGGTAGTGTCTTAGGTAGGAGATCTACCGATCCAGTTACCTTATAGAGTACAGAAGTAGAGTATATGAATGTTGCTGTGGTGGCAGCTTGGTTTTAGAAGCTACTTGGTGATATGGGTGAGCCCATGGATAGAGTTGTTGTTATTTATTATGACAACATAAAAAGCATACAGTTGGCCAGTAACCCAATCTATCATGCTAGGATAAAGCATATTAAGGTACATTTATCATTTTCTGAGCAAGAAGGTTCTAGAGTAAGTGATGTGAATTTGGTATATATTAGCATAGAGGATCACGTGGAGAAGCTCTACAAGTTTAGGAGCTTACTTGGAGTATAGTGCGTGGAGTTGAGCTTGAGGGGGAGCATTAAGATATCAAGCACAACTAGTTCTACAAACATTAATGGCCCGCTTTTCTTGGGTGATAAGTTCCACACTTATTGGGTTGGTGAGATTATGGGCGATATGTCGCTAGTGATTTACATGTTGTGTGATAGCCATTTTCGTGTATTAGAGTTAGGTCATAGTTATAGCACTAGCTCATGTATAGAACAACCTTTCTAAGTTATAGAAGGTGAGTACTTTCCTATATGTACTCTTATCATATATGTTATGGTTATAAAGAAAAGTGAAGAGAATAGAAGAAAATTCAACCATCCATCTCTCTTGTATGCTTGTCTATCCTTATGTGTGTGTGCTTGCAAGGACCTCAAGCTCATCCCAACTTCCATGGCCTGTAGTACTTCTGTGCCTGCCACATAGCTAGTGTTGATCTACTATGCTAGCTGTTCTGAGCTTTCTCTTGCACAAGCTCTATTCGCTTGTTCTCTTCACAAGCGGCTATCTGGCTCTACTGTTCCGACTGGTGCAGCTCTGCCCTCTGCAATCTTGGTTGTACCTTTGCACGCGTGAAGCTTTCCCGAGCTCTCGGAAGTAGGGGATGAAGTTGAAACGTAGGTGCACAGAGTTTACCTCAAGAACGATTTCTTTGCTCGCATTCACTAAGGCTTGTTGAAGACGTTGCTCACTTTCTCTTCTTCTGCGATTGGCCGCACTACCTCTTCTTCTATAAGATCCAAAGATGGCATGATGGAGGTGATGGCCAGATAAATAGAGATGTTGCGATGATTCCCTTTGCTTTGCGAGCGATGGCTCGTGTTCTCTTCTCTTCATCTTATCTCTCCTGGTTGTTCTCTCCAGGCATCCCTGTTTACTGCTATTTGTTGCTTTCTTGCTATACTTGCTGGCTCCATACTTGCACTACTATCTCCTGTAGCCATCACACTGTGCCTCCACTTTCTTGTGCATGTAGAGTGCTGTCAATGTTTCATGCACTGCTCTGCTATGGCCCGCTGTTGTGCTCTTGAGTATTGCTTCTTCTTTAGATTCTACCTCTTGCTTGTCTTGAGGCATTATCATGGTAATCACGAGCTCCCACATGAGCATGTTTCTTCTTTGCATGCTATCCAAGGTTCTTCATTTGTGCATCACCCTTGTGCACTCCTTTGTGCTTCCTTCCATAAAGCACTCATCATTTGTGCATCACCCTTGTGGACTCCTTTGTGCTTCCTTCCATAAAGCACTCATCATTTGTTCATGCCTTTGTGTTCATCACAAACGGAAACCAAAACTTTGCATTCACATAGTGCTTTCCATTGAAGCACTCTCCAACTTGCCTCATCTTCATAGCTACTCAATGAGAAAAATCTTCTCCACTTGGGCTCCAAGCAGCCCCCATAATCGCTTTCCCTTTGTTTGTACAAGCTTTTCACCTCCACACATGCTCTTTGCCAAAGTGCAAGAGCCCTGGGATCCACTCATCCCATCACATAGCAATCCTTATCATTGAGCATTTTGCCATGCTCAAAACCAAAACTTTGAGGCAAAACTTCACAAAACCAACCTTCTTGAGACACCTTTGTCTCCTTGGCAGCTTCCTTGTTGACACCAAAGACTCCATAGTCTTTATACTTGTTGCTGAAATCTCCATTTTTAGCTTCTTTGATGAGATGAGATGAGCAGACTCTCCATGTTCCAAAACTCCCATTTGCAACTCTCTTGGGCATCTTCTATGCAACCTCCTTGTTACAAATCTCCTCTCAAACTTGAGAATGGCATCTCCAAATATCTCTCAAATCCTCACAAATGCAAATCCAAATGATAATATGAGTGTGCATATTTTTTCCATAATAAACTAAAAATAAAGCTTAATCATATGAACACATAAGCAAGCTTAATCATATGAACACATAAGCAAGCTAATATACATAATAATCACCATGACCAAGAGCCCACCCAAGCTCTGATACCATGTTAACAATCCTAAAATGGGATTGATCATGGTGATAGATTAAGGTGGATTAAACCACACTAAGAACTCCATGAGAAGAGAGAGAATGCACACTCAACACTAGATCTCTATTGCTTATCTCAAATGAACCATACAATGATATAGGCTTTCTAGCCTTATCCCACTTTACAAATCATCATCCATGTGGCAACTCCTTTTCCACTCTTTTGGTCAACACTCACACACCATTCAATATTACATGTGGCATTCCTATCTTGCCACAATATCTTGCACCTTTAGGGTGCTTTCCCACATACACACAATATCGCGATTACATCTCTCAACATGCATTACATAAAATGTGCAAACTTGTAACCCTATCTAGAGTGGGCAATATTAGGGTTGAGGTGCATGTGGGCGAGGCATGGATGTTGTCAAACCATATTGTGGATGACCATTATGTTTTCTTGGAAGAAAGAGACAAGAGAAGTGTGGAAGGAGAACTATTCACTTCTCATGATAATTTAGAACAAAATTATCATCATGAGATAAATTTGCATATCCTAGAGAAGACCCAAAATTAGTGTACATTCCAAAGGACTTAAAGCTTAAAGAAGAGAAAGATCTCTTTAACTTTGAGAATTCTAATATTTATTGACTTGGAAGTACACACACACCTATTAATTCCGGAGTCACAAGACATAGGACTTCCACAGTTAAACCCCTTTCTAAAGGTAACACTTTAGCAAAGATAAATTTCACAAATTTCATGAAAGCACTCCAAGAGGGAATGAAAGCCAATAGAGCCACCAAAAACATACATATGTACCCAAGGAGAGCTTTAATGGTGCTCAATCTTCCGGAAAAAAGGACATTCGACTAGTAAGTGTGTAGTCCCTAAGGGCACGCTATAATGGTAATTGTACCTTTTGTAGACATTATGGTCATGAGGTTTCATAGTGCCGCACACATTTGCAAACCCTTGCTAATGCTTGTAGGCCTCAATAGTTGGCTTTACCAACTCGATCATAGCCACAAGAAACCATAATCCCTATGGCAACATCTCAATCCAATGCTGAACAAATGACACAACAACCTATTGCAAGGGGGATTTACAAGGGACAAAATGTGTCGTTACCTTCACTAGTTTTGGGACCTCAACCTCCACCCCCGAGGATCACACCTCTTAATCAAGTAAGATTTGAGGAGCCTATTGATTACCAAAAATATGAGGTAGATATCAACCCCACCCCCCACCCCTTTGAGGATACCACAGAGCTTCATCATCTTCATCATGACTATTATGTAGTGGATGGAAGAGGGAGATTCAAGCTAGTTTACCAACTTGTTGTGATGGGCAGGGGCCAGGACATTAATGCCACAGCTAGAAGAATGCCTCTTCAATGTTACCAATGTCAAGGACCCCACCGAGTTTCGGAATGCTCTATGAAGTTTCCTCATCTCAACCAAGCAGTGTCCTCAAACATGCCACCGACTACTTGTAACCATATTGGCATATATCATTGGATTAAGGACTACCCCAACAAGATTGTGGTGATAAGCCCACAAACAGGACCCATCATTACACCCCTAAACATGATTGGGGTAAGTAATCAAACTCAAAGGCAGTTCCTAAAAAATCTAGATCACACACTGTTGAATGCTATCCTCGGCTACCTACAAGCCCACAACAAACATGTTCTCAAGAAATTAGTGGCCTTGGTAGCAGAATCTAAGAAGAAGAAGAAAAAAGTTGGTTAAGAATGGGAAAATAAAGGAAACCAAAAAGACAAATCTTGGGATGCCTTAAGAGCCAATCTTCATTAGGGACCTAGATGAGGACTCGAACTCCTTGAACACAAGGGCTGATTCTGAACAGGGTAGGGAAATACCCTCTAAAACCAAGAGCATGGGAAGGAGACCACGCAGGAACATGCAATTCCTAAAACTAGATCACACATGACAAAACTTGGCTCTTATCTTGACCCTTGAAAGGAGATTGAGGAACTCCAAGAATTTGGTGATTTAGTTACGAAAACACAAGAGGAGCTTGAACCAATACCCAAGCAAGTGAGAGTCTCAGATATTGTACATCCTAGTACCTTAATCCTCCTACTGATACTCGTCGCAAACCTCTAGATGTGCCGAGTGTCATCATGGAAGAGACTGAGGCCTCCACCTCTCATAGTTTGATCCCTGATTGGTTCAAGGGACAACTACCATACAAAAACCTTGAGCCCATCTTGGAAATGGATTTTCCAGTCTCACCCATACCTAATTATGGAAAGGAGGTCATGAATGCACCACTAAATATATCCAAATTATTAGACTTTATGGCCTCACAAACCAGTATAACTATAGCTACCCGATTGAGTGGAGATCCTAAATTGTTTGAAGCGATGAGAGCTCTCCTTAATGGGGGAAATCAATGTCCGATTCCCACCATTTGCTAACATGCATAAGGCACATCCCCAAATATACAATGGAGACACCTTGAGTTGTACCCAAATCAATAGTCCCAGTAGTGGAAGAAGAAAATACCAAATCTATGGTTTAAATTCCACTTAACAAACTAGGACTATTTTGAAGGTCATGAGTCTAATGCACTACTATCAATTATGACCAAGGGAATCACAGTAATGAGATTCCTTGATGGTGGTGCAGTAGTCAGTATAATCACCAAGGAATTTTAGGAGAAGATGGCCAAGCCATGTCTAGAAGTCTCAAACATCATTGTCAAGATGGCTGACAGGACTGTTGCCAAACCTATTAGGATGCTATGAGATTTAAAGATCAAGGTTCTCAAACATCGAGTTAAACATACCTTCATTATTCTGGACTTTTCCAAACAACAAGAATCATATAAAATGATCTTACCATGCCCGTTCATGAGAGAAGCAAAGATGGTACATGACTGGTCTAAGAACCATGTCTACCTCCAATTCGATGATTCCATCATCAGGGTTGATCTTGTGACTAGTCACGTACATCTTATGGGCAATGGAGGACTTTTTGAAAACCGTTCAAACACCACCACCACTGTGAGACCCCTCTGCCCCCTCCGCGCACCCTCCGCGCACCGGATTCCCAGTTGCTAGCAGTGGAAGTAGCTTCCTCTTGCTCCACGCACCCTCCGCGCACCGGATTCCCAGTTGCTAGCAGTGGAAGTAGCTTCCTCTTGCTTGGGGCAGGGTTTCCCACTCAAGGTCTCGCCCTCGAATGTCCGGACACGAGACTAATGAGGTGGTAATTCCGAAACCGAAACCAAAACCGAGAAAATTTCCCTTGCCTGGAAAACGGGGATGATTCCACCTTTTTTATTTTCTTAACGAATTTTCTAACGGGGTCAAGAGACTAAAGTATACTTCACCTGATTAAACCAGATAGAAGGAAAATGATCACTGACTTAATTTGAAGAAATCAATGCTTTTTTCCTAACCAAAACAAGCACAGTCGTTGATCTAATCATTTGAGGAAATCAACGCTTTTTTCCTAACCGAAGTCAGGCACAGCCATTGATCTACTCATTTGAGAAATTCTTCAGGTTTTTATTTAACTACTCATATTCTAAGTGTATTCCTATTATTTCAATTTAATTTATTAAAACTCCACTGATTCCAGCCTCGGCCCATGGTTCAGCCACCATCCAACCACTGGAATCGGTAGAACCAGACAATTACTCACCCACCCATAATTGAATGCCTTTCTTAACTTTTGCTTTCGAATACAAATACGCACACACTCCTCTTTAAAACTTTAACATATAAAATAATCCATTGACAAACAGTTATTGGTTACAGATGTCATAACTCAAAAATTCCATCCAGTCCCTTGTTTCTCAAAAAACAGTATCACTCTAGACTCTCTGTTGAGACCAACTAGTCAGCCAACGAGATCTAGTAACAGTATCACTCTGGACTCTCCGTTGAGACCAACTAGTCAGCCAACGAGAGCCAGTATAACATATTACAATAATCATTTTGTCCATCATACATATCTTCCACGACATACGCATGGGTGTCATAGGCACTGTGAGCCTATGCATCTCCTGGTCAGAACCCTCCAGGATCCTCCTTAGGTGTCCTAGCACTTCCCTCAGGGACCGCTTCATCGGCCCTCGCCCATCGTACTGAAAGCGCACCATTTTTCAACCATACTGAGGCTGGTCAAGACCTAGGCAGGCTTTGCCGCATGAGCCGTCCTTTGAACACTCCCCGCGTGCAACCAAACTTCCCTTAGAAAAACATATACCAAATGCTCCCTCCAGCATTCTAGCGTAAGATAGTCCTTTAAGAAAACAGGGTTTCTATGTAAGTTTTTAGTTTGATTTTCTTTTGAATACAAGGAGTATTTCTTGAATTAGTATCCTCAAAACTTCTTGATCGAAATTCTGAATTTCATACCAGAATTCCTCGAATTCTATAACCTTGATCCACAGATCAATTCGAAGGGTCTCAAACTTAGTTTTAGATTTGGCGGGAGTTTTGAGTATTATTTTTAAACTGGTCACACCTTCTTTCCTCGAAACTGACGAAAGAGTTTGGTCTTGGTGTGGTCTTGGTCATAGTCTGATTCAAGGTTCGAGTCAAATAAGATTTTTCCTGAACTATCTTTCTCGAAAAGGTTTGATAATTCAGTTACTATTTTACTGAATTTCTTTCTTTGAATATTCACTTAACTGATTTCTAAATTACTATTTTACTGAATTTCTTTCTTTGAATATTCACTTAACTGATTTCTAAATTAGTTATGAATTCCAATGAGGTGTAAATTAATCATTTATCTGAATATTTCGATCTCGATAGATTTCCTAAATTTTCTTTTTACAATCCGTGTGAATATAAAACGATAGAAATTTCTCTCTTAGAGTATTTAATTATTCATTTATCAAATACTCATAGAATTTAAGAGAATTTTAATTTTGATATAAAAGTTCTTTATGCATAAAAATCAACTTCAATGGGAATAACACTTTTATTTAAAAAAATCCTTTTATACATCTATTTATGCATAAAATCAAATTTAATAGGAATAACACTTTTAAATAAAAAGAATTTCTTTATGCATCTATTTATGCATAAAAATTAATTTTTATAAGAATAACGCTTTTATAATAAAAAAATTCCTTTATGCATCTTTCTATGCATAGAAATCAAATTTAATAAGAATAACACTTTTATAATAAAAAAATTCCATTATGCATCTTTCTATGCATAGAAATCAAATTTAATAAGAATAGCACTTTTATTTAAAAAATTCCATTATGTATCTTTCTATGCATAGAAATCAAATTTAATAAGAATAACACTTTTGTAATTAAAAAAATTCCTTTATGCATCTTTCTATGCATAAAAATCAAATTTAATAAGAATAACACTTTTGTAATAAAAAATTCATTTATGCATCTTTTATGCATAGAAATCAAATTTAATAAGAATACTTTTGTAATTAAAAAAATTCCTTTATGCATCTTTCTATGCATAGAAATCAAATTTAATAAGAATAACACTTTTGTAATAAAGAAATTCCTTTATGCATCTTTCTATGCATAGAAATCAAATTTAATAAGAATAACACTTTTGTAATAAAGAAATTCCTTTATGCAGCTTTCTATGCATAGAAATCAAATTTAATAAGAATAACACTTTTGTAATAAAAAAAATTCCTTTATGCATCTTTTTATATGCATAGAAATCAAATTTAATAAGAATAACACTTTTGTAATTAAAAAAATTTGTTTATGCATCTTTCTATGCATAGAAATCAAATTTAATAAGAATAACACTTTTATAATAAAAAAATTCCTTTATGCATCTTTCTATGCATAGAAATCAAATTTAATAAGAATAACACTTTTATAAAAAAAATTCCATTATGTATCTTTCTATGCATAGAAATCAAAGTTAATAATTAATATCAGTGATATCCATGCATATTCATATAGGTGAATATGTACATGGAGAAATTAGAATATTTCTTTTAGATGCAAAAATGGTGGGAATATTTCTTTTGGAATAACATAAAAACACACTTTCTTTTTACAAAATTCTGAAAAATTTTACCATAACCTCCTTTGTATGGCTGACCATTTCTCATTTTTATCTTTCTTTATTTATCCTAATTAACCCAATTTAGAATTATAGAACTCTAATCTACACAATTTTCTAAATTCAAGAGAGTAAACAATAAGAAGAGTTTAATTAATCACTTAGTTAATCTTTCTAGGATTAAGAAAGGTTGGAATGTAAAGAAGAGAAGGGGGTGGCCTTTTCATCAAAGGCATAGCATTTGAATTTAATTCAATCATTTGAAAAACATAAAAATCAAGAAAACCATAGATTTTATATTAAAATTCATAAACAAAGTAAGAAAATTAGCTTACATGGAGCTTGTAAGCTCTCCTTTGGCTTGAGAGATTGAGGGTTCTACTCTTGTTTAAAGCAATAGTGGCCGCCAATTCACTTTGGAGAGGATTAGGCTAAAAACAATTGAATTATTAAAAAAATTCAATGTAGATGGCTTAGGACGACAGGAGCAGAGTAACAGTGCATAAACACCATTAAGCTTTTACAAAAGGGGGAGGCTTCTATTTATAGAAAAAAGTGAGCCTCTAACCAAGCAAATTCATTCTAGAATTTTCCAGATCAGTTTGTCAATTTTTGACCATTTTTGGGTCAGTTCAGCTTACTTTTTGGATCTAGATTTGAAACACGAGAGAGGAGAGATGGAAGTATCTCATTTTATTGATTAAAAATTGGGGGTAATGATGAGAAAAAGGTTCCCACTTCATGAGGGGAGATCCCCACACTGAGGTGTCAAAATTCAGTTTTGTAATTCTTTTCTTTGGTCCTTAGTCCACTCTTCATCTTATGTGAGCATTTACTCATTTTTGGGAGTTTTTTTTTTATTCTTTAATTTATCTCCTCCCTACATTTGGATTAATATCATTGGCATGTCAAGCTTTTGTTTGGACCTTAATCCAAATTTTTTTGAAAACAGGGGCCCTTAGGCTAAGGTCTTTTGTGCACATTATAATTTATTTCTAATGCACCTTAGGAATTTCTTTTTAAACTTCTATTTCGGGGGAATATTTTTTTAATAAGAAGGGATATTTTTCCATCCAAATATATCTAAAAATTGAATTATCTCTCTCTAGAATATTTTCTCTCTCTAGACCAAAACAGGTAGAAACAAGATCTTTTATTATTCTGAAAAGGGGATTGATTACAGGGAAAGAAACTGGACATCTTGAGGGGCTGGGGAGGAATCTTACATCCTCTCCCACTTGAAAAACGCGAGCTGTCCTCATCTCGCAAACTGGGGATAATCCCGCATCAGTTCGGCTTCTTTCTCCCAGGTGGCATCTTCAAAAGGATAGAACTTCCATTTGACTAATAATTCTCTCAGAATTTTGTTCCTGAGAACCTTCTCTCGAACATGAAGGATTTCTTCAGGTTGGAGTTCCATCTGCCCTTGGGTGTTGAAGAAGTTAAGAGTTCATCATTAAGCACATGATTAGGGCTCGGTACATACTTCTTAAGTAGGCTGACATAAAATACATTATGTACTTTGAGATGAGGAGGCAGGAGAAATTCATAGGTTAAGTCACCTACTTTCTTTGTAATTAGATATGGCCCATAGTATCTGGGAGGTAACTTCTTATACTTCCCAAGAGATAGAGAACTTCTTTTGGGGCGTACTCAATGAAGACCATATCTGCTTCTTCGAATTCCCAAGAGATAGAGAACTTCTTTTGGGGCGTACTCGATGAAGACCATATCTGCTTCTTCGAATTTTCTGCCTGACCTCTTCTTATCTACATACTACTTCTGTCTATCCTAGGCAACTTTTATATCCTTGCGGATTGACTGCATCTGGTGCTCCATGTCATCAAGCATCTGTCTAGACATCTCGACCTAATCAATGGGTCGGACCAAGTTAATGGTGTTAGGTAGTCTTGTCCATACAGAGCTTTGAAAGGGCTCATCTCGATACTTCGGTGATAAGAAGCATTGTAGGCAAATTTGACTAGGTACAAATAGCTTAGCCACTTCTTAGGTTCCTTGCTGCTGCCACAGCATGATCGAAGTATATCTTTGATTACTTGGTTCACCCTTTTTGATTCACCATCGGTCTTGGGGTGGTAAGCTATGCTGAGATCTAAGAAAGTTCCTACTGCTTTGAAGAATGCAGTCTAGAATCTTGACATGAATTTGGAATCTCGATCACTTACTATTCTCCTGGGTAGGCCATGCAATCTAAAGATTTCCTTGAGGAACAGTTTGGCCACATCCACTACAGTGTAGGTTTCTTTAACTGGAATCAGATGGGCAACTTTGGTTAGTCTGTCAACTACCACGAAGATGGAGTTGTAACCTGATTGCACTGAAGGTAGTCCAGTAATAAAATCCATACTGATACATTCCCACTTCATCTGGGGGATGTCTAATGGATGTAACTACCTAGTCATTTTTACTCTCTCGGCTTTGACTTTCTAACATATCAGGCATTGACGTACATGATTAAGTACATCCTTTTTTAGTCCAGGCCAAAAAGAAGCTTTTCTTTACAGACATGTCGGTCTTGATGAAACCTGGATGTCCTGCTATAAAACTATCATGGGCTTCATTCAAAATTTGACCCTTAGTTTCCTCATCATTGGGAGTGCATAGCCTGCTATTATAATACACAATTCCTTCATCCAGCTGTACCCTTGAACTTGGTTCAACTCCTGTGAGGAGTTTTGCTTTCCTGCATAAGTAGGGTAGCAATAGGGCCAAAGAATCTATCCTGCATGATCTTCTCTCTTGCTTCATTAATCAATGGATTTAACACCACTGTGATTGCAAGCAAGGAGGCTTTTCTACTGAGGGCATCTACCACCACATTTTCTTTGCCTGGGTGGTACTTGAATTCAAAATCAAATTCTCGCAGGGTCTGCATCCACCTTCTTTGGTGCATGTTGAGATCCTTCTGAGTGAAGATCCACTTTAAGCTCTGATGATTTGTCATCAAAGTGAATCTTTGACTCAGTAGGTAATGTCTCCACAACTTCAGGGCATAGACTACTGAAAGTAGCTCCAGGTCGTGGATAGCATAATTTCTCTCATGCGTTCTGAGTTTCCAAGATTCATAGGCCAATGCATGACCTTCCTGCATGAGCGCATCTCCCAGGGCAAAACCATTGGCATGAGTTATTACTACCTCAAAGGGTAGAGAGAAATTTGGCAACTTCAGAACGGGATTGGTTACCAAGACGGTCTTCAGCTTATCAAAAGTGCTCTGACACCTGGCAGACCATTGAAATGGGGTATTCTTCTTGAGAAGATTAGTCAAGGGGAAGCTATGAGAACATACTTAGGTATAAAAATTCTATACCAACCAGTTAATCCCAAGAATCCCCTGACTATGGTTCAGGCCAATCTATGACTGCTTGGACTTTTGCAGAATCTAGAGAAATTCCATCTTTGGATACCAGAAAGCCCAAATATTCAACATGGACGATAGAGAAAGTGCATTTGCTCTTTTTTACAAAGAGTTGGTGCTTCCTTAGAATCTCAAGAACTTTACGGACGTGAGCTTCATGGTCAGCTGCATTCTTTGCGTAAATCAGAATATCATCAAAGAAAACAAGAACAAAATCATCCAAGTATTCTCTGAGAATGTCTTGCATTAGGCAATTGAATGTAGCTAGGGCATTTGTCAATCCAAATGGCATGACGGTAAATTCATAGTGCCGATAGCTGTCTTCGGGATATCTTGATCATTAATCCTGATCTCGTAATACCCTCATTTGAGATCCACCTTTGTGCATGTAAGATTCCTCTCCCAGCCCCTCAAGATGTCCAGTTTCTCTTTGTGTAATCAATCCCCTTTTCAGAATAATAACAGATCTTGTTTCTCTCTGTTTTGGCCTAGAGAGAGAAAATATTCTAGAGAGAGGTAATTTAATTTCTAGATATCTTTGGATGGAAAAATATCCCTTCTTATTAAAATTATTTCCCCTGAAACAGAAATTCAAAAAGAACTTTCCAGTGTGCAATTGGAATAAATTGAAAATAGGTAAAAAGGACCTTAGCCTGAGGGTCCAGATTTTTTAAAAATTTTGGATTAAGGTTCCTATGGACCAATAAGATTAATCAAAATGTAGGGAGGAGATAAATTGAAGAATAAAAAAAAATCTCCCAAAAATGAGTAAATACTCACATAAGATGAAGAGTTGACTAAGGATAAGGTTTATTAGTTAAAAAAGAAGAGATATTTAGAGGAAATGATGCATTTTTGACACCTCAGTGTGGGGAATTTCTCTCATGAAGGAGGCACCTATTTCACATGTGTGGATGAGTTTTAAACTCACAAATAATGAGATATTTTCATCTCTCCTCTCTCCTGTTTCAACTAGATCCAAAAAGTAAGCTAAACTAACCTAAAAATGGTCAAAAAGTGATCAAACTGATCTGGAAAATTCTAGAATTAGTTTGCTTGGTTAGAGGCTCACTTTTTCCTATAAATAGAAGCCTCTCCCCTTGTAAAAGATTAATTTAAAAGAGATATTTGAATTTAGAAAAAATGGAGTAGATTAGAGATATTTTAATTTTTATGCATGAATTCTAATATCTCTAATCTACTCCATTTTTATGCATGAATTCTAATATCTCTAATCTACTCCATCTTTCTATGCATAAAAATTAAAATATCTCTAATCTACTCCATCTTTCTATGCATAAAAATTAAAAATGGAGTAAAAGAGATATTTGAATTTATGCATAGAAAGATGCATAAAGGATTTATTTTTATTTCAAAAGTGTTAATTTCATTAAAATTGATTTTAAACATAGAAAGATACATAAAGGATTTGTTTTTATTTTAAAAGTGTTATTTTTCTTAAAAATTAAATTTATGCATAAATAGATGCATAAAAGGATTTTGTTAAAAGTGTTATTCCCACTATGGATGTGAATGAGTATGTGAAAGAATGGATAAAGATGTGTATGAGATATGTATGAGAAGAATGGATGTCAATGTGTATGTGAAGAATGGATGTGAATGTGTATGTGAAAGAATGGATGTGGATGTATGTGAAAGAACGGATATAGATGTGTATGTGAAAGAATGTGATGTGATGTGACATGAATATATGTGAATGTGAAGTGATAGATATGAGTAGTCGTACATGTGAACGATGGATGTGGATGAATAAGATGAGATGTGTATGAATGAGATATGATGTGGATAGAAGTGATGTGATATAATGGTGATGAGAATGAATGTGATGGATATGAATGAATGTGATGTGATGGGATGTGAATCGGGATAGACGTGAATGAATGAGATGTGAGGTAAAATGAATGGATAAGTTGTGAGTGAATGTGATGTGGTCTGAATGGATGAGATGTGATGTGATGAGATGTGGATATGGATAGATGCGAGTGGATGAGATTTGATGTGATGAGATGTGGATATGGGTAGATGCGAGTGGATGAGATGTGATGTGATGAGATGTGGATATGGGTAGATGCGAGTGAATGAGATTTGATGAGGATAAATTGAGGAAAGATGTGATGAGATGAAAATGATGGGATTGGATGAGAATAGGAATACTTGTGAAATGGTTGTGGAATTAAATAATGTGGTTGATGTGGAACAATGTGGAAAGACGAGAGTTTGTTATAGAAACTATATTTATGACCTGTTTTTAAATGAATGTTTTATGTCAAGAATGTTGGGGAAGCATTTTAACCGTCTTCTGAATGAGGTCGTGGGTGGAGACCTAATCAATTAAGTTGCAACAGTTGACAGAGAGTCAATGGAGGACGTCTCGTGTAGCAAGGTCGGTCGAGGTCCTGAACAGCCTTGATTAAAATGGTGAGCTTCCGGTACGATGGATGAGGGACCAAGGAAGCGGCCTATGAGTAAAGTGCTAGGTCACCTGCAAAGGATCCTAGAGGGTGCTGAGACCATACGGTGCTCGGGCTCTGGGTCGCCTCGACGATACCCACACATGCGTCGTGAAAAATATTGGATCAAGGAGTACGAGTTGTTTTCTGAATTCGGGTATGGATCTGGTTGATTGACCTTGCTGGTCCATGGCCCTTTTATATGGATCCGTTGGTTGATCTTGCTGATCTTCAATGGAGTTTCCATTTTGATATGTGAATATATTGCCGGTTATGAGCTAGGAACGATCCCTGAGTGGACAGGTGGTGAGTATTCTGGTTGCCCAATGATGCCATAGGTACACCGATGAAGGAATGATTGGAAATAAGGATTTAATCGGAGATTTTGAGGATTATGATCAGTGACTCAATGGTTTCATTAAATGATTGTTTTTAAAGAGCTAATTCTGTGAAAAAGACAATTTCATATTGGGTGTGTAAGTGGTGTGACTAGTTTTAAGTTTGCATGAATATCCGATTAGGGGGCTTGGGAACTCTTTTCCCTAGTACCCGAGACAAAACCTAACCAAGTTCCTAATCGGATCCCATCACTACAGTGGTTGGGCGGTTGGCTAACCCATGGGATTTGGATGGGGCTAGGCTAAACTGATGGATCCCTGAATTGAGACTCAATTCTTGGATAAAAATTGTTCTATGGAAAAGATAAATGGCTGTGCCTCTTAATGAGGAAAAAAGCGTTGGTCTCTATGATCCAAGTGCAATCTTTTCCCTGATCTGACTATGGGACTTACGGGTTCAGTCAGATCAGTTCTGTTAGTTAAGGCTTTTGATCCAAGTGCAATCTTTTCCCTGATCTGACTATGGGACTTACAGGTTCGGTCAGATAAGTTCTGTTAGCTAAGGCTTTTGATGACTACGTTAGAGAAAAGTTATCCTGGAGGAATCGCCCGTGCTTTTCGGGCAAGGGAAGTTTTTCCGGGTTCGGTTTTGGAAGAACCAATGGATTAGTCTCTATCCGGATATCCGTGGGCGAGGCCCTGAGTGTGGGACCCTGCCCCGCGCAAGAAGTGCTACTTCCGCTGCTAGCACCCTTGAATTCGTTGCGTGGTGGGGACATGGATCTCATAACTGGTATCAGAGCAAATTTTGGCTAATGTGGATCAACCAAGAAGCAAAAAATGTCAAAATTTTATGAAGAAGCAGTAAAAGATTGTAATTGTGTGATAAAATTCATATTCAGACTGAAATTCATAAATTGATAATTGGGTCTTCAGATGGAAGTACTGCAATTATATGGAATCCCTGACTTGCTTGAGGCCGCCTAGACATGATGGTATTTAGCTTATAGTTCCAAGGGCCGTGACTACCCGTATATACCGAGGGTATAACTATAGCTCTTTACTGGTAGTATATACGAGTAAATCTAAGATCTTGAAATTATAAGCTAAAATGCTATCCAGTTGATGAATTCAAATGTAGTTGATATGATTTTAAAATTCTAATTGAGAACTGATGAGTTGAATTGGATTCTGATTGAAAAATGATGATTCATGAATTTTTGGTTGAAAAGCGATAAACTGAGAAAAACCACAATGAGGATGAATGGGATGAGTCCCTGTGTTGATGTTCGTAACTAGAATAACGATAATGACTTCAACAAATCACTATGAGATTAGTGGATTGTGCTGACAGATTGCTACTGTTAACTCTTGACCTAGTGGATCAAGTTAAGGGATGACAAATTAAAAATCTATAAAATTGAAATCCCCCATGGAGTACTGTTCAGATGGAAATTTCGGTCTAATAGACCATTATTGTGTTAAAGATATGAATGATATATTCTGAATGAATTGTTATTTGATAATGCGAGAATCTTTATCCCACGATTCTGTGGGGAGCCGACCTATCTAAAGAATCCCAGAATCAGATGAATCAAAAATCGGATTTGAATCATAAATAAAGGGACTTAACAAGATTTTTCGTATTGAATAGGAACATGGATCAAAGTCGTCGTGGTAGAAATGATAACCCCCAACTCGATGAGGAAGAGCTCGACTTGGATGTTCATAAAACTCTTCATAGTTCGCAGCCTGGGCCTTTCAAGGGTGAAGGGAAAAACTTGGGCGAGGCTGTGGAGAAGTGGATCGAAGCAATGGAAGAGTACTTTGATGTCACCGGGTGGTACAATGAGAAGAGCAAAATGGCTCTTGCAAGGCTGAAGATAGTAGAAATAGCCAGAGTGGCATGGAGAAACCACTGCGAGACAAACCGTCTGGATCGGAATACCCAGACATGGAATGATCTCAAAATTTACCTAAGGACGAGGTTTTGTCCTCCCGACTTTTTGGAAACAAAGATGAACAAATTCTTAGAGCTAACCCAGGGGAGCAGAACTATTGAAGTATATCACCAAGCGTTCGCTCTCCTCCTCAAATACTCATCACCACTGAATGAAGACCAGTTGATGGCCAGGTTCATTCGGGGACTTAACAAATCTTTGAATATTTTGGTGAAGAACGCCAAGCTAGTTTCCATGGTCAAAGCAGTGCGGATGGCCAAGGATTTCTCCAAGGCCTTTGATTTCAAGGTCCCACCAAAGCCAGCACCATCACCTTTCAAAAGGTTTTTAGTTCTTGAAGGTGATTCCAACCTTCCATCGCCTAAGAGATATCTAGGTCAAGCCCAGGATATGGCAAGTTTCAGAATGGAAGAAATGTCCTTTTCTCGAAACTCAATCCCCTGGAATTCAACTTCAGAAGTTCCACTCTTGAACAAGGGAGTGAAATTCTATAACTGTCAAGGATTTGGACATCGCAGTATGGATTGTCCAACTCCTTTTAGATCAAGGTTTACAAGGCAGGGAAATCAGGGATCAAGATTCTAGACTACAGCTCCTTCCTTCTAGAGTAATCAGGTTTCTATCCGCCAAAATTAGGGAAATCCCAGAGATAGACCCTCTAACCAACCCGCAGTTTCAAGCCAAAGTAATGCAAGACCTCTCCCTCAGAATAGGGAAAGTCAAAGAGAGTTGTTCCCAAATCGCCCATCCACTTCCAAGGCAGTAACGCTGGAAGTGATTGAAGAAGAAGAAGAAGATGAAAGAGATCATACTCCACCTGCGAGATGAGGACACCTCGTGTTTTTAAAGTGGGGTAGGATGTAAGATTCCTCCCCCAGTCCCTCAAGATGTCCAGTTTCTCTCCTTGTAATCAATCCCCTTTTCAGAATAATAACAGATCTTGTTTCTCTCTGTTTTGGCCTAGAGAGAGAAAATGTTCTAGAGAGAGATAATTCAGTTTCTAGATATCTTTGGATGGAAAAATATCCCTTCTTATTAAAATTATTTTCCTTGAAACAGAAATTCAAAAAGAACTTTCCAATGTGCAATTGGAATAAATCGAAAATAGGTAAAAAGGACTTTAGCCTGAGGGTCCAGATTTTTTGAAAATTTTGGATTAAGGTTCCTATGGACCAATAAGATTAATCCAAATGTCGGGAGGAGATAAATTGAAGAATAAAAGAAAAATCTCTCAAAAATGAGTAAATACTCACATAAGATGAAGAGTTGACTAAGGACAAGATTTATTAGTTAAAAAAGAAGAGATATTTAGAGGAAATGATGCATTTTCGACACCTCAGTGTGGAGAATTACCCTCATGAAGGAGGCGCCTGTTTCACATGTGTGGATGAGTTTTAAACTCACAAATAATGAGATATTTTTATCTCTCCTCTCTCCTATTTTGACTAGATCCAAAAAGTAAGCTAAACTGACCTAAAAATGGTCAAAAAGTGACCAAACTGATCTGGAAAATTCTAGAATTAGTTTTCTTGGTTAGAGGCTCACTTTTTCCTATAAATAGAAGCCTCCCCGCCTGTAAAAGGTTAATAGTGTTTATGCACTGTTACTCTACTCCTCCCCAGAGTCAAATACATTGAATTCACTTGATAATTCAATTGTTTTTTGACTAAATCCTCTCCAAAAAAATTGGTGGCCACTCTTGTTGCAAACAAGAGTAGAACCCTCAATCCCTTAAGCCAAAGGAAAGCTTACAAACTCCATGTAAGCTTAATTCTTACTTATTGTGAATTTTAAATCTATGGTTTTCTTAAATTTTATGCTTTGAAAATGTTTGAATTAAAATCTGATGTTATGCCTTGATGGAAAGGCCACCCCCTTCTCTTCTTTACAATTCAGCCCTTCTTAATCCTAGAAAGTTTAATTAAATGAATGATGGATATGAATGTATGTGAATGTGATGGATATGAATGAATGTGATGTGATGGGATGTGAATCGGGATAGATGTGAATGAATGAGATGTGAGGTAAAATAAATGGATGAGTTGTGAGTGAATGTGATGTGGTCTGAATGGATGAGATGTGAATGAATGTGATGTGATGAGATATGGATATGGGTAGATGCAAGTGGATGAGATCTGATGAGGATAAATTGAGGAAAGATGCGATGAGATGAAAATGATGGGATTGGATGAGAATAGGAATACTTGTGAAATGGTTATGGAATTAAATAATGTGGTTGATGTGGAACAATGTGGAAAGACGAGAGTTCGTTATAGAAACTGTATTTATGACCTATTTTTAAATGAATGTTTTATGTCAAGAATATTGGGGAAGCATTTTGACCATCTTGTGAATGAGGTCATGGATACCTAATCAATTAAGTTGCAACAGCTGACAAAGAGTCAATGGAGGACGTCTCGCGTAGCAAGGTCGGCCGAGGTCTTGACCAGCCCCGGTTCGATTAAAATGGTGAGCTTCCGGTACAATGGATGAGGGACCAAGGAAGCGGCCTATGAGTGAAGCGCTAGGTCACCCTGCAAAGGATCCTAGAGGGTACTGACCATACGGTGCTTGGGCTCTGGGTCGTCGACGATACCCACATGTGTGTCGTGGAAGATATTGGACCAAGGAGTACGAGTTGTTTTCTGAATTCGAGTATGGATCTGGTTGATTGACCTTGCTGGTCCATGGCCCTTTTATATGGATCCGTTGGTTGATCTTGCTGATCTTCAACGGAGTTTCCATTTTGATATGTGAATATATTGCCGGTTACTATGAGCTAAGAACTATCGAAAAGGCCCCTGAGTGGATAGGTGGTGAGCGTTCTGGTTGCCAATGATAGGTACACCGATGAAGGAATGATTGGAAATAAGGATTTAACCGGAGATTTTGAGGATTATGAAATCAGTGACTCAATGGTTTCATTAAATGATTATTTTTAAAGATAGCTGATTCTGTGAAAAAGGCAATTCTGTGTAAGTGGTGTGACTAGTTTTAAGTTTGCATGAATATCCGGTTAGGGGGCCTGGGAACTCTTTTCCCTGGTACCCAGGACAAAACCTAACCAAATTCCTAATTGGATCCCATCACTACAGTGGTTGGGCGGTTAGCTAACCCATGGGACTGGATGGGGTTAGGCTGGCCTAATGGATCCCTAAATTGAGACTCAATTCTGTTATGGTACGACCTTGGTTTGACTGATACGAAGGAGATGGTCTCTACACTCTGGGTCCTTGACTTTCTTGTCCTCTTGACATGGTAGGAGTTGGGCAGTCTTTAAGCTTTAAGCTGGTGACCAAAACCCTGACACCCAAAACACTTGTTCTCACCTCTAAGCTCATCCCTCTGAATCCTTGAAAGAGGTGGGGCTCCTGAGAAAGTGTTCTGAGGGAAGGGTCTGGGGGTGGAAAGTTTGAAGCACTTCTCGGGGTTTGGAACCTTTTAAATTTTGAGGGTACAAGCTTCGGAACAACAATTGCTTTGGCAGAGTCCTTTGCCATTCTGACAGCTTTGCCATTCAGATTGGTTTGGCATTTTTCACTAAAGTGTCCAATGGCTCGTTCATCCCTCAAATGAATCTGGCCATTAACTGCTCTTCATCCAAAAGTGGAGAATATTTGAGAAGAAGGACAAATGCATGATGGTATTCTTCAATCGTCTGGCTATCCTGCTTCAGTTCTAAGAACTCATTCATTTTGGTTTCCAGGAAGCCCAGAGGACAGAACCTCTTCCTGAGGTAAGCTTTAACTGACCAGGTCTGGGTATTTTGGTCGAGACGGTTTGTCTTGCAATGGTTCCTCCATGTGACCTTGGCCGATTCCACAATTTTCAATTTGGCGAGAGCCATCTTGCTCTTCTCGTTATAACCGGTTACATCAAAATACTCTTCCATTACCTTGATCTTGCTCTTCTCGTTATAACCGGTTACATCAAAATACTCTTCCATTACCTCGATCTATTTTTCCACTACTTCTCCTAACTGTTCCCCTTCACCCTTGAAGGGACCAGGTTGGGATCGGTGCAGGGCTTTACGAACATCTGGATCTAACTCTTCATCACACCGGTAAGAGGATCCGGCTGCCTACCACGGGCCGCACGGCTCATGATTCTGACAAAACGATATTTTCGTCAACTAAACTTTGTCATCAGATTTATGACTATTTAATTTTTGAGATTTATTTCTTAAACAAATAAATATTCCATCATAATTCTTGAAAACAAGATTCACTCTGATAATTTTATTAACCAATATTCACAACCATGAAAACAATTTGGAATCTTTTACAAAACAACATTTATTATCAAAAGTTTTTGATATATACATAGAGCGTCTTGGCTCCAAAAGTCATCGCCTCAATCGTGTACGCATAAAAAGACGATATTGCGATGGAGACATGCTATGATATACACGATTCATCACTGATAATGGTGCTGTAATTCTTCTCCTAGGAATAAAGCAGCTAAGAAGTCTAAAAATACGGCAAGAAATTCTAAAATTCCGGGGTGAGTGATTATGGAGTTGTACATAATGAACAACTCCTAGCCTTATCAAGATCATGGCTAGCGAGATATTCTGTCTGAGTCTCTATCATTGATTGGTACTCTAGAGAACCACATATGCTGACATCGCTCTATTAGATCAGGAAAGTATAGATCCTCAAAGTGACGAGCGAGTCTCGCTCTGCTTCCTCGGGTTGTAGCGGAGTTGATGAGATTTTCGAAGGCAAAGGCAATCATATCCTCACTATGGGAGAGTCTAGGAATGCTAGACAGATTTGGGGCATCCATCTAAAAATCCAGTTCAATTTATGAGTTTTCAATTTATGAAGTTCATTTCAAACATAATCTTAACAAGTGAAAACCTTATTTCCCAAATTTACTTTAAAATTTTAGGCAATTCCTACTACTATTTTGTAAGTTTACAACAACTCTCTCATACCAGCACCCCTCTGTCCCCTCCGCGCACACTGGATTCTCAATCTTAATAGCTTGAATCTAGGCGACGATTATCCTCCTCACATCAATTGGTTTTGAAGGAAAATGCTCCTATTATTTTGTTGTAGAATTTGGATCCGAGAAAAGGATTGTGCAATTTGGGCGAGATTAATATGTTAGCACTTCCATTCTAAGGTTATAGATGCATAAATAATTACAGGTAAAAATATTGGGGATAGGGTTTTCATCCCTAGAATAACTTTCATACCAAGTACTCCCGTATGCCTGTCCACAAAAGTACATCGTCTATTGACCAATGTATGTTAAATATTATGATCGTATAATTGCAAAGCTCTTTTACATTAAAAAAATCCAAAGTTTTTAATGGATTTTTGCGTATTACCTAGGTACAGGTCAATTTGAGAATAGAGCTAGCAGTTTTGAGTATAGGCGTCGTTTGTAACATACACAGGACAACACGTAGACGTCCTTTTTAACGCAGGATGCTTTATGTCTATAGTACACCAAGATTTTGTGGCACCATCTGATTTTACTTAGATATATTATATCCTCTAGTTTAGAGTCGTTGAATATGAGTTTTTTTAGTGGTCCTTATATAGGTTATGATGACCTTCGTATGTGAAACATTTTAGTTGCCATAATTTAGTATAATCTATCATATTTATGAGAAATTTTGGTGATATAGCTTATGTGGGGACTTTTGTATGTAAAACATTTTGGGCATGACATTTTCGTATAGTTTTTAAATGTATTATTTTTTTAGTATAATATTCATTCATAATTCTAATTATTGTTTTTGTCATTTACAAATTTTTCAAGTTTTGAGAGAGAGAGAGAGACAGAGAGAGAGAGAGAGAGAGAGAGAGAGAGAGAGGGAGAGGTTGTAGGAGATAATAAAATGTGCTAGAGAGATTAGATTACCCATTGAATTAGAGTGGATTTGTACACCTATGCCCAACTCATCATCTTGGGATGAACCCAATAAGTTAGTAATTTTACAGACGCTTTATAATTTGTTTACTACTTGGTGATGTAAGTCAAGTTGTGATCATTGATGCTATGATACCTATCATTGGTGTCCTAAAATGTAAGCATTGGCAGGACATTGTCATTGAATGGTAAAGTTGTTATAAGATTGATGAGAAGAAGGCCTCAGCTCTAAATGACACGCTCAGGTCTTGAGGGGATCAAGGGTGGAGAGAGAAAAAAAGTCAAATCATGGCATGTGGGCCGTCGATCGGCATTTTGAAAATTCGGGAAAATTGGTAAATTCGGGAAAGTTGGTAAATTCGGGTGTAGGACGGCGGACGACGGACGACGCCAATAAATGAGAAGGAATAATATATTTTTTGAAGTTATCAACGGGTCCTGCCTGCCTCTCTTTAACCCTCGCCGCCTCCTTCTTCTTCCTCTCCCTCTTCATGTTTCCTTAGAATCGTCTGTGTATTCCATACATACCCTTCACCTTCACACAATCGCCTCGTCCCCTATCCTGCACCCCCTTCTCTCATAGCCTAGAGTTTACAGTTCTCCAACTCCAACCGCTCGGGGTTGTAGATTGTTGCCGCCTCCAACTCTAGCCAAAGGAATTTCACAACTGCACCTTGTAGATTCTTGCCTTGCCTAAGCAGAGTGCCTAAGGTACTAAACACAATCTGGTCGACGCTATGAGTTCCATCACAGATTCAAAGAAGGGCGCTTCTCAACCTGATCATAGCAAGATTGGATCGATTGCCGTCAACTCACATAAGGTCTGCAATTCACTGGCTTTATTTCATGTTTCTAAATCATTAGACTTTGAAATTGAGCTGCATTATTAGAAAGCATGAGCGCCAACAGCACAGCAACGAACTCAAGCTTTGTAGCAGACAGTCTGAACAAGGTGGGATTAGGCTATGGAATCGCTATTGCAGTAGGGATATTGGTGTTGGTGTCAATGATCATGCTGGCATCCTACGTGTGCGTGAGGCTACATGGACGAGGTGTGCAGGGAGGTGGAGGAGGGGGCAGAAACATCAACGCCACAGTGATACAGAGGATGTTCGATGAACCGAGCAACGTGGAGTGGTCTGTGGGGGGTCTGGATGAGGTTACGTTGGAAAGCTACCCCAAGATTGTGTACAGCGAGAAGCAGCCCCTGCCACTTCCACAGGACACGTCATGCTCGATTTGTCTCACCGAGAGAGAGAGAGAGAGAGAGAGAGAGAGAGAGAGAGAGAGAGAGGATAATATACATTCATATTGTAGGTTAAGCAACTTTTCCTTGAGGAGTATAGGGAAAGGGATGGGACACTTGTTCGTTATTGTCGTGTGGATGAAGCTTGTCCAAAATGGAATAGGGCATGGGAGAAACGGGTTGATCTTATCAATCATGTCAAAAAATGTCATGGTCTCATCATTGATGTCCCTCGTAGACCCGTTGGAAGACCAAAGGATAGTCAAAAGTCTGAATTGGCTTTTGGATCAAGGTCTCGAAGGCAAGCCAAAGCGCGGTCTCAAAGCTTATCTACCCGCATAAAACTTGCCCGAGACAAGCATCTTAGAGATCTACAAAAAAATGCAAAGAAGAGATGGATCTTTAGCTCCTTCAACGGAAAGATGCCATATGAGGAATGGGAGGAAGCCCATATTCAAGAGGAGATGGCAAAGTGAGAGAGTCAAATGCCAAATCGAATTGCAAAGATGGAAGCAAATATTGCCAAAGGATACGACAGCGTGGTAAGACATGTTGGAGTTTCTTGCTTCAATGTTGGTCATATTGAACTATCTCTTCTCATTGTTTCTAATTCTAAAACTTTTTATTTTCAATTTCTTTTAGTCAAGAAAATACAAGGATAAGAAAAATGAGGAGGAAGAAGATCATGACAAGGAGAGCATCGAAGGATTGGAGCATGAGGATGAGATAAATGAGACTGCGGAGAGTGAATCCAAAGATGATTTGTCCATGGAGAATGAGGATGAGGTGGTCGATACTATCTCACCAAAGAAAGCTCTCAAATCCAAAACCTCCATGCATATAGAAATTTCTTCTCCAAAGGGAAGTGAGACAAGGTGTGTCTATTATGCAATGATTTTTTCTTTCTTTTTTTTTTGGTAGTTATGAGTGTTCTATGTTTGTAGATCGCCCAAGGATACCTCTATCCACTTGTCCTCTTTGAGATATGGTCTTGAGGTGACTTTCAATGCTAAACTTACGCGTGGAATCACTAGCAAGAAAGCAAGCTCAAGTGTACTCAATCTTTTTGTCATGTAAATATCACTTTTGTTAGAATTCTTTTTTGTTTGAATATCTTGTGGTCTTGTAGTGTAATAAATTATGGATTTGTAGGTGGATAGAGCGTACCTTTGAAGAGGATGCCCTCAAGAATGTTTGGTTTGTTGATAGTCTATGGCTATCATTCAATCTCAACCTAGTGAAAGGGCGATGCGAAACTATTTTGGAAGAGTGGATCTTTCCAACCACATGTTCACTTTCTTTCCGATTGTGGATGAGTATGGAAATGTTTGTCATGCACGAGTTCTTGTTACGTTTGTTCCATAACACTTACATTGTGAATCTCTCATTTTTGTAGAGATCATTGGACATTAGCGGTATTTTTCAATTGCCATGTACGGTCCATATCTCGTCTGAAAAAAGACAAGAGTGCAATTTTATTTTTTGATTCCATCGCTATTCGTCAAATTGATCGCTACATTGTTCCCTTGACAAGGTAGGTGTACTTCTCCTCTAGCATTATAACATGATGGATTCTCTATTTGTAATGAGTGCTTTTAATCTCGTAAACTTCAACTCCGGCAAGTGTAAATTTGCTTTGCACTTTTTTGTGAATTCGGGCTTCATAACTTATGAATTTGGTCTGTAGGACATAATCTGGAATTTTTGTAAATTCGGGCTGAAATTTTTGAAATTTGGGCTGTAGGACTTTTGACATTAGATATACTCTCTGGAATTTTTGTAAATTCGGGCTGTAGGATTTTTGTAAATTCGGGCTGAATTTTTTGTACATGTGCATCTGATGGAATCTGTACATGTGTATCTGGTGGAATCTTCTACTCACGAGCTGGAGCGCAGTTTATAAGTAGTTACCAAGTTTATAAGCAGTTACCAAGTTTACAGGCAGTTGCTAAGTTAACAAGCAGTTGAATTGGGTTCCCTGTTGTTGCTTCTTCATGGTGTTTTTTAACACCATGGTGTTCTTCATGGTGTTTTTTAACACCACCCACCTCTTGAGATTAGTTCAGTTTCCATGGCTTCTTTGCTCCAGGCTTTTACGTTAATTGATTGTCTACATCATTGTCCTTGAGATTCCATAGCATGCCAAGTGGAAATGAAGGGAAGCGATTCTCAGCAAGTCATTGAGTGTGAACCAAAAGTTTTAGGTCGGATGGATGAGGGTTTACCAATGTCGCATATAGATAAGAATTAAACAACACGGCTGTAGTCTGTTGCATGCATGCTTGTGCTGGCTGTAGTCATTCTTACCTTCTTATCCATAGGAGATGATGATGCAACATAGGCCTTGGGTAGAAGAGCATCACCTTCTTTGCTCCACACTCGTTCAGGTTTGTAGTGTGGATTGGTTGTTCCCACGCTTAGTGTCGAATGTGCAAAATAGGTCTTTTATTTGGCTTAACTGGCACCCTTGTAAGTAGTTCTGGTGGTATCCATTTTCTCCTTGAGATCACCACCAGATTCTAATCTTGGGATGACGTATCCTTATGGCACAGTGACACTACTCCTACAACAAGTGAGCAATAGGCCCTCTCCACTAACTTTCCTTCAGTTTTATTGTTTACAAGTGAGCATAATATGTAAATTCGGGTTATTTGACATAATCTGGGATTTTTGTAAATTCGGGTTGCAAAATTTGTAAATTCGGGCTGTAGGACTTTTAAAATTTGAGACTCTCTGGAATTATTATAAATTCGGGCTGCATAAATTGTAAATTCGGGCTGTAGGACTTTTAAGTAGATATACTCTTTAGAATTCTTGTAAATTTAGGTTGCATTATATGTAAGTTCGGGATGAATCTTTTGCTGTTTTTCATAATCTAGACTTCTAGACTTTTTGTAAATTCGGGCTGCAAAATTTATAAATTCGGGCTGTAGGACTTTTAAATTTTTGACTCTGGAATTATTGTAAATTCGGACTGTAGAAAAAGATAGTATTTCTACTCCACACAAAAAAAAAGAAACATGGAAACAAAATTGATAAAGAAAAAAACAATCGTATTCTTACAAAAGATGGAATAAAATTTCATACGGACTTAGGGTTTAGCTTACAACAACTGCAATTGAGATGGCGGATTTATGGTATACATGAGCAAAATCCTCATGTTTGAGGCTTGCACTTTACAAGTGTTACCATTCCGGTTAATAAGAGTGAAAACACGCTCAATGTCATGGTCTTCTCCATGCTCACAAGAAGCAATAGTGGCACACTAGGTCCATTGCAAACTTGAACCTCTCGTCCAATAAGGTTTTTACTATCCTTCACTTCACAATGTTGATTAGTTAAGGGCAACAAAGCATTACATGTGTGGCAACAAAATGTAGCTTCAGGATTCACCAAATAAGGTTTTTGTACAACAATGAGAGGACAAAAAAATTCAAGGACGCTCGTCAAATCGAACACGATTACGACCTCGTTGGTGCTTTCTTCGCAGAATGCCAGTTTGACAAGTCGGCTTCTCAGGTTGGATGATGGGTTCCTTGATACCTTCGGAATTCAAAGCTTCAACATCCACCTTGCGCTTTCCATGACCAAGTCGAGTTTGAGTGACATGTGCTTGGACTTGGCAGATGTTGCCTTGCATTGGCAATTGAATCTCCTCTGGACTCATTAGCGATCCAAGAGTATCTCTTGCAGACTTGAGTTGATGCATGACAATGTTCATATCTCTAGAACTTCTATTTGAAAGGCTTCTCTCAAGTGATTGAACCATCTCCTTGATGTCTTGTAGACATTCAATTGCATCTTTTTTTGGACGATGCCATCACAAGCATCACTTTCCATTCCATCCATCATTTCATGAGCATTATCCACGATAGGAAGAAGAGCATTTAAGTGTTGAAAATATCGTGTAGCTATCAATCGAATACCATATCGGTGCTTGCATTCGGAGCTCCAATCCGGGCAATCACAGTAGTTTGCTTGTAAGCTAACATTATACCACTGATTTGGGACACTTGAGCTTTGTATTTAAATTGTAAGCTCGATTCATTGATAACCACTAGGCATGATTGGTCAAGTATATACCTTTGCAAAATTGCCTCTCCCTCTCGCAACTTGTTAGTATGTTTTTGGGAAGAACCTTGAAGTCCAAATCTGCCTGAGTCAGCTGCACGCATTAAACTTGTGAGCATGCATGTCATTTCACAAAAAGAATAGTATACGTTTGTTGATATATGATTTTCATGATACCTATTTCTTGTTTTTGGATAAAAAATTTGAGAAGGGTTCCACCCATGCGATTTCCAGTTTTAGAATCACCCACAAGTGCATGTATTAGGTCCACAATAGAGCGATTGATGCGTGCTTCCAATAGAGTATACTTGATATATTGCCACAATCGTTCTATCAAGTTTGTGGTGTCAACGTTACCATGGAGAAACAACCTTCCAAATTTTGGCCATCGTGATCTCCACATGCAATACTTTCTGCACCACCCATTTGTCACATAGCACACCACATTGAGATGGTTTGAATATCGATTGAGTAATTGTTGAAATTGACTATCAAATTCCACTTCACTTGGGCATTGCATAAGGTTTGACATTTCCATATATAGCTCTCCTCGTAATTCCTTCGGAACCTTCAAACATAAAAGAGAACATTGAATGCCTAAATTGTTAGACTATCTTTTGAAACTGAGAGATGCCTCTACCTGTGAAGGAGATTATCTACCCATGCCTTCTTGGCATGGAACCAACATAAAATAATGTGGCAGGCAATTTGATGGCGTGGTCCTTCTACTGGCATTTCCCAACAATGTGGATCTTCATTTATCACCTTCAAGAATGCTTCAAGTTCCTGCTGTGACTTATCAATGACGAGTGTAGCAGGTCGAATGCTTCCCATTCTTGAAAATATAATGTGGAGTGTCATCTCCAAAGCAATAACATCATGATGTGCCCCTGCATCTGTTGTGCATAACATGAACCATATTGGGATGCCTTGCCCACGTTGGTTTGGTAGTATTGCTGCAAATAAGGGAAGACCAAACACATTTGTTTTGAATGTGCTATCAATTGCCCATGAATTGTTGAAGGAAAATCGCTTAGCCATTTGCAGCTGCAGCATCCAATTGTCTTGTATGATTAAAATGAATGGTTTGTCTTTTGGATTTTGTGCGGTTGGATTATAAGGTTGAAAGTAGACCACCTATAAACATAACAAATGTCAATACGATACAACGAAAGTATTGTAGGAAAAGAAGAGATAAATTTGCAACCTTTTGTTGTTTTTGCAAAATTGCAACCTCAATGTGCATGGTTGTCCAATCATCATTAGGAATCCTACCTGCACAAAAGGTCTCGATAAAAATTGCAACAACACGCACTTTGATAATAGCAAAAAAAACATCTTACTCATTATACCTTCGATGCGTTTTTGATATGACAACATTTGAACCTCCTTCGGGATCATAAAGAATCGAAAGATGATTTGATCAAGCATGGTAGCTCTCTCCAACTGATACCTTTCTTTGGATATTGACAATTGTGCAACATGACGAGAACTACCGATATCAAACAAATCCTCTGCACAACATTCCACAACGGATGGGTGTACCGGCAAATGATAGAGATCACTCTTACTGCCTGGGATATGGCCATCATGATTTGGATGAATGTGTATAGTAACCTCATCTTTATCATCAAAGCTTTGCACTTGAACTTTGAATGGACAACCACACTTCTTTGATGTTCTAATCCTTTTCTTTTGTGAACCACAACGCTTAGGCTTTCCACCTCTATGACAAATATAGTCAATCACAAGAGTTGACAAATGATGCCTCGTTGCAGATCGCACCATAACTAATCTCACTTTGTGCTCAATCATTAGTTGCTCTAGTTGAAAATCTAGATTGCTTTTAAGTGTACCTATTATGTCTGATGGGGGCTTGTTAAGATCCAAATTACATTGAGTAACCACCTTAGTCTTCTTTTGATGGCTACATCCACAAGAGTTGACAAAGTCCTTGATGAAGGATACAGGAATTCCATAACAACGGGCACCAATGCACCATGTAGACCTCAATGCCTCAAGTGTATTTGCAAGATCTCTATGACAAGATGCGCCATCTATGCAATGCACACCCTCAATAATGTTTTGCCAATCCTCCATACAAGCAACCCTTATGGATGGATTAGACTTGAGACAAATACAAAGTGAACCATTTTCTACCTCTCTTAAGCACAATACCTCTTTTATTTTGTGCCATTTCTTAAGATCAAGAACTCCTCTATGATCAATCATTTTGAGTGTATGCAAAGACATGGAGGTATCATCTTTTAGTGATGTGACCATTAGAGTATAAGCATCTCTTATCAAATGAAAACGATATATGTTGGGTCACATTAACTAACATGGAATCCTCATCATGGACATCAACCCTTTCAGTTTGTTTGTGTTTGTGTGCATCATCGTCTTCTTCACTCGAGCTAGTAGATGAGCTTTCTTCAATAAGAAAGTCATCATCCACATTATCCATTTGAACATACCACTCCATGGTGATGATAGAGCAAGGGTGTAATAAAAATGACAAAGAGGAGAGGAATAAAGAAGGGAAAAGAGGTATTTAGTTGAGGGATCAATAAAATACAAGAATAAAGAGGACACACATCACTCAGCCCGAATTTACTTGATAGCCCGAATTTACTTGACAGCCCGAATTTACTAGTTGCGAGCGTATCTTGCTTAACTTCTTATGCTTAACTTCTGAATTCTTCACACTTTACATACCTACTACAATTGGACATTAATACATGCCCATCTCACTTTTGGGGCTCTTACTTCAAAAAATATATTATTCCTTCTCATTTATTGGCGCCGTCCGCCGTCCTTCGTCCTACACCCGAATTTACCAACTTTCTCGAATTTACCAATTTTCCTGAATTTTCAAAATGCCGATCGACGGCCCATATGCCATGATTTGACTTTTTTTCTCTCTCCACCCTTGTTCCCCTCAAGAGCTGAGCGTGTCATTTAGAGCTGAGGAGAAGAAGGTAGAGAAAAGTGCAATAAGGGAAGATATTGACATTCCAATTCATGGAGGAGCTCTCAGACGCCTGTCGTGCCACCGTCTCTCTGCCTCCCCACGCTGTGCTCTTCCATAACGCCATCTCCCACTCCGCTATAGTTACTTTTGGTGCTTGATCTTCTTCTTGTTGCGATCAAAATAGCAGCAAAACCACCACCTCCACCTCCACTTCTCCGGCGGCACCACCACAAGTAGCAGGAGCAACTCCACCATAAGTACATATGACCTTGCTAGGTGTGAGCGAGGTACTGTAGTCGCAGGGGCTTTGTGATAGCCAGTCCGCCATCAGTAATGAAGCTCGATTGATTAAAACTGATGGATCTACTACGGGGATTCGCTTGCATGTACCCAAAGAGCGACACGCAAGCCCTTCTGACGGACGAATCCCCGGCGGATTTCGCTTCTCTCCGGCGAATTCTCGTCAAGCGTAGTGGAACACCCCACCCTTTCATTTCTCTGCGTGAAGCAATCCACTCCTATGATGAATTCATGCAGAAAACGCAAGCGCGCCCACACTTCAATTTCTTCACAGACTTGCTCCCCCACATCCACACGTGGGCCCTGCGTTATGACAGCCCCCTCGAGATACCCTTGCTGGAGGCAGGACGCCCTTCTACGGTGCCCCTCACCAGAGGTAAGATCAGAACCCTTCTCTCCAATGCATTTTTCTTGAATGTCTTGTCCTTGAGAGATGACATGGCATATGAGAAGCGGCGTTTCGGCGACATCAGCTTAATCTCCTTATATACATCCACCCATGAGCTTGCCAAACAGAGGATTCTATGCCTGTTGGCCTATTTCGCGCATGCCCTACATGTGCAACCACAAGATGATGATGATGATGATGATGATGATGAAGTGCGCTTTGAGAGACATGTGCTCGAAGAAGCTGCCGTCCCTAATTGGTCCTCCCTGGATGTCAAGATTGATGTCAACCACATCCGGGTACACACAGAAAGGATGGAGAACTCGGATGCCAAGGGTTTCATGGACTTTGCGAACAAAGCCCTCCACATCCATAAGATCATACCCTCTGCCACTCAAGAGGAGGTTCTCTTCAGTGCTTGCCCAGAGGCCTTTGTTGGCATTCTCATCAGTGAAGAAATGCAAGACACAGAGGCTATAATCATAAGGAACGTGAGGCGGTTCATAGAATATGAGGGCTACTCATCCAACTTCAGATTTTCAGGGTTTTATCCGACCACAAGAGTGCATGATATAGTGGTTGCGGATGCCACACCTGTTATGCATTTCACCAAAGCTATGCTAGAGAGAGATTTGAACAAGGCGTATCTTGCATTCACCGCAGCTTCCTCTTCTCCTTGTTATATGGAAGATGTGGCAAAGATCTCCACATCTCATTGGGGTTGTGGGGCATTTGGTGGAGACAAACACCTCAAATTCTTGCAACAAGTGTGTGCAAGTGCATTGGCAGGTGTTTCCTTGGACTATTCTACATTTGGTGATTCTCATACAGCTAGTTCTTTCAACAAATTGTTAGGAATCATCGGCTCAAAGAACCACACAATTGGGTCTGTTTATGATGCCATGTCTGGCTTTGAAAGAGAAAAGGGGGCTTTTTGTGATCATGTAGTTCAAAATCTTGGGAAAAGCGGCAGTCCGTGGTGGGCATTGAAAAGTGGATAAGCTTATAAGTAGTTACTATTTTTAAACTGAAAATCTATGCTATTTTACTATCCAAAGAATAAGGCTTTATCACAAGCGCATTGATGTAGTTGATATCTTTTGGCAAGTAAAATTCTCTATTTTTAATGCCTTTTTTATATTATCTTCCTCACAGTTTCTCCATATGAGGAAGAACAGGATGTTTCGAGTACAAGGTGTGCTGCTCTTGGGGCATGTCTTTGGTGGTGGTGACATGCCATGTACCTAGCGCAGAGACATACTCCTCTGTTTGCATGATGGAATGATGGACCATCATCACCTCACAGCCACCGGCTAGCTCCTAGTTCACCCAGTAATCTAGCAGGCTCCTCGGCATCTTCTATATCACATGCCATGACCAAGACCTAATGAGAACGGGTCCCTTAATGTGTATTACTCTCCCTTAAGGTCAAGCAAAGACTTGTCTACCCTGATTGACTTCTTGCCTTGGGCACAGCCACTCATTAGTATGCCCTCTCCCCTTTACCTCTGCCAACTTGCATGGGTCTGCAAATGTCCCGTGGCCCTATTTGCTTGATCTGTGGGCCACTTCTCTTGTGAGTGCCCCTCGCGTCCCATAGCCATTCCAAAGATGTCTCGCAGCCGTTCCTATGTTGCCATGTGATCTTCAGATCCTATTCTGTATGCCACCTTGCTTCCCACAGGATGTCCCAGGTTTGTTCCATGGCTGCTGTATTGACCGTGTTCCACCTTAACCAGATCCGTGACGTGACAGACCTAGCCCTGTGGCATCAACTCTACCCCTGACAGAAGCTCCCTTTCAAGAAGCTTTCTAGAGCAGATGCCATTTGTGGGTACGAAAAGGTGAGGCAACATTTGATTGTGTCTGCATGCATTGTCAAATGCGCTGATGAGCAGGCAGTCGAGCAATAGCTAGCCTAGAGCTCACCATGCATGGAAGCCAACCTTGCTTGGTGGTAGTGGAGAAGGCAGTAAAGAAGAGAGGGTAGGGACGATGCAAGACAGAAGAATGTAGCAACGATGCCATCATGTCACTACTAGACTTGTATGAGGCTAAGTGGAAGCACAAGAGCTGTGGTAATCTCAAAGGATGGGATTGGGAGGATGTGGTTGCTTTCCTGAGCGGCACGTGTGTAGGTTGCCAGCATGAAGCAAAGGCACTGATCTGACTCTTTGGTTGCCAGCATGAAGCAAAAGTACCTATCTGACTCTTCCTCAAGATCCACACCGCCATCCGTCAACTAGATCTTGGCGAGGCCGAAGCCCGCTATGGCGGAGGAGAAAAGGGGTAAGTTGTTGGCAGTTGCTCTCTCCTTTATTTGTTTGCCTGCAAGCTGTAGTTGTGGTGAGTAGAGAAAAGAGAGAAGAGAGTCTTCAACTCACAAGTATTCACAAGTATCCATCCAGCATGCATGAATCCAATAGCATACAAGCAAGAAAGAGTAGAGAAGAGGAGCTCACAAGTATTCTATTGTAAGGGAATGATTGTCTATTGCTTATTATAAAAAATGACTTATGTACAAGTGACTAGTTTTCACACTAGGCCAGCCACCAAACTTAAATATGGTATGGTCTCTATTACTAGTCTTAAGCAAGTATGTACACGAAAAAGTACCAAGAAAAAGCATCAAGCACAAGTGGCAACAAGAACGAGACCTATACCAAACGTAGAATGAAAAAGACAATGCCAAGGGTGGACATAAAGAAAAGCTAAGACAAGATCAACAAGAAGAAGAAGGACAAGAAGTGAAGAGCTAGAGTCAAAGCCAAGAGCAAAGGAGAGAGCAACAAGGGATCTTCATCAAACAAAAGCAAGGAGATCTCAAGCAAGCAGTAGCACTAAATAATGAAGGAGCTACCAACCACTACCCTAACCTAAATCATATGTTGTAAAATCCACCAAATGAGTAGGCAAATTGATATGTTTTGAGCATACTTGACAACCTAAGAGTAGCTAAAGAGCACTTAGGGGAAGTGATGCAAATATAAAACACTCTACTACCAGAGAGTAGCCAAAGCAGTACCCTGGGGGAATGAAAATCAACCTGACCATCTCTAAAAAAACCTTTGCGCTAGAGAGTAACCAAGCCAAAGATCCTCTGAGCTACCCAGCCTCGGTGGGTGCACTATTAAGAACCGAATGTATCACGTGCGTTCAAGGGATATTTAAAAAATCCCTTACCTGTAAATTTTTCATAAATAAAATGATCCCCTTTTCTTTTTAGACTTACTGGTTTTTTTTCAAGATCGATTAAAAAAACTCCTTTTGTAAATGTATTTCTATAAGTTTACCTTAAATTTTTGAATTAAAGAACCCCTTCATTTAAGCTCACATGCTATACTTATATATTTTTAGGTGAACTCCCGAGTATCCAACCAAGTTAGAAATGAGGGGGAGGGGGGTAAAAATATGTTCTAGAACTTGCATCTAACCACCTTGGAGTAACCTAAGAAAATGGCACCAAAGGGGAGTGTTGAAAAATGTGGTGCCATTGAGCACAAGGAAGAGGTAGGGAGTGAGAATGAGTAGCCAAGCAAGAGTAAAGTCTGGCATGAAGCCACATGACCAAAGGAAATTATCTTACATTGATGTATAAGTGGACCATCTTGTGTGACAGAGCAACTGTCGTAAGTGACAACACACTATCCAAGCGAACAGAGGGAGTGTGTTTTAAGCGAGATTTTTCAAAAAAGTTTTGGAGAGATTTTTTTAACTCTCTATACCCATACCTCCTTGCTTCTTCTCACTCTTCTTTTCTCCTTCTCATGGCTTGACCTTCAAATTGCTCCTCCACCCCTTCTCACATATATTCTACACATCTCTCTCTCTCTCTCTCTCTCTCTCTCTCTCACACACACACACACACACATTGGAGTTGAGATAAAGGTAGCAACAGATACACACATATGCAATAAGTAAGAAGAGATATAGAGAAGCAGCACTCAAAGTAGATTGATGAGAATGAGTGAAGTATAAGTAAAGTGACGTGATAAGGTCACGTACATACTCACTTAGAAGAGTGTGCACACATGATCAGGGCTAAAAACCTTCTAAGCAAGGAAATAGTGCCACAGGCCATTATTAGCCTATGTTCACACATCACTACCATAAAAATGGCTATAAATTTTCCCTGTAGTAGTGGTGATGATAGAACATGTACATGGATCATATAGTTGATCAATCCCCAAATTGCAATAAGCCCAAATCTTTGCAAAAAGCTTCAAATTTGTCCGTGAAAGAGCTTTTGTAAATATATCTGCCACATTGTTGTGTGCAAAGATATAAGCTAGATTACAAATCTCCCGTGTGGTGATGATGAGAACATGTATAGGGATCATGTCGCAGTTCAATCCCCAAATGGCAACAATAAGTCCAAAGCTTTGCAAAAAGCTTCAAACTTCTCTATGAAAGAGCCTTCATGAACATATCTACCACATTATTGTGTATAGAGACATAAACCAAGCTATTCTCTCTTGCAAATAATATAATATCAATGCACCTCAATGTGCTTTTTTTCAAACATGAAACACTAGGTTTCTTGCAAACGGTCAATGCACTCTAGTAGAGGACTCCCACCACCAAGATCTACTAGAATACACACTCCACAGTGTAAAAGTTTTCCATGTACGCATCTTCATAGCTCAAAATGGTCATCCTTGATTGCTTCTTGCTAAGCCATGAAATATATGAATCACCAAGATAAAAGTAAAAGCCACTAATGGACACTTGCATGTCATAACATCCAACGTAATCGAAGACATTGAAAACATGCAGCTGAATATCATCCCCCTTAGCATAGAACAGCCCAAAGGGCTAAGTGTCATGTAGTATCAAAACACTCACTTGGCAACTTGCCAATGCTTACTTCTAGGACTATGCATAAACATCCTCAATTGGGAGACCCCAAATTGAATGTTTGGCCTCGTATTGCATAGATAGATGAGGCACCCCATGGCCTGCTGATAAAGTAATACATCAAATGGCCTGCTAATAAAGTGATGCATCAAATGTTTCACCTATGTCCTAGAAACTGAGCCTAGCACCTAACTCTACCAGTATCAACGGTTTATAGTCTTCAAGACCAAACCGTGTAAGTAGTCTTTATATGTACTTTGACTACAACATCATTAAAAAAAATTGTATACCCAAATAATAATGCAACGAGCCTAAATTTGTCAACACCATAATACCATCATCACACGTGGCATAAATTCATAAATTGTAAATTTGTATACCTAAATAATAATGCAACAAGCCCACTATGCGATTATACATAGTAGGGTCCTCTAAAAGTTCACTTCTATCTACAGAAAGCTTTATGTTTTTCTCTAATAGCAGTGAAAGAGGCTTACAACATGTTATACCATTCTTAGACAACATGTCCAAGACATACTACCTCTCTAACAACAACAAAATGCCATGAGGTGATCTCACCACCTCTATGTCTAATAAATATCATAGCTCACCTAAATCCTTCATCTCAAACTTCTACTTCAAAAGCATCATGAAATCATGTATGTTAGCATCACTATCACTAGTGATAATTAAGTCATATACATAAATGACTAATAGCATGAGTGGTTGCATCATATATGTAACTTCTTCTTGTAAATCACCATGCAAGAAAGCATTCTTTACATCTATCTAATATAAAGACCAACCTTTCACAGCCATAGTAATGCCAACTCTTAGGATTGCCATTCTTGTGAGCTGATAGTCAATGCCATAGATCTGTGCATAATCCTTGGTAACCAATCTTGCCTTATACCTGTTCATACTTGCTCACTGATCTATATGAGTTATGCTTGACCTTATACACTCACTTACATCTAATTGCCTTCTTTTCCTTAGGCAAAGGTACTAACTCCTGCGTTACATTTGCATCTAATGTTGCCATCTCTTTATTCATGGCATCTTTTCATTTTTTTATTTCCAAATGCCTGCTCAAAACAAGTGGTCTCCAAGCTCTTGTATTACTTTAACCATGTAAGCATAATGATGGGTTGTATATCCATTATATCTCAACTTGTTAGGGTATCTTCTAAACAAAACCAGTAGGCTAAGATACATAAACCTCCTCATGAAAATCACCATTTCTTGGTGAATGACCAACATGATGAGGTTAACATATTAAACAATTATTAATAGACAATGTTCAAACAATTAACAAATAGATAATTATGCTTACAAAAAGATAAAGACGAAGATCATTGACTCCATGTATATATATTTATTAAATTGAGAAGGTAATGTTGATGACTGTTTATATTTAAAGAGAAGCTGAAAGGATATGAAAAGGTAGTTCCCATTGGATTTCACTATGGGTCTTCCACACACAAAGAAACATTGGGATAGGTCATATGTGTCTGTGAATAGGTTGACAAGGGTGAAACATTTCATCTGTAGAAAGTTGTTGATGACTATTGATATTTAAAGATATGGTGAAAGTGTTATGACTAAGGTATAAATTAAAATATAACTGCTAAGGGTTATTTCCTAAACTAACACCTGGCACACCGATGGGTTGTCCCATCCATGAAAGTCAGACCCACCATGAGATGAAAATTGTGGGTAAGAAATAATATATTTGGATGGTAAAACTTCCTAATGTGATATGATTGTTATGTCGTTTGGATGTCTAATTTATGCTTCTATCACATGTACATTCGGGTAAAGTGTTGAATACATTTAATATTGTATCTAGAGATAAGCTTGGAATACCCCCGGCTCTAGTCAAGAAACAATATCACAGCATGTACAAGGTCCACCAAGAGCCAAACTAGAAATAGGTTGGCATTGAGATCCAGATGCCTCTGTATAGTAGGACATTGGTTTAGGGGAAAACCGTCTTTAAGTGTTGAATAATGCCCCTCACTATACCCCAGCTTGGTAACAACTCTAAATTATGATGGCCCAGAATGTTGGATGAAAGTGCAACATTTCTCTTTTCCAGCACTTTCACAGAGTTGAGCAATTCTTTAGATTTCTTTAAAATTACATCTACAATGTCTTAATAATGCTTCACTTTCTCTTGGTGGTTTGTTTCCTTCTGACACATGAATTCTTCATATTCATCAAGCTACAGAGCTTTGCATTAGATTGAGTTTTCTTTCCAAGAATTTGAATCGTTTCAACATCATTGTTTTGATTTCTAACCATTTGACTTTTCTCCATATGCTCATTTGACATTTTAAGAGCTAAGTTTTTATCAGTAAGCTCTTTTACTCTGATTGAATAAATAATAGCCTACTCTCAAAGAAGTTTCGGCTCCTTCAAATTCTTTCCTTGGTTTCCTTTTTCTATATTGGTGGGTGTGGCTAAACTTGATTTGGAGCTAGTTGGATTCAAGGTGGTATTAGTAACACGGGTTGCTAAATGGTGGACCTCCAAATCCACCTATGCCACCACCCCACTAGATTCTTCTAGATTCTATGTTTGCAAGGCATTCATTTTACAAGTTGAATCCATAATTAACTTGGCTAGTCTAGTTAATATACCCTACATAAAGAGATTAATTTAAATCTATAAATAATTTGAACTGGTCAATATACCCTATATAAGGAGATTCTATGAAACGTCTGATCTGAGCTCATAGCTATCAACCTATACAACTAAAAGCTCATATACCTTTGTGTCCTTTTAGTAGGCCCCAAGACTACTATGTGTAATTTGGCCACGTGCAATTGATCCCTCTGTGTCAGCATTTATGGTGCCAAGATGGAGTATGTGCAAAGAGAGGGATGAACAATCAAGCCACCCATGACTATGGTGGGTGGAGGATGGCCATGTAGAGAGAGAGAGAGAGAGAGAGAGAGAGAGAGAGAGAGAGAGAGAGAGATGTGATAGCAAGCACAAGAGAAATATGTGTTACACAACTCAAATGATACTCTTATAATTAGAGAACCTCCCAACAAGTACATGTTTTTATGATTAGAGATACTCTTATAATTTGAGAACCTCCCAAGTATATGCTTTTATAGGAATCAAGCCTCATCTTCTAACGTAGACTTTAACAAAGGTTGTTTACACCCATATGAAAATATTGAAGGAGGAGAGAGAGCTTGAGCTCTTGTAAGAACACACACATTAACACAACAATGGATAAGACACACACAAAGATGGAAGGCTAAAATCTTCTTCTACTTGTTGCTCTCAAAAGATGTCTATAAAGGATAAGTGAAAACCTAACATTAGTACTAGAGTACTATGTAAAAGTGGTCAATAATGTATACATGCTAAATAGGTTAGTTGTGGCAAGATAAGTATGTCATAACTTGGTTAGACAATGTAAGTGTAGTCTAGCTATAGAATCATTCATCGGGTCAGCTACTACCAAACGTGCTAGTGGTGTAAAGGTGAAACGGTCACCCAGGCATGTTATGAGTGTCATGTTGAACTTGACACCTCAACACTTCCCCTCTCAGGCTCAACTCAGGCGAAAAGATGAAATGGTCACCTAGGCATGTTATGAGTGTCAGCTTGTTTTCAACTTGACATCTAAATGCTCCCCCATCTCAAGAATCCAAGCATACTATAAAATCTGCAAACCTTCTCTGCTCCCAAGGCCTTGGTGTGAAGATGTCAGCTACCTACTTCTCTGTGCTGACATACACATAAGATCAACATCTCCTACCACCAGGACCTTCTCTCTGATGAAGTAATAATGGACCTCTATGAGTTTAGTCTGTGCATGAAACATTGTGTTCCTGCCCAACTGCCCCAAATCTCCAAGTAGCCTACATAACCAAGCTACCTCACATGCTGCCATTATAGCACCCATGTACTATGCCTCTATACTTGCCAAGGAAACTGTCGTCTACTTCTTGCTCCATGTAACAGCACCAATCCCAAAGGAAAATATAAACCCGCTAGTAGATCTTATGTCCAAGAATGCTACCAGACCAATTTGCATTAGTGTATCCATACACCTATAATTGTATATACCAGCCTCATAAAATGTAGTGTAGTGTGCACCTCACACTATAACCAGATGATGCGGGTTAAGGAACCTACATAAACTGGCTCTCTAACCAACCCAATTGTGTAATTCATGTCTAGCTTGTTGATGATCGTCATGTAAATCAAGCTACCCACTATCTTCCATTATATAGTGGCATCCTCCAAAATCTCACATGTGTTTGCACTCAGCTTGCCATTCTAATCCAACAATATTAAATGGGCTTACAGCTAGCCATACCATATTTAGATAACATGTCCAATGCATACTGTCTCTGACAGCTATATGCCCTTAGGTGTCCTGAGGGCATAATGACCTCAATGCCAAAAAAGTATCTCAGCTCACCCAATTCCTTCATGTCAAACTTCTTCTTGAGGAGACCCTTTGCTTTATCAACTTTCTCTTCATTTATCACCCCCAAACAATCAAGTCATCCACATAGATGGTAATGACCACAATCCCCTTATCACTCTTTTATACATAGAGTAAATGATCAGCATCTATCATATGAAAGCCAATGGCGACAAGATACTCTGCAATCTTATCATGCCATGCTCATTCAAGCCATACAAGGATTTACATAGCCTCACATATAATTTGGGTGAATCAAATCCTCATAACCAAGTGGCTGTTCCAAATTCACCATGCAAGAACTTATTCTTTACATCCGTCTGATGCAAAACCCAACCTTTTGATGTAGCCACACTGCAATATTAGATCTCGTGATTGCCATCTTGTAATAACTGGGTTGAATGTCTCCTCATAATCAATTCCATAGTCTAAGCATAACCATTAGCAACTAATCTCACCTTGTATCTACTAATGCTGCTTTCATCTAAGTTATACTTCACTTTGTAGACCCACTTACATCCACCAATAGCCTTTTTATCCTTAGGCAAAGGCACCAATTTCCATGTCTTGTTTACATCCAATGTAGCCATTTCTTCATCCATGGTTTTCTCCCAATGTACATGCCCAATAGCATCCTCAAAACATGTGGGTTCAACGTCTTGCATAACCTTTGCCATGTTGGACATGTCATCTCCAGCTCTCCTTTACTCCATTTTATCCCCTTTTTATCCAGATATTTATTTGATACTTTTAGGGATTTTTTCTATATTTTCCACTATTCTTATAGCTTATTTTATGCATTTTTATCAGTCTCGTGGACATTTGTCCTCCAATGCTACTGGCCAACTGCTCTACATGAGATGTGTATAAGCATGGCCATTGTGCCTTTATACTTCATTCAACATTCATTCACAATACATTCAATATTTCAGTCTCTAGCTTAAGTGTTGGATCTCTCTTGGCTGTCTACTCTCTCTTGTGTGGGCCATGAGAAAGAAGACCAGCCAGGGTACTTCCAAGACCATTCTTCACGCTAAAGGGCAAAAGAAACTGGCAGTCCAAGGTTTCTAATGAACAACAAAGGTGACTCCAAACTTGCCATTATTGTGGTCTCAAAGGTCACATTCATCCTGATTGTTGCAGGAGAAGGTGGTTCTGTGCTAAGAAACTCCCTAGTCAAACTTCTTCATCCACCAAGTAAACTCAAAAATCCTCTTCCACTAAGGAGACTATCTTCGTTGTGGTATTGAGGAGCTTCCCTCTGACTCTCCTGTTCCTTCCACCTCACGTCTTACGAATTGGGTATGGTTGATAGTGGGTGCACTACTCACATGACTCCTGATAGGACCATTCTTCATGGCATTTGTCCCAACTCTTTGACAATGTCCACCATTGCTGATGCTTCCAACTTGGAGGCCTCTTCGATTGGTAATGTCTTAACTCTCCCTCAAGCTAGCCTTCTACCATTCGGGATGTGCTTCATGTTCTTAAGCTCTCCAATAATCTCCTCTCAGTTTTTTGGATTGCGAAGAAAGGATATGGTGTCTACTTTGACAATTCTGTCCTCGAGATCATCAACACCAGCACCTTGTAGATTGTTAACATAAGTATCCAAGAAGGTGGTCTTTATCGGTTGAAGGACTTTGGAGGCTCTTTGAATGAGTCCCAATCTCATCTATTGCATCTTCTTGACAGCTATCATGCCTTGGTAGCTCATGTTGGTATGGATTTATGGCATGCTCACTATGGGCATTTGAATTATACTTCTCTACAGAGCTATTATCTTCTCAGCAAATGGTTGAGGGGCTTCCATCATTGAAACCCTCCCACTCCACTTGTCTGGCTTGTCTTCATGGCAAGAAACACCGAGATGCCTTTCCTCAATGAGGATTCTCATCGGGCTTCTCATATTCTGGAGCTTATTCATATGGACCTATGTAGCCCCATGTGGACTACTACCCAAGGAGGAGCCATGTACTTTATGCTTATTATTGATGATGACTCATGAAAAGTTTGGGTTTATCTCTTGGCAAAACAATATCAAGCTTTCTCCCGATTCCAAGAGTGAGTGACTTTAGTCGAGACTACAACCACATAGAAGGTTTGACAAGTCTGTTTCGACAATGGAGGAGAATTCATATCCAAAGCCTTCCATAATTTCTACTCAACAGAAAGGTATAAGCCATCCGTTTTCCACACCTCATACTCCTCAACAAAATGGTGTGGTTGAACGTAAGAACATGACTATTTAGAAGATGTCATGTACTGTGTATTCTTCTTTTGATCTTCCTCCCTCTTTCTAGGGAGGAAGACAAAAGCTTCTCCCTCTTTCTAGGGAGAAGCTATGAGCACGTCTATTCACATCATCAACCGTTCTCCTACAAAGGTGGTTTCTCATATGACTCCAGAGGAGGCTTTTATTGGACAGAATCCTTCCATCCCTCATTTCAGGGTTTTTGGTTGTAATATCTATGTTCATATCCCCGATTCTAATAGATCCAAATTTGATCCTAAGTCTAGGAAGTGAAAATTTCTTAGATATAACTCTCATTCCAAATCTTACAGATTATGGGATCCAAAGTCGTTATCCTTGGTGATTTCTTGTTGTTGCAATGTTCACTTTGTTGAACCCTCATTAGACGATTCTTGCTCTCATCCTAAACTTACCATCGAGGTCCCTTATTCTTCCTCTGCCACCCCAAATCCACCACCAACTTCTCCACCATCAACTTCTTTACCTTTACTCTCCACCTCCTCCTTTCCCCACTTCTCCTCCTCCTCCTCTGTTCCTGTGCTATAAAGCTTGCCATTGGAGCTGTGAAGCTTGGAGAACACCGATTACTATCATATCTGAGAGCTTGGCCTACCGGGTCCTTGAGCGGATTGCAGGTGATTCAGGAAAAACAAAGCAAATCAGAGCAACTCAAAGCAAAGAGAAATTCTAGTTTTTGAAAGCTTTCCATTAAAGCTTGGAAGCACTAATGTATGGTGGAAATACATGTAAATCCGGCAAACAAAGACACATGTATCTGACAAGGAGGACTGTATTGGCAACTCCTATGCAAGCCCTACTGTGATTTTGGAGCAATTTACATGCATTTGAATGAGTAAAAAATTCTGGTTTTTGAGCTCTCACAAAATAGAGAAAAGCAACTCAAAATTTGATGCATTTGGAGCATGTTTTTGGCAAAAATCAAGGCATTGACTAGTTGCACACATACCTAAGTGTGTTGGGCACTTGTATACCTCTTCAATTAACACTTTAAACACTCCCAAGCCCTCCTACAGCAGGCGGCGCAGAATCAATAGTGAAACAGGGTAGTTTTTTGAATATTTTGCAAAGAGGAGATCGATTACAACTTCTGTGCTTGATATATTTCAAAATTGCTTTAGCAATTGGTTGCTACACATACTTGAGAAGAGGGCTACATGGTTGGTTTGATCAATTATGCTTAATTGAGCTGGGAATGAGCTGATTAAAAAGCCTGTCCACCACTGGTTGCAGAGAAACAGAGTGATTTTAATTGAGCAATTAATATTTGGTCTTAAACAATTGGACAAATTTCTTTTACATGGAGTTAGTGAACATCATTGCTAAGCTATTGAATGCCTAGTTGCTCAATTTGGACAAATATTGAAGAAATTAGAGCAAAATTACTACTGGTTTTTTCCAAAACAGAGAAAGGGGTTTTCAAAAATTGATATGTACACATGTCAGATGGTGTTGATATTCAACATTGAGGTTGTTTAGGTGTCAATGCAAGTTGTCCATACTTGATTGAACCACTACATTATGATTTGGAGCCTTGGAAGACGTATCAAAACAGGGTATCTCAGACTGAGTGAGCCAGTTCATTTTGGATGCATACAGGTTGATTTTCTACATCAAAATTGAAGATTGTTGGTTACTTTGGAGTATCTGGAACACATTGGAGTGTGGTTGAGCTGAGGAAGGCTCGGTTATAGATTTGGACAAGTGCAGAAGGTGCACATTGATGAGCAAACATGTCGGATAATCCAGTACAGATTGTTGGTGAAAAGCTGGATAGGAAGAACTTCCAGGCATGGAAGTACATGATCAAAAGTTTCTTGAAGGGAAAAGGTTTTTGGAATCTCATTACAGGTGCTGAGCTAGAGCCTGAGCTACCCCGACAACCTACACAACAGTAGGTTATAGCTCACAAAAGCAATGGTCAGAAAGAGCATTCAAAGTGTTGCATTATCTGTCTATATGTATTTCTGATGCTATGCTCATACACATATAGGATGCTGAGAATCCCAAAGATGCATGGGATACTTTGGTAAAGATGTTTGATACAGACACGAGTGCTCGCAAGTCTCAGTTGCGACAGCACATTCATAATGTGAAAAGGAATAGAAGGAGCATCCATGATTATGTGCAAGAAATAAAGAAGTTTGCAAATGCATTGGCAACAATAAATGACCCCATGCCTGATGATGATTTGGTGGATATTACCTTGCGTGGTCTTGGCAAGGAATATAAATCTTTTGATACATCCATCTCAGTTCGGAGTACAGGTTTACCAGACTTTGATGAGTTGGTTTCACTCTTGCTTGTTGAGGAAATCAAACTCAGTGATTCATTTCTGGATGCATCTACTAGCCATGATGATAATGGCAGAAATCAGGCGTTCTATTCGCAAAGAGGTTTTAGAGGCAGGGGGAGATTCGCATCACGTGGCCGTGGTGGTAATGGTCGTGGATGGTAGGACATGTCATCACAACAGAATTTTCAGCCCACATATGGTGCTAGAGGTGGTCGTGGATATACACCTCGGAGAGACAGAGGTAATCCTCATGGTAGAGGACGTTGGCAAGGCCAACAAACATCTATGCAAGATGTGGAATGCCATTATTGTGGAAAATTTGGTCATATGGCAAGAGATTGTTTCCGCAAACAGAATGATTTGAGAGGGGGTAGAGCACAACATGGTGGTCATTATGGTGGACATTATGCACAACATGGTGGTGGAAATTATGCATCAAGCAGTAATGATGGCACTGCAAATCACTGCCATGAAACATGTTGTGGGATCTATGATGACAAATGCTGAGAATGATGACACTTGGTATATGGACTCTGGAGGAGCATCAAACCATATGATTTGTCATGTGGTGAATGGTTTGAGCATATGAAGCCTATGGATGTGAAAGGCTATGTGGAAACAGGTGATGATACCTAGCATGCCATTACACATGTTGGAAGTGTACCATTGGTTATGCACAATGGTCAAACGAAATCTATGTCGTGTGATGTATTGTATGTGCCTTATATCATCACAAAGCTTGGCCTCAGTTGGTCAAATGGTGGAACAGGGATTACAGGTTCGTTTCAACGAGCATGGTTGCTTCATTGAGGATTTCAAACATGGATGTAGAGTCATTGCTAAAGGCAAGAAAGAAGGCAGATTGTTTAAGCTGGATGCTGGAATTCCTGAGTTAAAATCAGCCATGTTCTCCAAAAGCAGAAATGTGGTACAGGACATTGATATGTGGCATAAGAGGATTGGACATGTCAATGTACAAAGGTTAAAGAACATGCAGACAAGAGGCATTGTCAGTGGATTGCCTAGATTCAAGTATGATGGGCATATGCATGTTTGTGAAGCCTGTAAGTTTGGAAAGCAAGCAAGGTTGCGGTTTCCTAGAGAAGGAAATATGAGTAGCAGGCCACTTGAGATAGTACATAGTGATGTATGGGGTCCTGCACAAAACCCATCTATCAAAGGCAGTTTATACTATGTGACATTCATAGATGATTTCAGTAGGATGACATGGATATACTTTCTCAGAGAGAAGAGTGAAGTGTTGGAAAAATTTATGGATTTCAAAGCTTTTGCAGAAAAGCAATATGGCTGTTGGATTAAATGTTTGAGGAGAGATGGAGGTGGTGAATATACCTCAAAGGCTTTTGAGCATTTCTTGAGGAAGCATGGAATAAGAAGACAATTGACTTGCAAGTATACACCTCAGCAAAATGGTGTGGCTGAGAGAAAGAATAGAGTCATATGTGAAGTGGCTAGGGCGATGCTCAATGAAAAGGGCATGCCAGATTATTATTGGGCAGAAGCATGTGCTACTGCAGTGTATATACTGAACAAAACACCTACAGCAGCCATTCATGGAAGTATGCCAAAGATGCGGCTTACAGGTTATAGGCCAGATATTGGACACCTCAAAGTTTTTGGATGCATAGCTTATGTACATGTGCCTGATGAAAGAAGAAGGAAGTTGGATCCTAAGGCAGAAAAGTGTGTATTTGTTGGATATGCACAGGATCGTAATGCATAAAAATGTTACAATCCACAAACAAGGCAAGTTGTCATCTCACGAGATGTGGTGTTTGATGAGCTTGCTAGTTGGTACAAAGCAAAGGATGAGGGTGTCATTGAGTCACTTGAAGCAGATGTGCCTGTGAACTTGCCACAAGCAAGTTCTAGTTCTACTTCTATGTCTGGGCCAGCAGTAGAAGCTGAGAGTAGTACTGTACGTCCATGGTCAGGACGTTTGAGGCATGAGAGTGTGAGCACTGGGAGTAGTGCTATGGACAAAGGAAAGAAGAAGGTTGAAGGAATTGGAATTACACTATTATGAGTCATCTAGTTCAGAGAGTTTGGATGAGGAGCTTGGCATACCTGTTTTACGCACAAGGCAGGATAGATATGTGCCACCACATGCTAGGGTGACAGGTGTTCAGAGTGACCCGCATGCATTGCGGAGATCCCAAATGCACTATGCATATATGACATCTATGGTAAAGCATGTGGAACCTACATGCTATACAGAAGCTATTGGAAAGCATGTATGGGAGAAAGCAATGGATTTTGAGATGGACGCATTGGTTCATAATGACACATGGAATTTGGTTGCATTATCAAAGGACAAAAATGTCATTGGTTGTAAATGGGTTTACAAAGTAAAGTGCAAATCTAATGGTTCCATTGAAAGACATAAAGCAAGATTGGTAGCTAAGGGTTATGCACAAACCCAAGGCTTGGACTATGATAAAACCTTTAGTCTAGTGGCAAAGATGGGAACAGTAAGAGCAGTTATTGCTATGGCTGCAGCTAATGGTTGGGAAATGCATCAAATGGATGTCAAAAATGCATTTCTAAAAGGTGATCTTCAAGAGGAAGTGTATATGGCACAGCCAGAAGGGTATGTACACCCAAGATATCCCACTCATGTATGCAGATTGAAAAAGGCATTGTATGGTTTGAAGCAAGCACCTCGTGCTTGGCGTGATACGATGAGCAAATATCTTATCTCTCTTGGATTTCAGATTTCTACAGCAGATTCTTCACTCTATGTGAAGAAGACAGATCATGGGATTGTTTTACTTGTCATCTATGTGGATGACTTGATTATCACAGGTGATCATGGTACAGATGTGATGCATGTCAAGAAAGAATTGAGTGGGCAATTTGACATGAAAGACCTTGGTGAGTTGAGATACTTTCTTGGAATAGAAGTGATCAAAGACCATGCAGGTACATGGTTAGTGCAGCGCCAATATGCATTGGATATGTTGGCAAAATATGGCATGATAGGGTGTAAGGCTATGAGTACACCTTTGGAGCAGAACTTTGGAGCAGAATGTGAAGTTGCAGGCTGATTATGGTGAGAAGTTGGATGATCCATCTATGTACAGAAAGATGGTTGGTAGTCTCATTTACATGACTATCACACGCCCAGATTTGAGTTATGCTGTGGGGCTAGTAAGCCAGTTTATGCAGAGCCCCAAGAAACCTCATTTGGATGCAGTGAGACGCATCATGCGATATGTAAAGACCACTGCACATTATGGTTTACTTTATGAGAGTGGTAAAGGTTTGGATATACATGGCTACACAGATGCTGATTGGGAGGTAGCTCATATGACAGGAGGTCTACTAGTGGTTATGCTTTTACACTTGGAAGTGCCGTGGTGAGTTGGAGTTGCAAGAAGCAACCTACAGTTGCTTTATCTAGTACACAGGCTGAATACAGGGGTGCAGCCATTGCTACTTGTGAAGCAATATGGTTAAAGAGTCTCTTGGCAGATTTGGGTGAGCCTGCTGATGGCAAAGTTGTCATTCATTGTGACAACATGAGCAGCATACAATTGGCAAAGAATCCAGTATTTCATGCGAGGACCAAACACATAGAGGTCCATTATCACTTTGTCAGGGAGAAGGTGCTGGATGGTACAGTTGATCTACAGTATTGACGAGCAGGTGGCAGACATCTTTACAAAGCCACTTAGTAGGGAGAAATTTGAGTACTTCCGTACTATGTTGGGAGTACATGGGATGAGCTTGAGGGGGAGTGTTGAGAGCTTTGATATCCCAAGCTCATCTACATCTTCATCTATGGCAGTACATCATGAGCTTGAGAGGGGCTGTTGAGATTCAAGCTCGATGTCAGTGTGAGCCAGCTATGCTATGTGCTGGCATGTTAGGTAGGAACATGTGTGAGACATAAATGACTGCGTGTCCAGCTGGTCATAGTGTGTGGACATTAGCTAGGGTTAGATGTGTGTGGATACAACTCATAGTGTGTTGTGTGTATTATGGATTATGGCATTGTGCATTGTGTGAGAAGTGAGATGGCTTCCCTCTATGGTTAGGGTTTGCAATATACATTAGGGTTTGCTCCTGTGTGTGTGTCTCCTCTCCCTCTACCATTCTTTCAACACATACATCATCACCATTTGTGGATATATCTATAGGCCCTGAATTCAACATGTACTATCACATCTATCTTTAGTCTACAGTCGATTGAATTCAACATGTACTACATAACAAACAATCGCTCACATCTATCTTTAGTTTTCAGTCGATTGAATTCAACATGTACTACATAACAAAACAACCGCTCACATCTACCTTCATTCTACTTGCTTGAAGATGCATAATTTTTTTGCTACAATCTACCACTTTTTATGTCACTTGCGGCATTCTGCTGACCTAGTTTGCCACAATAAAAACAATCCTTAGAACTTGATCTTGATTGTTATCTTTTCCAATTACCTCAGCCTCTCTAGCTCCCCCTGCCTTGATATTGGCCTCTTCCACTTGCGTGTGTTTGTCTATTGTTTTGCAAATCAAGTGCCTTCACGAGGATGTCAGCCACTTTATCCTATGTGCTAACATATACCAAGTTAACATGACTTGTAGAACCTTCTCCCTCATAAAGTATGATAATGCACCTCAATGTGCTTTGTTATAGCATGATAATAGACCGAGTTACTAACTGTATGCTACTCATGTTGTCACAACTATCCATGAGCTCACCCATATCACCAAGTAGCTTTTGAAACCAAGCTACCTCACAAGCTGCCATAGCAACACCCCTATACTATGTCTATGTACTCGATAAGGCACTTGGACTGTTTTTGACTGCTCTAATGCATCGTAGCACTCCCAAAAGAAAACATAAATCCACTGGTAGATCTCTTCTTTGTGACACTACTAGCCCAACCAACATCCCTATATTCATGTAGTTGTATCTATGTGCTAGTCTCATATATAGAAAAGTCCATAATCAATTGTGGACTTTATGTACCTCATAATCCATGTAGCCACATCAAACTATGGACTTTATGTACCTGAGAATCTATCTAGCCACATCCAAGTGTGGCTTCTAGGGGACTACATAAACTGACTCACAAGTCTAACAACATAGTAGCCTAGTTATGGTCATGTAGATTAAGCTACCCACTATGCATATGTACATAGTGGGGTCATCCAAAAGCTTGCTTGTATCTATGGAAAGCTTTATATTATGCTCCATTAGCACTATGTTATGCTCCATTGGCACTAAAATAGTCTTACATCCTGTTATACCATACTTAGACAACATGTCCAAGCCATACTATCTCTATAGTCACATGAAGTGATATCACCATCTCTATACCCAAGAAATACCACAATCCTTTATCTCAAACTTCTACTTCAAAAGCATTCTAGTATCTTGTATGTCCGCATCACTATCACCAATGATGATCAAGTCATCCACATAAATGACTAATAGCATGATCCCTCTATCTCTTTTTTTAATACATAAAGTGAAAAATATGCATTGAATATCTAAAATCCAATGGTAACAAAATACTCCTCAATCTTGTTTGACCATGTTTTGGGTGCCTACTTCAAGCTATATAAGGTTCTACATACCCTGTACACAAAATTTGGGCTTGCATCACTCTCATAACTCCGTGTGGCTACATCATGTATACTTCTATTTACAAAGAAAGCATTCTTTACATCCATCTTATGTAAAGACCAACCCTTCGTAGCCATAGTAATTATAGTTCTCAGGGTTTTCCATTCTTACAAACCGGGCTAAATGTCTCCTCATAGTCAATACCATAGGTCTATGCATAAGCAATCTTGCCTTATACCTACTCACACTGATCCATCTGAATTATACTTGACCTTATATACCCACTTATATCCAATCTCTTGCTTTTCTTTAGGCAATGGCACTAACTTCCATGTTGCATTTGCATCCAATGCTGCCATCTTCATTCATGGCATCTTCCCAATGTCTTATTTCCAAGTGCCTACTCAAAACAAGTGGGCTCCAGATCTTGTAGTTCTTTAGCCATGTAAGCATCATGGTGGGCGATTCTTCTTATCTGCATATTGCTTCTGTCTATCATCCTGGGTAGCTTTTATATCTTTGCGAGTTGACTGCATCTGCTGCTCCATGTCGTCAAGCATCTGTCTAGACATCTCAACCCTAATCAATGGGTCGGACCAAGTTAATGGAGTCAAGCAATCTTGTCCATACAGAGCTATGAAAGGGCTCATCCCGATACTGAGGTGATAAGAAGCATTGTAGGCGAACTCGACTAGGTGCAGATAGCTTAGCCACTTCAGGGGTTCCCTGCCACCACAACATGACCGAAGTATATCTTTGATTACTTGGTTCACCCTTTCTGTTTGACCATCGGTCTCGGGGTGGTAAGCTGTGCTGAGATCCAAGAAAGTTTCTACTGCTTCAAAAAATGCAATCCAGAATCTTGACGTGAACTTGGGATCTTGATCACTTACTATTCTCCTGGGTAGGCCATGCAATCTGAAGATTTCCTTGAGGAACACTCTGGCCACGTCCACCATCGCAGTGTAGGTTTCTTTTACTGAAATCAGATGGGCAACTTTGGTTAGTCTATCAACTACCACGAAGATGGAGTTATAACCTGATTGCATTGAAGGTAATCCAGTAATAAAATTCATACTGATACATTCCCACTTCATCTGGGGGATGTCTAATGGATGTAACTTCCCAGGCATTTTTACTCTCTCGGCTTTGACTTTCTGACATGTCAGACATTGACGTACATGATTGAGCACATCCTATTTTAGACCAAGCCAAAAAAAGCTTTTCTTTACAGACATGTAGGTCTTGATGAGACTAGAATGTCCTGCAATAAGGCTGTCATGGGCTTCATTCAGAATTTGACCCTTAGTCCCCTCATCATTGGGAATGCATAGCCTGCGATTATAATACATAATTCCATCATCCAGGCTGTACCCTTGAACTTGGTTCAACTCCTGAGGAGTTTTGCTTTCCTACATAAGTAGGGTAGCAATAGGGCCAAAGAATCTATCCTGCATAATCTTCTCTCTTGCCTCATTAATCAATGGATTTGACACCACTGTAATTGCAAGCAAGGAGGCTTTTCTACTGAGGGCATCTGCTACCACATTTTCTTTGCCTAGGCCGTACTTGATTTCAAAATCAAATCCCTGCAGGGTCTGCATCCACCTTTTTTGGCGCATGTTAATCCTTCTGAGTGAAGATCCACTTCAAGCTCTGATGATCTGTCATCAAAGTGAATCTTTGACCCAGTGGTAATGTCTCCACAACTTTAGGGCATAGACTATTGAAAGTAGTTCCAAGTCATGGTGGACAGCATAATTCCTCATGCGTTCTGAGTTTTTGGGATTCATAGGCCATTGCATGACCTTCCTGCGTCCGTGCATGAGTGCACCTCCGGCGGCAAAACCACTGGCATCAGTTTAACTACCTCAAAGTGAAGAGAAATCTGGCAACTTCAGGAACGAGATTGGTTACCAAGGCGGTCTTCAGTTTATCAGAAGCACTCTAGCACCTGGCAAGCCATTGAAACGGGGTACTCTTCTTAAGAAGATTAGTCAGGGGGGAAGCTATGAGAGCATACTTTGGTATAAAAATTCTATACCAACAACCAGTCAATCCCAAGAATCCCCTGACTTCTTTCACTGTCTTTGGTTCAGGCCAATCTATGACTGCTTAGACTTTTACGGAATCTGGAGAAATTCCATCTTTGGATACCAAAAAGCTCAAGTATTTAACATGGTCGGCAGAGAAAGTGCATTTGCTCTTTTTTGCAAAGAGTTGGTGCTTCCTTAGAATCTCAAGAACTTTTCGGACATGAGCTTCATGGTCAGCTGCATGGTCAGCTGCATTCTTTGAGTAAATCAGAATATCATCAAAGAAAACAAGAACAAAATCATCCAAGTATTCTTTGAGAATGTCTTACATTAGGCGGTTGAATGTAGCTGGGGCATTTGTCAATCCAAACGGCATGATAGTGAATTCATAATTCCCATAGCAAATGTCTTGCATTAGGCGGTTGAATGTAGCTGGGGCATTTGTCAATCCAAACGGCATGACAGTGAATTCATAATTCCCATAGCGAGTATTGATGGGGCTGCCTTGGGGATATCTTGATCATTAATCCTCATCTGGTAATACGCTAATTTGAGATCTATCTTTGTGAAGATCTGGGCTCCATTTAGCCTGTCTAGAAGCTCATCAATTCTGGGGATAGGATATTTATTCTTAACTGCCATCAGCATGTTGAGACCTCTGTAATCCACACAGAGTCTTAACGTTCCATCCTTCTTTTTCTGAAAGATAACTGGCGCTCCCCAAGGTGAAACACTAGGTCTTACAAACTCTTGTTCTTCTAACGGCTATCTAAGCTATTCCTTGAGTTTGATGGCTTCAGGAGAACTGGCATTTTGTACGTGCGCTGGGCTACTGGCTGAGCTTCGAGGGTCAATTCTATCACATGATCTACTTTCCAAATTGGAGGCATATCTGTTAGCTCTCCTGGGAATAAATCATCATATTCACTTAACCATTCAGGTTCTTTAGCTTTTAACTTTGTGTCTACCGGATTCATTTTGACAACATAAATGAGTTGCTTCTTTCTAAGTCCTTTCAGTAATCTAGAAGCTTTTACTAACTGCAGATCTGGGGATCCAAAAATTCCAGCTCCTTGAACTTTGTTCTCGTGAAGGTCATGGAAGGAAATGGTTTCATTGTGACAGTGTATATGAGCTTGATTTTTGTGGAGCCAATCCATTCCAAGGATTCCGTCGAAAACTCCCAAAGGTAGGACTCTGAACTAACAGTCAGTTATATTACCATCTAGATTGAATTGAATACGATCTATCTCAAGGTGAGTGAAAAGAATCTTACCACTAGCCAATTCAACTTACATAGCTTTCCCTGATTTTTGTTCTTAGACTAGCTTACGCAAGCATCCTGGGAAAATAAATGAACGAGTACTCCCTGAATCAATCAAAAGCTTAAAAGACTTACCTTGATACTCAGCTAGAGTATGGATGACTGAGAATTGATAATTTGTCCCTTGGTTTTCAATTGCGCATAAATCTGGCCTCTTTCCTCTTCCACTACTTCTGCTATTGTAACCGCTCTGGCTGCTGTAGACTGGGGTGGAACTCTATCTCTCTGGTTACCCCAGTTCTGGGAAGGAGTTCTGAGATTACTCTGTATAGAGGCAGATGGCTGAGCTGGATTCCTCCTGGGATTGCCCTAATTTTGATGAGATGGACCTTGATTTGACTGAAAGGAAGGGGCTGGTCTCTGCATTCTGGGTCCTTGACTTCCCTGTCCTCTTGACATGGCAGGGGTCAGGCAGTCTTTAAGCTGGTGACCAAAACCCTGACATCATCCAAAGCACCGATTCTCACTTTTGAGCTCATCCCTCTGAATCCTTGAAATAGGTGGGGCTCCTGAGAAAGTGTTCTGTGGAAGGGTCTTCCTTCACTTCTGAATCTCCTAGTATCCTGATTCTGATTTGGGCCTTGTTGCCTCTTTGGGGGTGGAAAGTTTGAAGTACTTCCGAGGGCTTAGAATCTTTTAAAGTTAGAGGGTGCAGGCTTTGGTGGAATTTTAACAACAAAGGCTTTGGCAAAGTCCTTTGCCATTCTTACAGCTTTGGCCATTGAGAGACAGGTTTGGCATTCTTCACTAAGGTGTCCAATGGCTCGTTCATTCCTCGAATGAATCTGGCCACAACTGCTCTTCATCCAATTGTGGGGAATATTTGAGGAGAAAGGCAAAGGCCTAATGGTACTCTTCAATTGTCCGGCTATCCTGCTTTAGTTCTAAGAACTCATTCATTTTGGTCTCAAGGAAGCTCGGAGGAAAGAACCTTTTCTTGAGGTATGCTTTAAGATCTGACCAGGTCTGGGTATTTCTGTCAAGACGGTTTGTCTTGCAATGGTTCCTCCATGCGACCCTGGCCATTTCCACAATCTTTAATCTGGCGGGAGCCATCTTTCTTCTCTCATTATAGCCAGTTACATTAAAGTATTCTTCCAGTGCCTCAATCCACTTTTCCACTACTTCACCTAGCTGCTCCCCTTCACCCCCCTTGAAGGGACCAGGCTGCTCCCCTTCACCCCCCTTGAAGGGACCAGGCTGGGATCTGTGCAGGGCTTTACGAACATCTGGATCTAACTCTTCCTTATCGGTTAGAGGATCCGGTTGCCTTGCACACGGGCCACGCGCCTCATGATTCTGACAAAACGAGATTTTCGTCAACTTAACTTTGATAACAGATTTATGATTATTTACTTTTTGTAATTTATTCTTTAAACAGATAATTATTTCATCATACTTCTTGAAACAAGATTTACTCTGATAATTTTATTAACCATATTCACAATCAAGAAAACAATTTGGATTTTTTTTGTAAAACATCGTTTATTATCAAAAGTTTGAGATATATACATAGAGCATCATGGCTCCAAAGTCACTGCCTCAATCGCATACGCATAAAGAAGCGAAACTGTGAAGGAGACATGCCATGATAAACACGATTCATCACTGAAAGAGGTGCTGTAATTCTACTTCTAGGGATAAACCGGCTAAGAAGACTAAAAACTCGGCAAGAAATTATAAAATTCCTGGGTGAATGATTAAAGAGTTGTACATAATGAACAACCCCTAGCCTTATCAAGATCATGGCTAAGGAAATATTTTGCCTGAGTCTCTGACACTGATTGGTATTGATATTAATACATCTTCCTCGAGAGAACCACATATACCGATGTCCCTCTATAGGATCAGGGAAGTATAGATCCTCAAAGTGACGGGCAAGCCTCACTCTGCTTACACGGGTTGTAGCGGAGTTGACGAGATTTTCGCAGAGGCAAAGGCGATCATATCCTGACTCTGGGAAAGTCCAGGAATGCTAGACAGATTCGGGGTATCTATCTAAAAATCCAATTCAATTTATGAGTTTTTAATTTATGAATTCATTTCAAACATAATCTTAGCAAGTGAAAACAATTTTTTTTCAGATTTACTTTAGAATTTTAGGCAGTTTCTGCTGCTGTTTCATAAGTTTACAATAGCGCTCTGATACCAACTGTGAGATCCCACTGCCCCCTCTGCGTAGTATCGGATTCCCAGTTGGTAGCAGCGGAAGTAGCTTCCTCTTGCGCGGGGCAAGGTTTCCCACTCGGGGCCTCGCCCTCGAATGTCCGGGCTGCACGAGACTAATCTAGTGTTCATTCTTAAACCAAAACCGGGAAAATTTTCTTTGCCCGAAAAATGGGCACGATTCCACCTTTTTGAATTTCTTAACGAATTTTCTAATGGGATCAAGAGACTAAACTAACCTTCATGTGATTAAACCAAATAGAAGGAAAATTTATTACAGACTTAACTTGAAGGAATCAACGCTTTTTTCCTAATTGAATATCAAGCATAGCCCTTGATCTATTCATTTGAGAAGTCTTCAGGCTTTTATTTAATAACTCGAGTTATTTAACTACTCGAGTTATAAGCGTATTCCTATTAATCAATTTTATTATTAAAACTCTACTGATTCCAGTCTAACCCCATCTGGCCCATGGGTGTTGGTAGAACCAGACAAGTACTCACCCACCCATAATTACACTCCTCTTTAAAACTTTAACTTATAAAACAATCCATTGACAAACAATTATTGAATACAGATGTCATAACTCAAAATTTCCTTCCAATCCTTGTTTCTCACAACAAAAGCAGTATCACTTTGGACTCTTTGTTGAGACCAGCTAGTCAGCAAAACGAGATCCAATAATGGATTACAATAAACATTGGTCCATCATACAATATCTTCCTCGACATATGCATGGGTGTCCTCGGTACCGCGAGCCCGTGCATCGCCTGGTAAGAACCCTCCAGGATCCTCCTTAGGTGTCCTGGCACTTCACTCAGGGACTGCTTTGTCGACCCTCGTCCATCGTACCGAAAGTGCAAAATTTAAATCTAATGAAAATCACACTTTTATAATAATAAAAAAATATCCAATATGCATCTTTCTATGCATAGAATTTAAATCTAATAAAAATCACACTTTTATAATAAAATATTTTCAATATGCATCTTCCTATGCATAGAAATTAATTCTAATGAAGATAACACTTTTATAATAAAAATATGTCCAATATGCATCTTTCTATGCATAGAATGAAAATAACACTTTTAGAATACACAAACGGAGGGGATTACTCTTTTTGAATAACATAAAGATAAAACTTATTTCCACAAAATTTAAGAAAATTTTGCCATAACCTCCTTCATATGGCTGACCATTTCTCAACTTTTACATTCTAAATCTACTTAGAATTTACCCCAAGATGAATTTAGCACTCTAATCTAATCAATTCTCATTTTTTAAGAGTAAACAATACGAAAAGTTTAACTCTATTTATTTGATTACACATCTTGGATAAAGAAGGGCTGAATTCACAATGAAGAGAAGGGGGAAGCCTTTCCATCAAGGCCTAACATCCAATTTCAAATTAACAGAAGCAAGAAATCAGAAAACCATAGAATAAAATTTAAAAAAAGTAGAATTTCTAACTTACATGGAGTTTTGTGAGCTTTCCTTTGGCTTGAGGGATTGAGGGTTCTACTCTTGCTTGGATCAAGAGTGGCCACCAAGAGGAAATAGTCAAAAACAAGTGAATTATCAATGAATTCGATGTTTTTGGCTCTAGGAAAAAGGAGTAGAGTAACAGTGCATAAAACACTATCAAGCTTCTACAAAGGGGGAGGCTTCCATTTATAGGAAAAAATGAGTCTCTAACCAAGCAAACTAATTCTAGAATTTTCCAGATCAGTTTGGTCAATTTTTGACCATTTTTGGGTTAGTTTAGTTCACTTTTTAGATCCAGTTTTGAATTAGGAGAGAGGAGAGATGAAATATCTAATTTTATTGATTTAAAATTGAAAAGCAATGATGAGAAAAAGGCGCCTACTTCATGAGGGGGAATCCCTATCCTGAGGTGTCAAAAAATAGTTTTTTAACTATGTTCCTTGGTCCTTAGTCCACTCTTCATCTTATGTGAACATTAACTCATTTTTGGGGAGGGGTTTTCTTTTGTTTTTCAATTTATCTCCTCCCTACATTTGGATTAATCTTATTGGTCCATAGGAATCTTAATCTAAAATTTTTAAAAAATCTGGACCCTTAGACTAAGGCCTTTTGAACAGATTATAATTTATTTCTAATGCACCTTCTGAAATTCTTTTTGAAATTCTCTTTTAGGGAAATTTATTTTAATAAGAAGAGATATTTTTCCATCCAAAAATATCTAAAAATTAAATAATCTCTCTCTAGAATATTTTCTCTCTCTAAGCTAAAATAGGTAGAAACAAGATCTTTTATTTTTATGAAGAGGGGATTGATTACAGGGGAAGATACTGAACATCTTGAGGGCTGGGGAGGAATCTTACAATCCTGAATCGGGGTACGAGGGTGAGGCTCTCTCATCCCACGCCTCTCTGGGCAAGGAGGTGTCTATATAGCTCTCTGCACTCATCATCATACCACCACTGATTCTGGGGCATTCTCCCAGATCTATCTGTGTGTGCAATGTGTGGGTGCTAGTGTGGAGCTCGCCAGTGATGACAGTATAAGAGGTACGTGTGATCCGCACCAATAGGACAAGGGGGGATGGTGAAAGATGTCACTGCCTGTGTGGTCTCCATGGACCCCATGATGTATGATAAGAGAGAGAGAGAGAGAGAGAGAGAGAGGACTTTCTTGCAGGTGTTTGTTACAGAGAAGGAGAGTGGGAGGGAAGACGTGGGAATAACTGTTGAGGGTTCTTTTTTAAATTGTATTAAAAAACTTCTCGTTTTAAAAAAAACTCTTTTTCAAAAGGCACCTTGTTAAATAAATAGAAAGGCAAATAGCATATGCTAGCAAACATGTCCATGGACATGTTATTTAATAAACGTTAACATGCTTACATCCCACAGCAACCTTCAATATCATCAAAAACTACCAAGATTCCCTAGAAACTATGCAAATATAGAAGGAAACTAAGGTTTATGAATAGATTTGATAACAAGAAGCACTAATCAAGGAGATTTAGCAAGAAAAGTCCAAGAAAAGCACTCTGAAAATGGCTAAAACCCTTAATTCAAAAATCAAGAAAATCAAGATCCTCTCAAATTTGTGCAAGAATTAGGGTTTCTAGAATTTATGATTAGCATATGTCCAAAAATGATTACCATTAATTCCATTGCTAATCCACTCAAAATAGGATCAACAAAAAATATAAAAACTATGTAAGAGTGCTAATCCAAAAATGGATTAAGTACTAATTACTCCTTAATCAAAACATCAAGATCTAAGCCAAGAGCTCTAATACCAATGAAAGAAATCTACAACTAGATTAGAGATTAGCCTAGCTTAGGATGATTAGCCTAGAATAGAGAGAAAGGTAGAGATGTCTAAAGGTATCCAATATCATAAAGTTATCAAAGGATATTCAAAGGTACATTAGACCTAGGGCTAGTGCCTTTTATAGTCCCAAGGCCCTCATGCCCTAACACCACATGTATTAAATGTCCCTAAGCCCCATGTGCATGTGCACCTTTGCAGGTATCTCTAAAGATCTTTAATGCATGCAACCTTTGCTTAACTCCAATTTAACACCAACAAAACCTCACCCTAGCCGATGTATTAGCCATGAAGAAGCCCAATATATAGGCTTCATGCTATGAGCTTGGTGTATAATATTATGTCGTGCTAAGAAGATCCAAACCACCTTCTACCCATGCAAATCATTCCATGGTGGTGGTGGTGGTGGTGGTGGAGGTGGAGGTGGTGGTGGTGGTGGTGGTGGTGGTGGTGGTGGTGGTGGTCTTGGCACTCATTCTACTACCAATCAAAGGATGTAGATGGCTTCTACTAACTATTATTGAATCTTTCTTGCTTGATGTGGATGCATGCTAGACAGGTTTGTTTGAAGGTTTTTCTCTTGCATTAGCTTCCTCGTATTTTTTTCCCACCATTTATGAGAGATAACCATCACAAAGGACCATCTCTATTTGCCTCCATCTAGGTGACGAGAGATCTCACTTCATCCCATTGGAAAGTTACATTTTTGGCTCAAAGGTAAGGCCCAACTACACACATGCTTCGGCAACATAAGCTCGTGACTTAAAACACGTGCAATTTGCGAGTGGCCCGGCACAAAACCATCCTTTGGAAACGCAGAACGCTGCATTTTGCCCAAAATACAGCCTTCACAAACATGTTTCAATGGTGCCTCAAGAGGGGGCAATGAAGCAACCATATCGAATTTCTGCAAACGCAGCAAACTAGCAAAGTTCAGATGACCAAAATGAGCATGCCATAGTTTTGCATCTGAAACTGCCTTTTCATCAGAAACTGCATTTGCTGAATCTTCCACACACTTATCATAAGAATTGAGCCTATACAGCCCATGAAACAAGGTGCTAGATGCAATAATCGTATCACCAGAAGTCAAATCATGAACAGTACATCTGTCATCCACAAATTTGACTACAAATCCAAGTCTAGCAAGCGCAGAGATAGACAATAGATTCTTCTTTATCCTTGGCACATACAAAGCATCTGAAAGTGTGAAAGCGCTGCCATTTATAGCAGTAAGCATAATTTTACCAACGCCCTTCACACTGGGTAAGAAGCATTATTGGCACATGTGACAGTATTCCCATTAGAGACAGCCTCAAGACAAGTGAACATATCACGATGTGAGGTAATGTGCTTTGTAGCACCACTGTCAAAATACCATACATTAGAGTCAACAAAAACTGCCAAACATGCATCATGTACAGATGGGTCATACTGGCAATACACGCTAAACGCCCATTCTGTATCCTGCACAACATTTGCAGAATCTGCATTTGTAGAAGCATCCGCTATTGTGGCTGCATTTGACTCTTTCTTCTTTGCCTCTTTAGCCTTTAGCTTAGGGCAATTCTTAATGACATGATCATTTGCCTTACAATAGTTGCACCTGGTCTTTTTCTTGCCTTTATCAAGAGCCTTCTCAGACTTATTGTTGCTACCTGTGGAAGGAGAAGAAGTTGCAGACCTACTAATAGGAGAAGAAACAGTGGAAGGGGCTACCTTACCACTTCTTCTCTGCTGCTGCTGGGCAACAATAAATGCTTGATCAATTGCACGCTGCCTGGCCCTGTTTTGCCCGGACTACGCTTCTTGCAAGAGCTTGTTGACTAAAGTATCATACTTGACAGCATCAGGTCTGTCATTAAGAAGTCTCCACGTGGAAGCAAAAGTCTGATATGTCACAGGTAAAGCATCAAGAATAGTCTGCACAAGAGAATGATCAGGAATAATCTCACCTGTAGAAATCAACTGTTCTTTGAGATCTTTAATCTCAGCAAGAAAAACATTCATGTCATCATCTTCTTGCATAATCTTCAATTCTAGCTCTTTACGCAAGTAAGCGATTTTTGCCTCGTTACGACCTGCATACAAACCAGCTAGAATATCCCAAGCCTGTTTTGCTGTTTTAGCTGAACGAATATGTGGGGTGATGTTACGTTTGACAGAAAGTGCAATCAGGGCATGAGCCTGCGCATCTTTACCATCCCAACGAGCTTGTTCAGCAGTGGGTGAAACAGCAGCAACAGTAGAGCTGCTAGAACCTGCAACATCCTCAACAGATCCTACATCCACAGAACCTGGACGTACATCCATACCCTGCACAATGTTCCACACTCCTTTTGCAACCAAAACATGCTGCATCATGTATGCCCAAAGTGGGTAGTTGCTGTCTCCATCCAATTTGTCATCAGCAGATAACATGCGAAATACATCATTGTTGTTATCAGCCATGGCCACCACCACTGACTGAAACTGATGCAAAAGCTACCTGTAATGAAGCAAAGACTGAACAGAAAACAACTCGTGCTATGTAGCACGGTCCACAATAGAATACGTATGCCTGTTTTGCAGAAAACTGTATTGTCAAAATTTCTGCAGAAAATGACGAAAACACTGTGCAAAACTTGAAATGCAAAAACGGAGCCCGAAACGACCTCAGATGCGAATTCTGAGAATGCAAAGCCCTGCGAGCCTATTTGCAAAGTATAGGGACCTGGAAGCGCTCGTGAAAGCTCACCTCAATCGGAGAATGTGAGTCGGAGGGTGCTGGCGGCGTAGCCCTGGGAGCCAATGCCTGCTCTGATACCAATTGTTGGAATTAGGGTTGCAGGAAAGCACACAAAGCTTGGAGAAGAAGGAACAAGAATGCACACAACACAAAGTATTAGATTGTGTCAATATACAAAAGATTAGTTAGCCCTAGAATGATGGGCGTATATACAAGCCGGGGGAAAAAACCTCCTAAAGAGGGAAAAAGTGCCCCGGCGGTCCTAAGTGTGTTCACACACATCACTGCCTATGTATATGGCAACAGAATGCCAATTTGAGCCCAGTATTCTATTGGGTCCCAACCAAGCTCTTAGAAGCACAAGTAGTCCACTTCGAGCCTAGTGCTAACATTATGTTGGGTCCCAACTAAGCTCTTAAAAGCACAAGGTTTCTACGAAGGGAACCCCTACATTTTGGCTCTGAAGTCAAGAAAGCCCGCACCATAAGCCTCTATAACCATGCTATGAAACGCCAAACCAAAGATGGAGTGGAGACCAAAAGCCATCATGTCCTTGACGCCAACCCCAAAGCTTTAGTAGGAATGGAGAGCACTAGCTTCCACCTCGACTTATATGCCAATGCCACCCTCAAAGAAGTTGAAGGAGTTCATGGATGCACTAAGCATCAAGACGTAGTACCTTGCTCATGTGTAATGGCCTAGCACATCTTTGTTCCCATCAAAGAAGATCCACCCATGGTGCACACCACCTTCAGAGAAGTCAAAGGAGTCCATGGACACCAAGTAGCAAGAGGTAATACCTTGCCCATGTGTAGTGGCCTTACCCATCTTTGTTTCCATAAAAGAAGAGCCACCCATAGTACCAAACCCTAAGAGAGCAAAGCACACTCTTTCATGGCATCACCAAGCAATCTTAAGGCTTAAAAAGATCATCACAACACCCATATGTTATGCCACATCACAACACCAACCCACCAATTGGAATTGGAAAGACAAAGCTCAATCAAGTATGCCAGTAAAGCTGGCGATAGTGACGTTAAGGCTTTCATCGTGGTGGGGATGAAAAAGCAACTCTTTGTCTTTGCTCAGTGAGATCACACGATAAGCCAAAATTTTAAAAACCCTCTCGTATATATGTAATGTAGCACTCCCTACTATTAATTGTGCAAACACATATACTCGAGAATGATAAAAAAAGAACTTGAAATCCAAAACAAAACTTAAAATGACCAAAGATTAAAAACATATATAAGTACTTATGTGCACAACACAGCATGCATGCACATACACATAATCCCCCTCTAAAGCCCCCCTCCCCCTCTCTCTGAAAAATTGTCCCCAAAGACCCTTTAAATCTCCTCCCTATATTTTTAAAACACCCTTTCCCTTGGAGAAAATTTATACACAAACTAGAAACTTGTTTAAAAAAACACCCCAAAAAATTATGATTTTTTTTACAAGTTCCATGTGGCAACATAGACTCACAATGCCATATCAGCACCCTAAAAATAATTAAAATAATAATTTTAAAAAAGTTCCATGTGGTGACATAGGCTCACGTGTCCACATGGAAACATAGACTCACGAAGTGCCATGTCATCACCCAAATAATAAAAATAATCTTTAAAAATTTTAAAAAAAGGTGCCATGTGGCGACGTAGGCCACGTGTGCCCCAGTGGGGTAATGTACGCTCACAGAGGTGTCACATCATCACCCAAATTTTAAAAAAATCTTCAAAGAAAAATTTGAAATAAAAAAGTACCACATGGCAACATAGGCTCACGTGTGCCACATGGCACATAGGCTCACAAGTGCCATGTCATCACACATTAAAAAAATATTAGATTTTTTTTGGTGCCACATGGAGATGTTGGCTCAAGTGTGCACCACATGACAACATATGCTCGTGTTAATTTTTTTATCATTTATTATTTATTTCATAAAAACATAGAAAGAGGAGAGAGAGAGAGAGAGCCATCCCTCGAGAAGAGAACTGGGAAAATAAGAGAAGAGTCCGCACAACACAACCAAAGCCGACAAAAGTCCAAGACTCAACCTAGCTCTGCCTCTCTCTCCAAGGTGCAAAAATGCCCACAATCATGCTAATAAAAGGAGGTAGAGATGCTCAGGTCGTCACAACAAAGCTACATCCTATGGTCAGCATTATCCAGACAAGTAACCCATCGCTCGCAGTTTACCAGTATACATGCCATACTTAGTGTCCTAAATTCTTCCATTTTTATGGGACAGCTCAACTGCATTCACACCCCCTTTATCAGCCATCCTCACTACACATCAACACTCAATTTTCATTTTCATGAACGGTTCCATTTTCATAGACGGTTCAACTGCATTCACACCTGCTTTATCAGCCATCCTCACTACACATCAACACTCAATTTCGTATCTCCGACCATGTGAATGAGTCAAACAAAGCAAACAAATAAGTGTCGAAGAAAGCAATGTGTTGGAGTTTTCACCGAAAGGAGCTTTTACACAGGCCCACCCTACCAATGCCCATGCACGACACCTATAATATGCATGCAAGCTCTCCATCTAGTAGACACACCAATAGGCACTAATATCTCTAACACTTAGGTACATTTTTTGGTGGGAGTACCATGGTAGGCACAAGCATGGCCCATGGTATGACCCATCACCTGGACCTTCCTAAAATCTGCAAGGACCTTTCATGGGCCCCACCACCCATCTAGCCTCTATTATCAGTGCCACACCAAATCCCTTGCTTAGCTACTATAAGCAAATCCAGTTGCTATGCATCAACGATATAATGATCTTAACTCCCCAAGAAAAGGGATGTCGAGAAAATGTCAAGGAAAGTAGTTAACAGAGTCGAAGAAAGGAATTAAGATGGAAAATTTTTCAAGTTCGAAGAGTACACACACAAGAGCACACCTTCTACCCATTTCCCATGCACGTCACCTGTATATTTCACTATGGGCATCACATTTTATTGTGCATCTACAGTGCACACAAATACATGCACTTACAACTAACCTCGCCAATTATAACCCTCGGAATGCGTCTCTACGTGGGGGCACCATGTTAGCCCATGGTATTGTGACATGAAAAATTGATATCTTTCATTTTCAATTTTGTGCATATTTTGATGGTTTCTCAATGGTAATAAGGTGGAAGCTTGTCCAAGAAGATTGCGGTGCCCACAATGGAATAACGGTATGGTGATGCGGCGGCTTGGCGGCTACCCCGATAACAGCATTCTATCTTCAAATATAATGGTTTTACTTGATTTAGGGTGCACACATTCTAAATGCCACAAGTATGCTTGATAAATACTTTGGTATGGTAGATAGGCTAGTGATGTGGAAAATAAAAGTGGGCCTTCATGCTCACATGGATTTTAATTATATTATTAATATAGTATTCACCATATTAATATGGTATTCACCATAAGGCTACAAGTTGGGGAGTGTGAAAGGCATGTGGAGGAGTGTATGTAGGTGCATAATTGGGAAAGATTCTTCTAGAATGCCTACATGGAAGAGGAGAATTCCGCCATGTGTAAGTGGAATCTTCACCTACATGCCACTTGGACTTGGCTATTATCTCATCACACTTTCAAAGTCAAAAAGTCTTCAATTTAATAATCAATAGAAGACTTAGCCTAAGAGGACAATTGATGGTGACATCTACCCTTATGTCACTGAAGGGTTGAAGATTTTTATGTTATAATTTGTAACATTGGAAGAGAGGGTGATTCTCCACCTATAAAAGGAGCCCTCCTCTCCCTTTCAAATCAAGGAATGAAGCCTCCTCAATTGAGCATTTTGTGTCATTGCCATTCTCTTATCTTTCAAACCCTTATTCAAACACTCTCTTTACATGTGAATATCTCATTTAGCATTAGCTCCTCATGCTTGACCCAATTTTGGACCTCTTTGATGATTCATGATAAGTGGGATAAGGAGTTATTATCTTGGCGGGTCTGTGACTTCTCAAGGTAGCCCTTGCCTTATTGCCGCCCTCCTTTGGAGGTACCAATGGTTTTAGCGGTAATGAGCATGTGGAAAGACTTTGGGGACCATAGGTAAATCTTTACGATTGTCTACTGAGCAATGTTAACCCTTACCCTCTAGCTTGAATCATGAAGGAGATGAGAGGCAAGAGGCTATGTGAAAATTGAGGTTTCATGCAAAGAGAGGAAAGTGCAGTTTTGGTGGTCCAATACCCAAATTACTCATCACTCGGGTATTGGTTTCTAAAATTGATCATATGTCTAGGAAGCTCTTTATATGCTCTTTTCAATCATGTAACTAATTTCTTAATCCTTTACTTCATTGATGATCAGAATTTCTCCCAAAGTTACTAACTTTTAGGCGAATTTTGGCAGTTTTATAGTCTTGTAGTAAAATGCTCATAACTTTTCGCTCGGTTGCCCGTTTTTGAAAGTTTTTATATAGATGTGAAGCTCTCTTCAAGCTCTACGCAACTATGTAATCCTCTTTTACACAATCTATATGGATTTAAAACTGCAATTCTTTGTGTATCTCTGTTTTTTATAGACTTTTGGCCATTATTTCTTCTTAATCATGATTAATTCCTCCTAATCTCTTATCAAAAGGCAAAACCCATATGTCTTATCCTCTTGTAAGTGATTGCTATATTCTTTTTCTTTAATATGTTCCGACCAAATTGTCCAATTCGAACGGATGGACCTTACCAACATTCCCCGTATGTTTTCGTTCACATAATCCTGAGTCGAAAGATTTTCTTCCAACAAAGAATTGCCCTCTTGTTTGGAGCTGCCAGACTGGCAGAAATTCTTACTTCTCCTGAGCCTTTCATCTTTCCTTCCATGAATTATGATCTCACCTTTGATGTGTATATCTTTATCTTAACCTAGGGAGAGAAAGGGAGGTGAGGAGGCCGTGAGGTTTCATACAAGTGTGTTTTGATTCTAAGAAGTGACCAAAGTCAAAACCCCAACTTTGTGTCACATTTTTTTGGTGGAGTTGACGGGCAGGTTTTACTTAGAATTATTCTATTTTAACCTCAAGGTCCCGCATGATTAAAGAAAAGTTTTTTTGAAAAAAGTAAATTTCCTTTATTGCTACTCATCTTTTGGTGCAAGATGTTCAACATTCCGGTGTTCCAAGGATCGGAAGGAGAAGACCCAGGGAGTTATCTCCGAGAGTTTAATCGAGCATGCCGCATGACGGGTTGGTCCATGAAGAAGAGGGCAGAAATACTTCCAGATTTCTTGGAGGGTGTGGCCTTAGCTTGGCATGAGGCTTTGCCAGAGGAGTCCAAGAATGATTGGGAAAGGTTGACCAAAGCAATGAAGGAGAGATTTGGGACAATGGAGTCACCAAATGCTTTACTATTGCAATTGGATCAGATTTTCCAAAAGGAAGGAGAGTCAGTTTCTGCCTTTTCAGTGAGGTATGAAGCCTTGTTCATCAAATATCAACAAGCTGCTTTACATGTTGTTGCTTCTTCTTCTTCTCCTTCTATGGGAGATTCAAAGAGTTCTTTAACAATGGAGCACCTTAAGATGAGAAAGTTTATTAGGGCTTTGGATCCCGGCTTGCATGGAAAAGTTCTTAGTAAAGATCCCACTAATTTTAAAGAGGCTCTTTGTATTGCTTTGAAGAAGGAGGCCACTCTTCATATTGAGTCCACATTCCATCTTCTTCGAGTGTGGTGCCGACCCCACCACGAGTAGAGATAGCCTCAACATCTCAGGTACAAGGGATACAGGTGTTATAACCCTGCTACACGTGAGTTGAGGGTAAGCAGGGATGTTGTTTTTTATGAGATGAGCAGCTGGTATGCTGCTCATCTCATTAAAAACCCTGCTACACGGGGGGGTAAGCAGGGATGTTGTTTTTTATGAGATGAGCAGCTGGTATGCTTCTTTTTCAGCAGTGGTATGCTGCTAAAAAAGAAGCTGTTGGGGCTAATGTGAGTGGAAATATGGTTGCACAAAATGCAAGTCAGCAATCACAGTCTTTGAGTGGACCAGGAGAGTCCTCATCTAGTGGACCAGGAGATTCCTCATCTAGTGGTTCAGTTGATAGACCATGGAGTGGCAGGCTACGTCATAATACCAGTCCTGTAAATGTGATTAGTACATCACATAAAGGCAAAGAGAAATCGGCTGAGCCCCTTAGTATGCCTAACATTTCTACAGGGCATTCTCATGTTGATGGAGAGTCTAGTGGCTCAGAGATGAACCTTGATGAGGAGCTTGGGATACCAGCTATGAGAACACCTGGTGCAAAGAAGGCTATGGAAGCCATGAATGCAAAGCTACGAAGATCTGGGAGAGTGAAGAATCCTGTGCAGAGGTTTACCTATGATGGTTATGTGGCACATCACTATGCATACATGGCAAAAGTTGTGCAGGTTGTAGAGCCCACATGCATTGATGAGGCTATTGGAAATGTGTGTTGGGAGAAAGCTATGGATGAGGAGATGGATGCACTATATGGAAATGAGACTTGGGATTTAGTGCAAGAAGTTTGAGATAAAGGATCTAGGGGAGCTCAGATATTTCTCGAGCATTGAGGTGATTAGGTCACCACATGGTATTGGATTACTGCAAAGACAGTATGGCTTGGACATGTTGTCCAAGTATGGTATGACAGGCTGTAAGCCTATCTCAGTGCCATTGGATCAGAATGGCAAGTTGAGTGCAGATTCAAGAGAGATTTTGGAGGATCCTACTATGTATAGGCGCATAGTAGGAAGCTTGATCTACATGACGATCACCAGGCCAGATTTGAGCTATGCTGTTGGGTTGGTGAGTCAATTTATGCAAGTTCCTCGGAAGCCGCATTTGGATGCATTGAGACGCATACTGAGGTATGTGAGGTCTACTTTGCATTGTGGACTATTTTATGAAACTGGGACAAAGATATGTGTACATGGGTACACAGATGCTGATTGGGCTGGTAGTATCTCAGATAGAAGATCTACTAGTGGCTTCATGTTTTCTTTGGGGAGTGCTACTGTGACTTGGAGCAGCAAGAAGTAGCCTACGGTTACTCTATCCAGTACAGAGGTGCTGCTATGGCAGCACGTGAGGTAGCTTGGTTGAGAAAGCTACTTGCAGATTTGGGTCTATCAGTGGTGGATAGACAAGTCATTTTCTGTGACAACATCAGCAGTATATAGTTGGCTAGGAACCCAGTTTTTCATGCTCGCACGAAGCATATAGAGGTCCACTACCATTTTGTCAGAGAGAAGATTTTGGCAGGAGACATTGACCTTGTTTATGTCAGCATACAGGATCAGGTCGCTAACATCTTCACCAAAGCATTGGGTACAGAGAAGCTCCACAGATTCAGGGCTTCGCTTGGTGTACATGAGATGGAATTGAGCTCGAGGGGGAGTGTTGAGATATCGAGCTCATCTAGTGAGGGGGTGGACACTGATGACCCGCCTGGGGGATAGGCCCCACACTTACACCACTGGCATGGTTGGTGAGATTATGGGTGATATGCGGCCAGTGGGATGATAGGCTGTGTGATAGCCATTCTAGAGACTGGCATAGTTATAGTGCTAGCTCATTTAGTTGGGTTCACACTATAGAGAACCCTAGTATATATTTGGTTGAGTACCTTTCATATGGTGTGTACTATTATCTTTTGTATATGGTGTGTTGAGTGTTGTGTGAAGAAGAAGAAGATTTTCAGCCTCTCACCTTGTGTGTTCTCTTTTAGGGTTTTGTGAGTGTGTGTGTACTTACTAGAGCTCAAACTCTCTTCTCCCCTGCATCTTTTCACACATGTCATTAGTCAACACTATGAGTTTACTCCCTAGATCTTCTACTAGCATATAGCCTCTATGTTAATTGTTCGTGATTGGCCATTATAACTTTCTTTCTCACAAGAGCACATAGGTTTGAGATTGTCCATCTACTGTATCAATTCACACAATAATATAGTATTTTTTGCTATCTCTGTTATTGTACAATTTGAGTTTTAAGTTTTGTGCTATGAAATATCGTACTTCTTATGAGTGTTGCTTCATACACTGTGTTTTTTTATCCTCTTACACTATCCTCTTATACATTTATGGTGATGAATTTTTATCAATAACTAAGATCATATGATATGATATTAGGTCAACCATACATGCAGGAAGCCAAATTAGTTCATGTTCACATTTATCTTAAAAGAAAGGACTATATATATAGAAGGTTCACCGAATGAGTTAGCAAAGAGGAGTAAAATATACTTCTATTAGGACCTCTTTCATTAGTGTTTGTTGGACTTCTTGTCACACTCTAGAAGATGAGCATCGGGAGTTAGAGTGTGTTATCATGTGAGCCTAAGGACTCAAAGAATTGGATATATCTCTTAGCAAAATTGATGTGCTTCCAAAACCAAGAGGAATAATCTATGAAATGAGCGTAGGAGTAGAGATCGCACCCCTATGTATACTTAGAGGGGCTGAATTCTTTGAGACTATGGGCACACCAAGTGACATCATGAGGCCTCTCAATCAAATGGAGAAACATGGAAATGGACAAGGATGATGAGCTAAACTAGGTAGTTTGGTGCTGCACTTACATGAAATTGTGAGGTTAGGCCTGACTAGAATTCAAATGATGAAAATTGACGCAATTTTTTCCTTTGCGTCATATAATGTCCACTTTTGTACATTGCATTGTCTAAGTGAGATAATGTCCAGTTATGTACATTGCATTATTTAAGTGAGATAGTGTCGACTTATGTACATTGCATTATTTAAGTGAGATAGTGTCGACTTATGTACATTGCATTGTTTAAATGAGATGTCCTTTTGCATCATATAATGTCCACTTTTGTACATTGCATTGTCTAAGTGAGATAATGTCCAGTTATGTACATTGCATTATTTAAGTGAGATAGTGTTGACTTATGTACATTGCATTGTTTAAATGAGATGTCCTTTTGCAATGTATACAAAGCCACACATTATAATTTCTGAGGGTTTTAAGGTTTTGGGACTTTATGTCTTTAGGGTGTGAAGGAGCATATGATACATATTGGGGTACTATTGCACCCTAAATCAACACGTGTGGGTAGCCCCCCAAGGAGTCGTCACTAATAATGGACATGTATTTACTAAAATACTGAATGGAAACTCCATGCACCTTCGATTCAAACCTGTAATATCTCCTCTTCCAGAATCGTATGCTCTAACTGCTAGGTCATATGTCCACGTGTTTTTTATTAGTGTAATGTTATAAAAACCATATTACATGCAAAAAATGGTCGAGGCACCACGTGTGACGGCACCCCAACATAGGAGAGGAGCTATTTTGACCGCCAGCTAAGCCACTACTACAACAGAGAGGGACAACGTTGCCTAGTGACCTATGCTACACTAGAGCTTGAGAGAGTCAACACTGTCTTTGAGGGCTGTCAACGTAGGTGAGATGCCATAAAGGTGTAGGGAAAGGCCTCCCTCGAGGAAAATGAGGAGTTGGCACAATGACCCATTTTTCTAGGGAAAGGCCAACCCATGGCTTTTCCCAACCATCATGGTTTTGGGGAGTGGAACAAATTTTTAAAATTCTCCTTGTTGATGTGGCAAATTTTTATTAGCTCTCTAATTCCATGTGCTAATATGTCAATATTTTATTGGCCTTTAATTTTTTAAAATTCTCACTGCTTATGTGTCATCAACTCATTTGCTTTCATTTGAGTAAAATTCCCATTGCTGATGTGTCAATGTCCCCTGGTACATCTATTAACTAAAGGTTCGAAGTGGTTGAGAAACTAACACATGGTAGGAGGAGGAGCTAGAATTTTGAAATTGAACGCGATATATATGCCATTCCAAACCATGTTGCAGCATTCCAAACCCGCTGTGTCAATATCCCCTGGTACATCTATTCCATCTATTAACTGAAGGTTCCAAGTGGCTCAGAAACTAACACGTGGTAGGAGGAGGAGCTAGAATTTTGAAATTGAACGCGATATATATGCCATTCCAAACCATGTTGCAGCATTCCAAACCCACTGTGTCAATATCCCCTGGTACATCTATTCCATTTATTAACTGAAAGTTCCAAGTGGGTGAGAAACTAACAAGAGGTAGCTTATATATATATATATGCCATTCCAAACCGGCATCGAACGCTCCGTCCGTCCAAACCAGCATCGAACGGTCCATCCGTCCCGTACTAGTTCTTTAAAAAGAAAGCTTGCTGATTTGGGATTTATTTTCCATATAGACCCAAGACCATGATGCTACTACGGCTGTAAGACGAGTGGGTGTGCGTGGTCTTGGGCAATTGCTGCAGGAGATTTGAGCCGGCGACATTCCATCCAGCGCAATGACGTTGCTGCTGCTTAGCAGGAGCCCTTTCATGGTTCTGCGCAAGGAATGGCGTTGGTTGCCAGCCGTGAAGACCTCTCTTGCTGCTGGGGACACTTTTCTCTCTCTCTCTCTCACACACCCCCCGACTGAATGCAAAGCTATGCCCAAGTGCTTTTCCTTGAGTTTTTGTTTAATTTTTGGGTTTTTTTTTCAAACCACGTGCTATCAAAATGATAGCCCACTTTCAAAACTCGGACATCAACAAGCATATATATATACATATATACATATATGTATATGTATATATATATATAATATATATATATACATACATACATACATATGTATGTATGTATATATAAATGTAAATAAAAACACACACACATATATGTATACACACATATACATATATGTTTTCTATTTAATTTATATTTTATTAAAAACTACTTTTTATTCTCTATCTCTCACTCTCTTTCTCTCTCTTTTCACCCTCCCTCATTATATCTCTCTCTCTCTCTCTCTCTCTCCAGGTCTGCCCCATCTCACTCTCTCTCAAGCACATTCTACACATAGATGCACATGCATGCATATACTCTCTCTCTTTCTCTCTCTCTCTCACACACACACACATGTACACACCGCACATACACTAATCTAAACGCACACCGTCTCTCCTCCCACAAACTATCTCCTACGTGAAAATTATCTGCCTCTCTCTCTCTCTCTCTCTCTCTCACACACACACACACACACACACACACACACACACACACACACATGTACACACCGCACATACACTAATGAAAACACACACTATCTCCTCTGACACAAACTATCTTCTACATAGAAATTCTCAGCCTCTCTCCTCTCTCTCTCTCTCTCTCTCATGCACACACACACACTCTCTCTCTCTCTTCACGTACACTCTCTCACATAGAAACTCTCTCTCTCTCTCTCTCTCTTTCTCTCTCACACACACAATTATGTCAACAAAGCATTAACAAAATAATACTTGGGTGTGTGGCCTCCATAAGCACTATCCTCTTGTTATCCCTAGTCGAGGTATTAAAAATGCTTCTATACCTTTAAAAGACTTACCAAAAAATAATTGAATGGACTTTATAAGCACCAGGTGGCACCACCCTCTTGTTATCATACCTTACGTACTAAAATTATTTCTACACCTTTGATCACTCCAACTTGTTGAAGAGGTTAAGGATATGCATATGAGCAATTCACAAGTCCTAGCAATGTATTTTTCTAGTAGGGTTTTGGAGAATGATACAATTCTTAAAAGTTTAACTACGCAAGCTTAATGTTGGAGCGTACAGTGAGCATGGTAATATAGTCCACTTTAATCAAGACTCAAAGTAAATAAATGCATGCCTTGAGATCAATAAATTTTTTGGAAATAGTGGTTTTAAAATGTCTAGTCTAGTGGAAGAGGCACTTAAAATTTTATAAGATAGCAGAGGGTTCAATAAAAGAGGATATAAGGTGGTTATTTTTTTAGCCTCAATTTTCCAAAGGAGTATCTCTAAAAAATTAATTCCATAGTTTAGAGGACCTAGGGGCTCTTTTAAAACTTCATGGAAAAGTGGTGAATACCCTCTTTTAAAAACAAGGTTTTTAAACTATACCCATTAGAGGACCTAGGGGCTCTTTTAAAAATTCATAAAAAAAATGTTTATTTAACACTTCTATTAGGAAGCCTCCTTAAGGAAAGAATTTTAAAACTGTGATTTTCTACATGGCATATCCACCTCATCAAAAAGTAGGCTTGGAAGAAGGCATGCGTACCATAATTTGCTTTCAGTTTTTTACTAAAAGAACCAGCACAAGAAACTCATGGTCTAAAACCAATTGGTTTGTTTTTGGCACCTTATAAACATATGAGGTTTGAAGGATGTTGCCTCGAAGACATGCATGAGAATTGAAAATATGTTATTTTTTAGTGCATAAAAGAGAAAAAAGGTGCTAAAGATGGGACACTTTTAGAGGACAACACACCTATATTACATAATCTTGAAATTTCTATATTCTATTGAAATTATTTGTATATTTTTTCATTTTAAAATTATAATGATAGGTCTTATAAGAATGGCGAATTTTACTTTGCATACAATAAAGAAAGTGCACAACGACATGTAGGTTTATGTGCACATTCTTAGGTGCCACATGAAAGTATGTTCACATTTATGTTCTTATGCGGGGCATTGGAGAAAATCTGCAAACATGTAACTGTCTCTAGAGTGGGCAATATTAGGGTTGAAGATGTGGGCGAGGCATGGATGGTGTGCATTTGAGATTAAGAGGAAAAGTTTAAATAAAGTGAGGGTTTTGAGAAACAAGGAGGCTTGGAGCGAGACAAGCTTAGCAGAGAAGCCTTTAAAGATGAAAGTGTAGAAATGTGAATATACATGGAGAGAGGCAAGGGTTCTTTCTCTACATCTTGTACTTGGGGCGGGAGGGGGGGGGCGGGGGAGAGGGGTTCTCTTGTTCGTGCCATTATATTACTTAAAAGTTATTTGAGGTGGTGAAGAAGGATGAAAATGTGTAGGGATGGGTGATGTACTCGTTACACATGGGATGTGGTTGTCACATGCTTAGTGTGATGATTAAAGTGAGATCCATGTGAGATCTATTTTGGAGGGGGGGGGGGCGGGGGAGAGGGGTTCTCTTGTTCGTGCCATTATATTACTTAAAAGTTATTTGAGGTGGTGAAGAAGGATGAAAATGTGTAGGGATGGGTGATGTACTCGTTACACATGGGATGTGGTTGTCACATGCTTAGTGTGATGATTAAAGTGAGATCCATGTGAGATCTATTTTGGAAGCCTCAAAAAACTTGCTAAGCACCGGTTCCCAACTAGTATATATATAGGTTCCCAACTAGTACTAGTATATATATATAGGGAGATATATATATGTATCAGCTCTCTATATAAGAAGAGAGAGGCCATATTCAATGTTTATAGGAAAATTGCGGGCATGTGTCTATATCCCTTACACGAGGTTTCCATGGCATCTGGCGTGCACCTTTGAAAGACCGATGAACTCGGCAGGATGAGATTGTTGAATCTATGGCGGGCCGAGCAGCACGAGTTCGCGCCGTAGCCATTCTCGCCTGTGCAATCTTGTTGCGAGCTACCTTGGCAGTGCTACAGCCTGATGAGGAGCAGCAGCACCTTTCTACGTACATCGTTCACGCGTCTCCCAAACAGAGGCCCATTGCTTTCTCTTCTTTGTCTCATTGGTACGCTTCCGCGGTAGCAGTTGCCACTGGCCTCCCTCTTCACCAATCTCTGAAGCGTCATGGCCCCTTCTACACTTACCATTCTGTCTTCAATGGCTTCTCTGCCAGGCTTACCTCTTCCCAAGCCTCTTTGCTTCTTCAAACCCCCGGCTTCGTGCATGCTTTTCCAGATAAGATCCTGCATCTGCATACCACCCACACCCCCGAGTTTCTGCATCTCACACCTGCTGATGCCTCCTCTGGCTATGGCCAAGATGTCATCGTCGGAGTCATCGACACAGGCATCTGGCCGGAAAGGCAGAGTTTCAGCGACTTAGGGTTAGGTTTTGATGAAGTGCCTTCTCGTTGGAAGGGAGAATGCGAAAATGGTACGGCTTTCAACTCTTCTCTGTGCAATAAAAAGCTCATCGGCGCGAGGGCTTTCTTCAAGGGCTACGAAGCAGCATCAGGCCCCATTGATGAGAGCAGTGAGTACAAGTCCCCCCGCGACAGTGAAGGCCATGGCTCTCACACCTCCTCCACTGCAGCTGGGGACTTTGTTGCCAATGTGAGCCTCTTTGGGTATGCCCCCGGAGATGCTCGTGGCATGGCACCAAATGCCCGACTTGCCGTCTACAAAGTCTGCTGGGAGCCAGGTTGTTACGACTCGGACATCCTTGCAGGCTTTGATTCTGCAGTGGCAGACGGGGTGGACATAATCTCTCTCTCAGTTGGGGGCTCTGTGGTGCCTTTCTATGAAGATTCCATTGCCTTGGGAGCGTTTGGAGCCATAGAGAATGGAGTTCTTGTGTCTTGTTCTGCTGGCAATTCTGGACCCTATGCTGGGTCTGTGACAAATGTCGCGCCATGGGTCCTCACTGTGGCTGCAAGCTCTGTGGATAGAAGCTTTCCAGCACCAGTTGTTCTTGGAGATGGTTCCTCCTATGGTGGGGTGTCTCTTTACGGGGGCATGCCATATTGGGAAGAAGGGCAACAGCTACCGCTGGTCTACGGGGGTGATGTTGGGCTCAATGGCAGCTCGCTGGCCTATTTGTGCATAACAGGGTCATTGGATCCTGAGCTGGTCCAAGGAAAGATAGTGCTTTGTGAACGAGGGAGCAATGCTCGAGTGACCAAAGGGCTTGTAGTGAGCAATGCAGGTGGAGCAGGGATGATTCTGGCCAATACCGCTGAAAGTGGGGCCGAACTTATTGCAGACAGTCACCTTCTGCCTGCAACTTTGGTGGGTTTCCAAGAGGGCATTGCCATTAAGGCTTACATTGCATCTGCGGGCAGCAATGCCACAGCCACTATAGTATTCAACGGCACTGAGCTTGGGGTGGAGCCGGCCCCTGTGATGGCTGCTTTCTCCTCACGAGGCCCTAACCCTCTTCCTGCACAGATTTTGAAGCCTGATTTAACAGCTCCTGGAGTTAACATCTTGGCTGCTTACACTGGCGCAACAGGGCCAACTGGCCTTGATTCTGACAATAGAATTGTTGATTTCAGCATAATGTCAGGCACATCCATGTCTTGTCCCCATGTTAGTGGCCTTGCAGCTTTGCTCAAAGCAGCTCACCCCACCTGGAGCCCAGCTGCAATCAAGTCCGCCCTCATGACCACAGCCTTGCTCTTGGATAACACTGGTAATCCCCTCACGGATGGGATAAATTGTGCGCTTGCCAACCCATTTGCCTATGGTGCTGGGCATGTGGATCCCCCTTGTGCTCTAGACCCGGGTCTTGTGTATGACCTGGGCGTGCAGGACTATGTAAACTTTTTGTGTAGCTTAGGTTACCGAGATGAATTTTTGGAGGTCTTCACTAAGGGGGACTATGACTGTTCCTATGCAGAGTTTAGGTCTGGAGATCTTAATTATCCTGCATTTGCACTAGTGTTTGGTGAAGGAGATGGTGAGAGTGTGTCTTTCACTCGGACTGTTACTAATGTGGGCAACACTAATGGCACCTATACTGTGCAAATAATTGCCCCACAAGGAGTCCACATCACTGTAGAGCCAGAGGTGCTAGAATTTGATGTCCATCATGACACACTCAACTATACAGTTACATTCCGAGCGGCTTCAGCTAACATTAGCTCCCATTCCACCACTATATCTCCCATGTCTTACCTACAGCAGCACTCATTTGGTTCCCTTACCTGGACAGATGATGTGCATGTAGTGCGCTCCCCCATTGCCGTGACCTTCCAACTTCAAGACTCACAAACAATACAAAGGTCTTTCCCAAATCTCATGTGTCATGCACATAATAGATAGATAGTTTAGCAGGTGGTTTTTTCTGGAGTGCATTGGATTTTTGTTGCCCTGATGATTTTCTTCTTGTTTTTTTCTGAACCAGGAATGATCCCAATTTTTTGCAAGAAGTTACGAGGGAGTTTAAGCATAGCATGGCTATGGGAGATACTTTGCATGGTAATCCCATTGCTTAAAGGACATCACATCATTAATTATACTTCTGTGGTTCCCTTTTCTTGTTTAGCCGTAGTTATGGTTTAATACATGGAGGCCTGCACGTTGTATTGCAAATCCTCTATATGTGATGTAACTGCATGCAATGTAAATTATAGAGACGTTAATGTAGTCATATCTCTTCTGTTTACTTCAAACATTGCTACTGTCAAGTTGTAATCTTTGAGGAGAAGTGCCTGTCTGGATAGCAGCCTCTTTCTGGGTTCATGTCCTTGTAGTCCTTGGTTTTCAGAGGGGCATTTTTTCCTTTTTGTCAAATAGGTGATGGAATCCTTCTTAACTGATGGGTGTTGGCAAGTACGATGGTCCTTGACCTGCTTGTCTGCTTGACTACACAGCTTGTTGAAATCCTTTTTGAGGAGTATTGTAAGTGTGATCTTAAGGCATGCTTACCTTCATCATGCATGAAAGTTGACTCTTACAAGTCACAGTTCATGTTATATTCTCTATGCGTAGATTGTTGTGAAAGTATGTAAACATGTTAGCTGGGAGAATTCCTACCCTTTCCTCTTCTTGTGCCTATAAACCCTTATATTCCATGAGTTGATTGTGAGGTCATTTCCCCCCTTCTTTACTGCACCCCACCCCAAAAAAAAAGAAAACCCTTCCTGCACGCGCACACATACTCCCCTACCTCTTATCCCTTAAAATTTTTAGAATGAGGACCTTGAATATAAAGGGGGCTGAGAAAGCAAGCTGCCTGCAGGCACACACATATTCCCCTACTTCTTATCCCTTGAGATTGTCAGAATGAGGACCTTGAACAAAAAGTGGCTGAGAAAGCAAGCTGCTAAGAGTGACCAAGCTAGTGGTGTGAGAAATGAGATCCACTATTAATGATTTATTAACAGCAATTATTGCAGCTCTTTCTGCAACATCTTGTCACGTGCAGCACTTGTGTGAGTGCCACGTGGACATACTTTCTACTTGCAGCCACTGCAAGGGTAAGATTTGAGGAAGGTAGACTGATTGGGCAGTTTTGACAGCCCTCTAGGCTCCTGGAGGTGCTTAGGACATGACATGGTTGAGACATTTTACTAGGTTTTATGACCTGAAAATGGATGGTCGGTTTGAATACAACTTACCATCACATCCCTATGTAAAGGGTCATTGACAAGATCACCTTTATTAAGCAAGAGGCTTTTACAATGGCAATAGCTAGCAAAAGAGCACTAAAATGTGCAGGGATTGGATACAACAAGTGATGATGAGGGAGGCCCTTTATATAGGGATGCTAGGAGCTGGCCGACTGTCCCTATGGAGCTGGCCGACTGGTCCACGATCCATAAAAGCGAGAAAATACCTAAAACCCCCAATAAAAGCCACAATCCCTAATACATTGAGACGCACAATATTCTAACACCCCCTCTCATCTCATAGTGTGCAAAAGTCTGAAGAAGATAAGTTGATGAAGATGCAACCATGGACACTCTAGTATTGTGCAATATCGGATACACCTCGGAAAGAGCACCTATTAACCTGACTACTCGAAATAAAATGCGACCCTGAACAACAGAGAAATCCGCTTGGCTCCAAGTTCCCATGCACGAGAAAATTGAGTTGCTAATAGTCCCCTCTCCTGCCCACAAGCCTGGAAGCACATGGGTCAACTTTGTATATCTAGAGAAGTACACTATCTTGGTTCTCTCGACATCGAAGCGCCCTGGGAGCCCTAGATGAGTCACTAGAAGTATCTGTATCACTGTCTTGAGTTGTGTCTTTGCCCTTCTCTTGAGATGAAGATGTGCTCTTGGTCTTGTCCTCCTTCTTGGACAAGCAGTCCTTAGACAAATGTCTTCTCTTCCCATACGAGAAGCAACAAGTTAGACCTTTCTTCTGTACTGAAGCAAGTGTTTGATCTGAACTATTAAGAGATACCTTGATCTTACCCTGAGAAACAAGGACGGACTCTTCTTCCAAGAGAAGGGAGCTGAGGTCATCAAAATCCAGTTAAATGGTTTACCTCAAGGCCTAAGAAACCACATTATATTCTGGGGGAAGCTTGGTGAGGATAAGTGCAGCCAATTGAGCAAAGGACAAGGCATCACCCATTGCTAGTAACTGGTCATGGATAACCTTTGCCTTCATAAGGAACGACTGCATAGAACCACCAGTAGGAAATAACATACTGTAGAGTTGCCCTTGCAATGTAACTGCCCTCATTGATGAATCTCGAGCATAGAGATTCTCCAATTTGGACCAAACTTGCCCTTGCAAAGTAAGTGCCCTCATCGATGAATCTTGAGCATAGAGATCCTCCAATTTGGACCAAACTTGATGTGCACTGGCAAGAGTTTGCACGGCCGGTGAGACCTTGTCATGTGCAAGTATTGCCATGAACATTGTCTGGAGCTAATTCTGAAGAGGCAACCAGAAAAACAACCAAGAAGTTTTGAGCATGAGGTGCAGATTGGCAAGGGTTGGACTTGGAGGAGGACTTGGATGCTCTGTCGGCTGCATGACAGGGTGCTGTCGGCTGCATACAGGGGCTGTCGGCTGCACCAAAAGGCAAGCCTGCTGAAAGCGCATCATTACATGGGATTTATGACCAATCGGCTGGCTGACTGCTGCACTCCAAGGGGTCCAAGAACCTATATAAATGCACAGATGCTCATTGTGTAGACTCATTCACTCCACTAGGGAGTGGGTCCAGCATTAGGACTATTTTGGGGTGTTTCCTCCTTTTCAGGAAGGCAGCCTATGGCTGTAGATTTAGGGTACCTTTTTGTACCATATGAATATACTGGATTTCCAGCTATCTCTCTCTCTCTCTCTACTCTCCCTTCTGTCTGCATTTTTGCATCAGCATGTTCTAAGTGGTGTTTAGGGTTGAAAGAAGACTCTCAGAGCTTCCGCGTGTTACAGACCTCCTTGGTATTGGTCCACACAAGCATTGAGTGTGCCTTCGAATCACGATCCTCCCAGTCCTTGTTATTCCACAAGGAACTCATCCTCTTGAATTTGGTCCACCGCCTCGAGTTTTGAGGATGCTCGAGCTTCTTCTCACTACCTTGAACAATCTCCCACAAACCCTTATGGATGAGCTAGATCTGCATATTCAGCTTTCAATGGGCATAGTTGGTTTCGTCCAACTTGTCCTCCTTCGTAAGGGGGGAATCCATATCCACAGCAACAAAGTAAATCGCAAAAACACAAATCTCAGCACTCCCAAGACTTCTCTTGAGCACTTTCCAACGGAGCAAAGCACGAGGACCAATCAGCCCCCTCTCAAATCTGAGAGTGAAAGAGGTTGGACAACAGCAAAACAGTCCATCAAAACGCATTGAAAACACCCAACCGGAGGGAGGGGAAGTCGGGGAAGAAGCAGGGTTGTTGGGGCCACTTGTCGGGTTGCACCACATGCGAATAAACCACCTCCAGAAGCTATCCTGACTGTAAAAAACAGCAGCCACTGGGACTTGCACCTCGTCACCTTGCAGGGGTTGCACGGGGCAGGAGCACCTCCAGGAAAAAAAAACGTTGATGTGAAGAGGCAGAAAATGCAGCCAGTAGATGAGAAAACGCAGGAGAGAGGAGGGGATCAAAACGTAGATGAGGGCTGTCGGGAACTAGTCATCTGATATCATGTTGGAGTATGCACAAGTTGAAGCATAGACAAGGAGAGAGAGAGAGAGAGAGAGAGAGAGAGAAAAGGAGCGAGCAATTGTTGACAAGATCACCTTTATAAAGCAAGAGGCTTTTACAATGGCAATAGCCAACAAAAGAGCACTACAATGTGCAGGGATTGGATACAACAAGTGATGATGAGGGAGGCCCTTTATATAGGGAATCTAGGAGCTGGTTGACTGCCCCTATGGAGTTGGTCGACTGGTCCACGACCCATAAAAGTGAGAAAATACCTAAAACCCCCGATAAAAAGGCACATTCCCTAATACACTGAGATGCACAATATTCTAACAAGACCAAGGGCAAGAGAGCTAAGACCAAGGGTATGCAGCCAAGGCACATATGTGGGTCCGCAGAAGCACCTGTGGATCAACAAGAATCGACAGCCCTCATACTTGAGCATGCACAAGTGGAAGACAACCAAGAACCTTTTGGATTGTCATGAACCTTTTGGTATGTTCCAGTAGATAAGCATGCATGAGTAAGATATAAGTTAGATTCAAGCACCACTATGTATATGATCATCTTTTGCAACAAACAATAGATTAGGATTACATCTCTTCTCTCTCTCCCCTGCTTTGTTTGCTAGATCATTAGCGTTAGCATAAATTCAGTTTGCTTAGCATTAATCATGTGTTTAAGTCTTCCATTGTTATTCAACACTCATGTGACACATCTGATGCTAGATACAAATATACCCCTCCAATGGGAATCCTCATACTCAAGTTGTCTGTTGTTCAAGATGTCTTTGACATATTGTATGCTTACCACCTAGTATTCTTAACCTTGAGGGTAGGAAAATACAAGGATCACAAAGTTTATTTCATTGCTGCCCAGCTGATCATATGAAGTGCTGATTCCCACAGTCAAAAATGACAGTCAAAGCATCCCAAGCATGGATGCGTGTGTTGTACTATTGGGTAAGTGTGACCAAATTGATTTTCTCACGATCAGGACTGCACACAAGTACTTTATGGGCATGCCTATGAAGTTCCTTGGGCACTGGCCCATGAGACTTCAAAGATTAAGGAACATGTGGAGCAACATTTGGACAGTGAAGTAGGGTAGATTTCCGCAGTGGACAAGAAGCGCAGGTTTGAGGCAGAATCTAGGCTGATTGCTGCTCAAAAGCAACCCCAGATCACCCGTACGGGAGGAAGATTGTCTCAACAGCCACATCAACCCCAGCACCTAAGATTCCATTACTTTTCTTCTTATTGGAGTTTCATATGCCTCAAATGATGAGGTGATGCAAAACATTCACATGCACAAGAGAAAAGAAATACAAAACATTCACATGCACAAGATATGGCACTGGATCCCAATGGCAGGATACCCCAATGCTTTTCTTTGAGAGACTTAGTTCTTCATGGAATGTATAAATCTAGGGTTGGGATGATCATCCCTTCTCAAAACCCTTCTCTTAATGCCTTGCTGAGCTTGCACACTACCAAATCAAGAACTCGTTGAATATTTCTGACCACTTTCGCCTGGCTACTTCCATTCTTTCTTGTTTGATTCTGTTTGGCTACTAGGATATCCCAATTCTGTCGTTAACCTAAAGCCCAAGAAAGTGATGTCCACCCGCCAGCTACTCCGCAAAGAAACAAGCCTTTTTTGTAGGAAGCTATTGTAGCTAGGGTTTACATCTTGGTAGCTATGGTGGGTTCAATATGAAAGCCATGGTTGGTTGCGTGTGGTGTAAAGGGAAAGAGTAAAATAATGGAAAAGTCAAGACCAATAGATGCACGACTCAATGGGGATTTCAAAAGCTCCATCAAATACATGCTTTTAGCCTTATCTTTTGACTAATTCAAACTTGGACTAGTTCTTCCCAAGGAAGCATTCTACACACTTGCACACTTGCATAATATCTAATCCAATCCTAAAATGTTGTTCACACCCAAACACAAAAATATGCTTATACACTCATAAGGAGTGTTCACATGCTATCGTTACAAGTTTTTACTTTGACTTTGGAACCCATACAATCATAAATGGTGGGAGAACATGTGTTGTCTCCAACATTTCGATTCCTACACAGATTGGCCCACCTCGCCCTTCTTCCTCCTACGCAGCCCTCTCCTCCTCCATCCTCCTCCATCGAGCACATTTGAGCCTTGTTTGCAGGTCTCACTTCGTTAGATGCATATATGGTTGTGTGCAGGCGAAAAGTGGCACGAAGAGAGAGAGAGAGAGAGAGAGAGAGAGAGAGCTGTGGATAGGGTTGTTGCGCTTTGACCTTCCATAGAGAGAGAGCAAAAAGCTAGAGTACATGGACGGAGCTCATCTCACCACAAGTAGCACAACATCATCAGACATCACAAACAGGGCCATTGGGAGAGGGGAGCCTTCCATGGGGCGACACTGTCTCTTCTTCTAGATAGGAACATTTGCTTAAAAAACATTAATTCAAAACCTTTAGAATGTGGCAATCAGAAGTGAAATTTGTTGGATATCATTCTGTATTATTTATTTAAAGTGGCATTTCAACATTTCAGTGCCCTAGTGAGACGTAGTCACCACCATCAACGATAGCTTTCTTAAACTTCTCAGTTTTTTTCCACGCAGACATATAAGATGCATTGTAATCTTCTTGGTCATGAGGGTTGTCATTGTAACATGCGGAAGCTTCGGAGAAGATCGGTAACTTCAATGCTCAGAAATCAGCACTCTTTTCGCGACGGAATTAGTGCACAAGCTGAATGAAGTTGTGCAGAAAATAGAGAGAGAGAGAGAGAGAGAGAGAGAGAGAGAGAGAGAGAGAGAGAGAGAGAGAGGACACAATATTGGGTCCCAAATACCCTCTGTAGGGCCCCCACCACGGATGGTGTATTTGCTTTATTAGAATGATGTGAATCTGAAAAGAAAATACAAAAATCCTTGACCTTTCTTAGCTGAGAAAATCCCTGCCCTTGATTGCATTCTTTCACCCCTTTGCTTAGCACCTTCTTGGCTTGTCTAGCCCTTTTATGTGTAAGCTCTTGGTGAAAAATGAGATAACACAAATGGGATTGTGGCTCTTCTATTTATACTACTCTATCAACAGCGACCAGCAATAAATGTCCCATGACTGAGTACTTCAGCATTTAATGCTGAAAAAATCACATAAATTTCAGTGCTTCTTTCCCTTGTTGGTTGGGCATCATGCGCATTCTTTCTTCATGGGCTGGACACTGATTTGCAAACAATCTGAGGGCTGGGTAGCCTATATGGGCTGCCCCATGCCATACAAAGACTGTATCTCCTGAGTGTTTGCCCTTAGCCTGCCCCTAGGGCTGTCCTACAGCTCCTCCATGGCTGGTGGGTTTAGCCGGGGCCTTCTTGGCCCTCATGGGGGTGGTTTCACACTATCCCCATGCCCACACAAAGACCCGGGGTAGCCCTATGGACTGGCCCCTTGTTCTAAAAGCAAACTAACTAACTACATAGTGATTTGGCATCCGGTACCATACCAGATACACAGAATCACTGACATCATTCCAGAGGGAGACTCGGCGCGGATTGGCACTGTTTCATGTGCAGGACAGTGCACACCTGACCTTGGACTCATGTGCAGGACAATGCACACCTGACCTCGGACGACTGAGATGGATCCCTGGCGGCTAACTTGTCCCGGATTGGACTCACATGGGACCAGTTCACCATCCCAGGTCCTGCACCTTCTGTACAGATATGTCTACGTGGCATACAAGTGCGGGATGCACATGACATCCCCTTTTGCTTAACTTGACGGAAGCTGCATAGCCTCCAAATAATCCGTCAATAACGCGGGATAGTCTTCAAAAAACTCTTTGCCAAGCCATACTGCTTCATGGGTCCCTCGGTCCTGAAACTTCGTGAGGAACTGTCTTAGTCTTTGGCCTGAGCCATGCTTGAAACGGTGCAGAAGGATCTATTCAGGAACCATAACTTCTGCTTCATCAACAATATCTGGTTCCGCTTCGTCTTTGACTTCTGAAGGGATAGGACCTGCATATGGCTTTAACCAATTGACGTGAAACACATCGTGCATGCATAGTCCAACTCGGAGGTAGCTTTAACTGCATAGACACCTCATTAATTTTTTCCTAATGGAAAAAGGTCCGAAGCTCCTGAAAGACTACTTTGGGCATCGCTTGCCCACATGTTTCAACCTTTGCTTCATAATCCGAGCTTCATAATCCGAAGATAAACCCAATCCCCTTCCAAAAACTTCATATCCCTTCGATCTTTATTGGCGAGTGTAGGCCTCTTGCGCTTTAACCAACCTGTCTTTAACTGACTCTAAAATCTCTTGGTAAGACTCCGTCACTGTGTTCGCTTCAGGTACTGAAGACGAGGTCCTGGTCAACAATGACCGGAAAGGTCTTCCAAATGCTGCCTCATATGGAGTCCTACCAATAGCTGAAGAAAAAGAATCATTCAAAACAGCTTGAACTAACGGCAAATAAGATTCCCACTTACCTTGCTGATCGTGGACATAACACTTCAGCACATCAAAGGTCAACTGGTTGTATATCTCTGTCTAGCCATTCGTCTGTGGGTGGAATGCGCTTGTTGATCGTGGACATAACACTTCAGCACATCAAAGGCCAACTGGTTGTGTATCTCTGTCTGGCCATTCGTCTGTCAAATAAGATTCCCACTAACCTTGCTGATCGTGGACATAACACTTCAGCACATCAAAGGCCAACTGGTTGTATATCTTTGTCTGGCCATCCGTGCACTGGAAAAATTCAATTTAGTACCAAAGTTATCAAACAATTCCCTCCAAAAATGACTGGTAAACTTGGCATCTCGGTCTAACACTATGGTCCTAGGAATCCTGCCAATCGGGTACCAATGCCGAATGAACACCTCGGCAACATCCTCGGCGGTCACATTGGCCCTGCAAGGAATAAGCATAACAAATTTGCTAAATCTATCAACAATAGTTAAGCACTGCGTATTACGCTTACTCGAACTCGGAGGCAGATTCGTGACAAAGTCCATTGAAATGTCTTGGAAAGGACCCTCAGGAATTGGCATGGGCTGTAACAACCCTATCTTCTTTCCATGAGGAGCTTTCACCTTTTGACAAATATCACAGCATTGTACATATGTAAACACATCTCGCCTCATCTTTGGCCAATAATATTGCCGTTCCAATTTCTCCAGAGTCGAATTCATGCCCCTATGACCACCTGTAATGGCGTCATGGACATCATGAAGAAGAGCTGCCCTAAACGACTTCATGACACATAGTCAGCCTATGTAGAAAAGCCAACCATCGCGTATCAGAAAGTGGCATGGTCCTGTGGCATCCAATGCCTGTTCCCACTGTGTACCGAATTCCTCGGAATCCGCGTACGTGTGCTTCATGTCATCTAGTCCTGTACCAACAAGATCGAGTCTAGTGGTTTGAATCGTAGTCACTTGTCCCTTCCTACTCAAAGCATTGGCCACTGGATTGGCCTTTCCTGGAAGGTACTCAATCATACCACCGAATTGCTAGAATATCTGACTCCAGTGGTGTTGTCGATCACTCCACTGTGCACTTGGCATTGTCTGAATCCAGTGTAATGTCTGATGGTCAGTACGAACCTCAAAGTCACGGCCATACATAAAATGTTACATTCCCGTAACGCCGCTACGGGCATTACCACAAGAGGGGACGGCCTCTGGCTCACCACCCAGCCATAGAGGAAGAATGAGGATTGCCCCTCATCCCCCAGGCTATATAGTGTGTGGCCTGCCGTCCACACTAGCCTGGCCGCCCATGACTCCGCATGGGCGTCCTCTCCCACTGAACCCCGGACATGGCCATCCGGTCTGCCGTCGGTCACAGGCATTACAGCCTACGTGACATTACCCCCCCCTTAAGAAGAGTTTTCGTCCTCGAAAACAAACTGGGGAAACCTTTTGGAAATTGCACTACGGCGTTCCCAGGTTGCTACTCCTCATCCCTATCTGTCTATTTAACAAGTACCTCCTGGTACACTTTATGTCGGGTTTGTCTGTCACGATACTATAGAATCTTTTCAGATTCATGTGGTATCTTTGGTGGCTCTATCAAGTCCATCAAAATCTCTGGAGAAACTGCGTTCTCTAACCCGTGAACTGATATCTTCAGTTTACTGACATGGAAGACAGGATGAACTTGAGAACTCTCCGGTAACTCAAGTTTGTAGGCTACGTCCCCAATATCTTAAGGACCTTGAAAGGACCGCAATATCTAGGAGAAAGTTTATCACACTTTCCCGTTTTCATGGTTGCTGACTGCGCAGGAACCTTTAAAAATACAAAGTCACCTTCTGCAAAGGTCACTTGTCTGCGTCCTTTATAGGCAAATGTTTTAGCGCGATCCTGGCGCTACGAATGCTCTCGCGTGCAGCTTTGAGCATATCATTCATATCTTCAAGGGAATCCTTGACAGATTGAATCTTCTCCTTTTCTAGGCCTACAACCATCGGAGATCTCGGCTGGAATCCATACATTAACATGAATGGTGTAAATCCAATCGCTGAATGCTTGGAGTTGTTATAAGCAAACTCCAATATGGGCAAATATTCTTCCCAATTTGATTGCTTCTTACTTACATAAGAACGCAACATATCCTCGAGTATTTGGTTAACTTTTTCAGTTTGACCATCAGACTCCGGATGATCTACCATACTCATACTCAGAGTAGTATCCAACTTTTTTGAAGACTTCCCTCCAAAAATGACTGTTGAACTTTCTATCTCTATCCGACACTATATCTGCGGGCAGGCCATATAGCTTGTAGAGATGTTCAATAAAGAGTTTTGCCAACTCTGGCGTTTTAACAATTTTCTTCGTGGCAATAAACTTTGCCATTTTAGTTAACCTGTCCACTACCACCCACACCGAGTCATTCCCTCGACTCGTCTTGGGTAAACCGGTAATGAAATCCATGGAAATGCTTTCCCATTTCCCCTGAGGAATCTCCAGTGGACGGAGTAGTCCTCCAACCTTAAGACGTTCATGTTTATTGACCTGGCACTTACTGCATTTTAGCACATAAGTCTGGACGTTCTTAAACAAACTAGGCCAATAAAACTGTCTTTTTACTAGTGCATAGGTCTTTTGAATCCCAGGATGACCCACATTTGGACTATCAAAACTATACTCCGAAGACTCGGCTAGTCTCTCCGGACTAACTCTCGCCTCGCTACCCGCCGCACTTACGGCCAGTCTCTCCGGACTAGCATTACGTGCCGGCGAGGAAGGTGGGCACGGCTGTGACAAAGTGCGTACGCATACAGCGCGCCAGACCTCTGTAAAGACAGAATCATGCTCACACAAGCCGTGATATGGTATTTCAACCAAAACCCCAAGGCAAATTTCATGTCTTGATTTTGCATTATGTCATTAGCACAGAAGCTAATGTACTGGAGAGCATTCTAGTAGCGCAAGTTCTCAGACCATGCTACTAGATATTTGTAGACTACGCTACCATGTTGCATCACCAACTTGTTAAAACTTCTCCTTGGAAAGCTCTACGGCCAATCTAATCATGCATGACAAGGATTAGTTCCAAAGTTGAGAGATACTTTCTCTCTTAGAGTAACATCTTGGCACAAGCATATGCTCTAGAATTTTGTTGAGTTTCTAACTACCATCAATCTACGGATGGTTAAACTCCACTCTAACTCAGAGTAAATGTAACTTTTTGAAGATTTCCCTTCAAATATAACAATCAAACTTTTTATCTCTTATGCCATACTATATATGCGAGCAGACCATTAGGAAAGTAATATATTTCCCAAATTCATATGGTAGCAACTAAAATGTGCTCACACAATCGCACACTTATGTTGAACATAGGCAAGACTACACTTGCAAAATGCTATAGGGCGTCCCCCATGCATGAAATTGTCCAACCCAACTAGTCTTACTGCTAACCTCTAGATTTAGATCACTCCGGAACTAAATCACTCTGTTAGCACTAGTACACCATCATGGTCTTGCTACCTAGAGCTTCTCCAAACTCTGTAACTGGGTTTTATCCCAACTCATGGCTATATTTGTAATTTTCAAAGTTCAAATTTTATCTTGCACACTTTATCACTACGGACAAGTGTACATACAGACCTGCCAAAGAGTCAAGTTACATGCACAAGCCTTGGCATCCCATTCCACCAAGACTACAATCGATTCCGTGAGAATTGATGTCCCATACCATCAAATTACCACCAAACCAATTGATGTGACATATAAAAAGGCTCTTTCCCCCCTCGAAAGATCACCACAAACTCTCGAGCAGTGGGATGTCGACGCACGGCAATAAAAAGAAGAGAAAACCATGCTAGTAAGTTTAAGAACAGTTCTCTTCGATCAACTTCTATAAGGGCATTGAGCATTACATCTCAAGATTATACCCCTTCAGATTTGTTTGTCACTACAAAACAAACACAAATTTGTCCGAACAAAACTTTAACTCTAGCAAGACGACGCTCGCAAAAGTGGAAATTGAAATCTGGCGAGGCTACGCTCCCAGAGTCTAACACTAGTCATGTCTAGAGAGTACGTCGCTAATGGGGTCATGTGATCAAGGCTACAGCAGGTAATCGACAAACGCGACCTCAATCCCAGCTATCTTAAATGCCATTGACCAATTTTAGAAGTCATGACCACACGGGAAGACTGCGCTTGCAAAAGTGTCTCTACGGACTACATTTGTTCGTCACAATGGACCACATCCAAGTAGACATTTTTCATTGGGTCTAAGCACATTGGAGCCACGAACTTCTTTTTGTGGACTTTCAACAAGAACAATGTGTCTGATCTGCTCTCATATTACTTTGTGGTAAACCACATGGTTAAACCACTAACAGAGAGAATTTATATCATGGATTTATGTATTGTCAACGAATACTTCTCGAACTACGCGAGAACATTACCATCGATTTCCCTCTTGCCACCTTAAAAAAATTCTAGTGCACTACGGCACAATGTGGGTATGAGTGCACTTACGACGTGACACCAACATGTGCACGCCATGACATGACTTGTGTGTGCAAGATTGTCAATGGTTCAGCAGACATGGGCACGCTACGACACCCTTAGACGTACGTGCACCGCACGAGCAAGTGCGTTATGCCACAAATGGCCAGGGTGCACTACGGCACGACTGTGCCACACTTCTCCCAAAGATATAACTCCAAGTGTTGGTTGGGGGTTAGTGTGCTACGGCACATATATTCGTCTACTACACCATGAATGCAAAGCATGTGCACTACGGCACGAATCAGACATTATCCTTTTCACCAGCCGAGAGAGAGCGTTTGTTTGATTTTTCATTTTTTAATTTTATAAAATTGAATAATGAAATTAATTAAAAAAAATAAAGATTTTTTTTCTTTTTTTTTCTGCAGCGTTTGCTGGTGCCTGCAGCGCTTGCTGGGCGGGCTGGTGGCTGGCCGCCACCGGCGTTGGCTGGCCGGCGCCGCCGGCGCCGCCGCCGGGTTGGCTGGCTGGCCGGCCTGGCTGGCTGGCCTGGCCGCCTGGCTGGCCCCTCTGGCCGCCGGGCTGGGCCTCAGCAGGGCATAACCTCCACACACCCGCCATCGCCGCCTGGAGGTCATCATTCAAGCAGACGCTTCAACGCCTCCCCCAGTGGTCATTGTGGGGCTGGTCTGCGCCGGCATTCAGCAGTAGTCGAGGCAAAATTCAAAGCAGCGTCGTGGTCTATTCACAGCAGCGTGGGCTGGTGGTCTTCGCCCCCCCCACACACAAGCTTCAACGAAGCTTTCGCAGACAGTGGGCTGCTCTTCGCCCGCTGCCTCCCCCGTTCAAACGTGGGGCTGGTCTGCGAGAAAATAGCCAGAAGTTCGTTTTCGCCTGCTGCCTCCTCCCTTCAAACGTGGGGCTGGTCTGCGCCCCCCCACCCCCACACACAGTGTGGTCTGCGCCCCTGTGTGTCCGCTCCCCACACACGCAAGTCGCCCCCCCAGGCTCTTCCACGCAGTAGGGGGCTCGTGGGTTAATTCCAGAGTGGGCTCTGCGCCCCCCCTATTTTCCACACAGCTTCAACGTACTTTGGCAGACATTCAACGCAGAAATTCAATTCAGAAAAATTCAATCGCTGCTCAAAATTGCTTACCTCCCTTGCTTGCTGTGTGTGAGACGGGGATCGAGAGAGAGAGAGAGTTCTTCCCCTCCATTCTTCCATGGCTGCCTCCTTCCACACCCTCCATTCGAGATAAGGATAAGGAGACGAATGGTCGAAAACCATCGAGTGGGCTCCGGTCCCCCGGTCACGTGCGGGCTCTGACAATCCCATCGAACCACGCTCTGATACCAGTGTTACATTCCCGTAACGCCGCTACGGGCATTACCACAAGAGGGGACGGCCTCTGGCTCACCACCCAGCCATAGAGGAAGAATGAGGATTGCCCCTCATCCCCCAGGCTATATAGTGTGTGGCCTGCCGTCCACACTAGCCTGGCCGCCCATGACTCCGCATGGGCGTCCTCTCCCACTGAACCCCGGACATGGCCATCCGGTCTGCCGTCGGTCACAGGCATTACAGCCTACGTGACATAAAATGTTTCCAATGTTTCAAGGCCTGTATAACTGCTAGGAGTTCATGATCATAGACCGAGTAGTTTTTCTCTGCGGGCAGTAACTTACGAGACATGTAAGCTATTGGATGACCATTCTGTCAAAATATGTAGCGGAGATGATAACCAAATCTCAGACCACAAGAGCAAGTAGAGTGTAAAAAATAGACAGCACAAGAGAAGGAGAGAGATAGGCGTGTAACTCTTCTCTATACACAAGATCCCGAATCTGAAAACTAGATACAATGATGTGGGGGCCATGGGGCCATTTTATATGGCCCCATACATGCTGTCGGCCTGTGCAAAAGCAGCTGACTGGGCCTGCATGTCCATGACCAGCCCACTCTAGCAGTCGGCCAGCATGCAGGACGGGGACCACACAAGGAAGTCGGCCAGCATCCAGATATCCAATGACTGACCATTTCGACGGCCTCGGTACCAACTCCCATGTTTTGTTCTTCTCGATGGCATCAAGTTCCACACCTGCATGGCTTTCCTCCAAGTATCCTGAAAGGGCTTCCTTAACGGAAGTGGGCTCCTTGTCTCGCATAATACGAGACATCAAAGCATTGTTTACCTGAAGAAGCTCCGCTGTATTGCTTTTGTCGCGGACTCTGTGTGATCTTCGAGGGCCGTCTCCTTGGTGGTCCACTCGGAGGGTAACTCCGTGACACTTGACTCCCGAAGGGTGTCCAACAACCACTTGGATACTCGAACAGATCGTGGAGCCTCCTACCGTTACGGGGGCTCTACTCCAGCTGTGGGCTCAACCTCCTATACTGACTGAGGTTGATCAACTGGAACAATGGTCTGGGAATCATCATTAGACTCCTTTGGATCTCCAAGAAGTGGCGGCTCCTCGACAGTGGATACTGGAACATGCTCATCAAAGACCACATCTTGACTGACAACAATCTCATTCCTCTCTGGATCATACAATCTGTATCCCTTGGAAAGAGAATTGTACCCCACAAATATAAGCTTGCGGGATTTGGAGTCAAGCTTCCCCCTTTGCTTCTTCGGAATATGTACATAAGCATCACTTCCAAAAACACGCAAGTGGGAGACATCAGGTTTCCTGCCAAAGTATGCCTCAAAGGGAGGTATATTAGGTACTGAAGTCATTGGAGACCGGTTGAGGGTATGGAAAGCCGTTGCCACAGCCTCTCCCCAAAGTGAATGAGAAAGATCATGATGCTCCAGCATGGTCCTCGCCATCTCCACCACAGTCTTGTTTTTGCATTCTACAACTCCATTCTCTAAAGGCGATCCTGTATTGGTCAGTTCCCTCTTGATGCCATGATCTGCACAAAATCTGAGAAATACATTCGAGGAGAATTCATCCCCTTTGTCAGCCCTGAGAGTATTTACTTGCAATATCCAGACTCTTTTTCCACCATCACGTGCCAATCCTTAAACCGTGCAAAAGCTTGGTCCTTCTGTGAAAGAAAGTAGACCCACGTGAATCTAGTACAGTCATCAACAAACAGCATAAAATAGAGAGATCCTCCCAATGATGGTGTCTGTTGAGGTCCACATAAGTCAGTGTGAATCAACTCCAATGGTTTTGAAGCCCCCCCATCTGAAAGCCTGCTTCGGAAAGGATTCCTTGTGCTACTTACCACGTATGCAAGAATTGCAACGTCCTTGCCTGCTGCCAACATCTGGCAAGCCAACCACCATCTGGTCCTCCCGGAAAGCTCGCCGCAGTGCATCCACATTTAAGTGGCCAAAACGAAAGTGCCATAGATCTCTGACCTGAGAACCTGTCAACGAGGAGAGTGCAGAGAGCTTGTAGATACCATTCTCCACACCGCCTTCCCAAACAACCTCACCAGTCTCACGGTCCCGTAGAGCAACTGAATGCTCCTCAAATTCCACCCGAAAGCCAGTCTTGCATACTTCATGCACTGACAAAAGATAAAAACCAAGAGCAGGGACGTAAAGAACACGGGAAGCATGCTTGCCCCCCTTGCCGTCGGGAATAATCTCCATCTAGCCCTCACTGTGTATCGGAATGGTGGAGTTGTCGCCAATGAAAATGCGACCTGATTGCCGTTTCAGATCCAAAAAGAAGTCACGGGACGAAGTCATGTGCCTGGAAGCACCACTGTCAAGAATCCATTCCCGGGGATCCTTCGCGGGTGAAGCCAACTGCCTCCTCGCTCGAAGACGATGAAGCATCGGAGTCCATCATCTCTAAGTGCACAAATGCAGGAGTCTTTGCAGATGAGGCTGAAGAACCAGCACTCTTCCGAGTCCGCTAAGGACACTTCCTCCAATAGTGGCCTTTCTCGCCACAATCATTGCAGGACTGCTCGGCCTTCAGTTTCTCTCATTCTGTGTCAGGCTTCTTCTCAGAAGACTTCTCCGGTGAAGCCTTCCCTTTGCCCTTGTTGTTATTCTGGCCTTTCGACCGTTGGCCAGTTAAGGCCTCCGAACCTCCGCTATGAGGAGGGTTGGTGAAACGTTCCTCCTGGTCTGAGACCATGGGCACAAGCTCATCCTAGGTAATAGTGCTGAGCCTGCCACACACTAGTAATCAAAGAGAAGTAGAAAGCGGAATACTGAGCAGGCAAGTGGGACAGCAAAGTAATGGCCATATCTTCTGATGTTATCTCCTTCCCAGCCTGGAGGACTTCCCGCGCTGAAGGGCCTGCAGCTTGTTAATGTGCTCTCGCATTGTCGATGACTTTGCAGGGTTCATAACCCGCATCTGCACTTCCAAGGAAATCCTCTTCATGGGCGATACCCTGTTTTATAAAGAGAAGCCAAGTGCTGCCATATACCTCTGGCCAGCGTCATATGCTTTACGTGATTAATTACTTGTGGTGTGCAGTTGAGGAAGATAAATGACCGGACCCTGGCGTTGACATGATCCCACATCTGTGCTTGTGCCTCGCGGTCCTTCTTCGTTGACAGTAACTCCCCTTCCTCTGCTTCCAGCCGTGGAACACTGATAATGATGAAGTCAACAAGGTCATATGACTAGCACAGACTCCATCATAACCTTCCAGATGCCGTAATTGTTCCCGTCCAACTGATGGTCCACTGGGAATGTGGGGAGAGTTGGGATCTTCACATGCTTCTCAACTAGCTCTAACAAATCTGCCATTGTGGGGATTTAACTGAAAAGGGTGCGTGGGTGGAAAAAAAAACTTTAAACCTGCAAGTGGCTGTCCAGCAACTTAGACCGCCTTCCTCTTGCTACTTCTCTTCCCGAATAGTCCCTAACAGTTCACCAATCAGCAACGCAACAATCCCCCTCTTGCTCAGAAAACTCCAAAGATCTTTCAAGAGCCTAAGGCTCTGATACCATGTCAAAATACGCATTGGAGATGATAACCAAGTCTGAGACCACACGAGCAAGTAGAATGCAAAAATAGACAGCACAAGAGAAGGAGAGAGATAGGCGTGTAACTCTTCTCTATACACAAGATCCCGAATCTGAAAACTAGATACAATGATGTGGGGGCCATGGGGCCATTTTATATGGCCCCATACATGCAGTCGGCCTGTGCAAAAGCAGCCGACTGGGCCTGCATGTCCGCAACCAGCACACTCCAACTGTGTGGTCCCCGACCTCTCCCGCATGCTGGCCGACTGGGAAGTCGGCCAGCATCCAGATCATCTGACCAGCAGCAGTCGGCCACCATTTGGATCAGCCGGGGTGCATAAAACTGCCTCCCACACCATGGGAAAAATAGACAAAAATGGGGAAAAAATACGGGGACTGAGGAAAAATGAGAAAACACCTATAGAGGGCGGGCACACCCACAAAACAGAGGCCTTGGTGTGTCTGATAAAGACAGGAGATGGCTTCTAACACATTTTGTTGCAATACACCTCTAATTGCGATGTTACTCGCATCGGTGATCACCTGAAATGGCTCGTCCCACGAGGCAAGTGCTAAACAAGGCGCTTCTGATAAAGCCACCTTGAGGTTCTTGAATGCCTCCAATGCTCGTGGAGTCATTCGAACCTTTTGCCTTCTTGTCTTTACTCCCTTTAGTAGATCGGTGAGATTTGCCAAGAGGTCAGAAAACTTGTCGACGTGGGTGGAGTATGCCTGGCATATACCCCCAAAGGATCTGATGTCATAGGCTGTGTGAGGTACTTCCCATTTGACAATCTCGGCCACTTTAGCCGGATCAAGTCGAATGCCTTCGGTACTAATTATGTATCCCAAGTAATGCACCTACTAGAACAAATAAAATTCCAACTCCTTTTCATTGACGTAGAGCTCGTTGCTTTCCAGCCACTTAAGGACTTTCTCCACATCAATGTCATGCTGCTGACCCGTAGCTGAAAATATGAGTATGTCGTCCAGAAATATGAACACACACTTTCCAAACAAATTATTTAAAAACACGCATCATCAGGCGATTAAATGTAGCTCAGGCGTTCGTCAAGCCAAATGGCATGACCACAAATTCATAGTGGGCCCGTTCTGTACGGAAGGTTGTCTTGGGGATGTCCCTCTCCACAATCCGCACCTGGTGGTACCCACTTTTTAAATCAACGAGAACACCTTTGCTCCATTCAGCCTCTCGAGAGTATAATCAATTCGAGGCGTCGGGAATCTTCTCTTGATAGTCAGCTTGTTGAGTGCACGATAATCGACACACAAATGGGAAGACCCATCTTTCTTCTTGACAAATAAGATCGGTGCTGCAAATGGCGACACGCTGGGGCGAATGAAGCCAGATTGCAACAAATCCTGGAGTTGGCGGTCCAACTCTGATTCCATTGCCTTGGAAAGGTGATAAGGAAACTTGCTCGGGGGTTCTGAGCCTGGGAGGAGGTCAATCTTGTGGTCCTCCGCCGGTCTAGACGGCGGGAGCTGGGGAGGGAGGCTGTCCCGAAGAAAAATCTTCTGGAACGTTTCATGGAGAGCCGAGTACTTCTCGGAAGCACTGGCCACCGTCTGGGCTGTCTGGATGTATATCATTGCACACTGTGTGCCTTTCCTTACTGCTCGCTTAGCCTGCAAACAAGTGGCTTATGAGCGGAAAGTTCAGAATTCCTGGCTCACACTTAATGGTCACTGGGGCGTTTGACACATTCTGATTGATCTGGAACGTGTGCTTGTCCCACTTGACATCTGGAAGAAACTTGTGAAACCACTGAACACCCAAAATTATCTCTCTTCCTACAAGAGGGGAAACCATAAAATCATGCACAAATTCGATGCCCTGAATAACTAACTTAGCACCTAGAGCTTCATACTTGACGCTCGTTGTCATGCCTGTGCTAAAACCCTCATCATGTTTGTCCACCGAAGTTAGATCGAAACGGGCATGCCTAGCGGCTTGTTCCATGACCACATCCTTCGTGCCGCTGTCAAACAAGACAACGACTCTCTGGCCACCTATGTTGCCAAAGGACTTGAGCAATTCGTTGCGCTCATACTCTTGGTCATGGGCACCCTTCTGCTTATCTTCGAGCTCTTGGCTAATAATTGCTCCAACTGAAGCACCGAGGTTTGAAGAACTAGGGGTAGCGCTGGGGTCTGTGTGGGAGCTGAGCTCACCACTGAAGCTGTGGAGGTAGCGGCGGCGGGCTTTGGAGGCTTCTTAGGACAATCCCGAGAAGTATGTCCTTTTGTATGACAAAAGAAACATCTACCCTCCTTGTACTGAGAAAGCTCCTCAGCACTTAACTTGCCACCTGTCTTGCCTGCCTCCGCTTTCTGGTCTGGAGTAAGCCTAGACGCATTGTTCGAGTTCTTGGAGCCAGAGGCTCCTGGGCTCTGTCCTGGGGAAGACCCCATCTGGTTTTGGTCTTTGCCCCTCGAGGCAGTAGCCCTGGGAGAAGCCGGCTGGGAAGTCTTGGGCTTGCCACTGTTATGTCTCATTTCTGCACTCTGCATAAACGAGAGTGCGTCTTCAAAGGTGGCATACGCACCTCCCATTGGATTTGCATTTCAAGGCCATACAAAGACTACCCTTTCTTGTCCGAATCAGATAAGCCTAATTGCAAACATAAGGTGGAAATTCTATTGGCAACCTGAAGGACTGGTTGCGCATTCTAATGCGCTCCCCTAAACTTGTCTTCGAGTCGCTCAAGGTAGTGGGGCGGTAGAAATTGTTGCTTAAGGTCGCGGACAAACTCGTCCCACACATAAGCTACCATACCTAATCTGGTGTGGGCATGAGCCCACTGAGTCCACCAAGGAATGGCCTCACCTTCCAAGTACCAAGTGGCTAAGATCACTTTGTCAATATTTGTTTTTCTAACTGCGACAAAGTAAGCTTCAAGCTGATGTAACCATGAATAGAGAGTTGTGGGATCAAGCTTACCATTATACTTACTGAAGTTCATTTTCTCGGGAAAATGATTCGAGGGCACCGCCGGTGTCAATCTGGCGTCCAAAACTGCTAGTAGGTAACGCTCGTGCTCCATGTGTCGCATGGCTTCATCTTCACGTTGTCGGATCTCCAATGCACGCATTTGCAACTCAAGCAAAGAGCTCGACTGCGGCTATGACCCCGCGAAAGGGTCCCTGTGTCGAGGATCTAGAATCTGGGATACGGAAGGAGAGGGAGGAGGAGATGGAAAACGTGATGCTGGAGAACGGATATGCTCTTCCAGAGCCAAGATCTGCACCTTTTGCTTGTCCAACTTGGTTGTCTGGTCTGCGATTGCTCGCATCATCTGCTGGAACATATCTGTAACACTTAAGCCTGGTGCCTTAGCTAGGCTGCCTTGTGCACTTTGGTCTCATGGTTCTTGGTCTCTCGTCGTCGAAGCTCGCCATAGCAAGAAAACGCACTTCCTTTCCGGTGCGCAATCTGACCATCCACTATCTATGTGGGAGATGTCCGGAGGCTGAAAACAAACCGTCCTTCGAGGGATAGGAGTCACTCCGAAAAGGATAGTCCACCAGTGTCTGAAAACCAACCACACGAGCGAGAAAAAATTGTGGTTTCTTTGCTGAATCTTTGCACTTGAAGTAGGCTCTGATACCACTTTAACATGCGGAAGCTTCGGAGAAGATCGGTAACTTCAATGCTCAGAAATCAGCACTCTTTTTGCGACAAAATTAACGCACAAACTGAATGAAGATGTGCAGAAAATAGAGAGAGAGAGAAAGAGAGAGAGAGAGAGAGAGAGAGAGAGAGAGAGAGAGAGAGAGAGAGAGAGAGAGAGAGAGAGAGAGAGAGAGAGAGAGAGAGATGGAGAGAACACAGTATTGGGTCCCAAATACCCTCTGTAGGACCCCCACCACAGATGGTGTATTTGCTTTATTAGAATGATGTGAATCTGAAAAGAAAATAAAAAAATCCTTGACCTTTCTTGGCTGAGAAAATCCCTGCCCTTGACTTGCAGTCCTTCACCCCTTTGCTTAGCACCTTCTTGGCGTGTCTAGCCCTTTTATGCATGAGCTCTTGGTGAGAAATGAGATAACACAAATGAGATTGTGGCTCTCCTATTTATACTACTCTATCAATAGCAGTCGGCCAGCATTAATTCAGGCAGCCAGTAATAAATGTCCCACGACTGAGTACTTCAGCATTTAATGCTGAAAAAATCACATAAATTCCAGGGCTTCTTTCCCTTGTTGGCTGGGCATCATGCACATTCTTTCTTCATGGGCTGGACACTGATTTGCAAATAATCTGAGGGCTGGGCAGCCTGTATGGGCTGCCCCTTACCTGCCCTACAGCCATACAAAGACTGTATCTCCCGAGTGTTTGCCCTTAGCCTGTCCCTAGCGTTGTCCTACAGCCCCTCCATGGTTGGTGGGTTCAACTAGGGCCTTTCTGGCCCTCATGGGGGTGGTTTCACACTATCCCCGTGCCCACACAAAGACCCGGGGCAGCCCTATGGGAGGGCTGGCCCCTTGTTCTAAAAGCAAACTCTAACTAACTACACAGTGATCTGGCATCATCTGGTACCATACCAGATACACAGAATCACTGACATCATTCCAGAGGGAGACTCACAGCGTGGACTGGCACTGTTTCATGTGCAGGACAGTGCACACCTGACCTTGGACTCATGTGCAGGACAATGCACACCTGACCTCCTTGGATGATTGAGATGGATCCTGGGGCTGACTCATCCTGGACTGGGCTCACATGGGACGAGTTCACCATCCCAGGTCATCGTGCACCTTCTGTACAGATATGTCTATGTGGCATACAAGTGCGGGATGCACGTGACAGTCATCATCATCGATGATGATAGGATTGGTACGGTTGCTCGGGTATCCATCATGTTGATCGGAGTCATTCGGACATGAAGCTGCATCGGCATGACTGTATGCTCAATGGACATCTTCATTTGCATCATTCGAATCTTCATCTACGCCCGACTGCCCATATATTGGATTGAAGTATCTTACATTGGGAGTATCCATGAAGAAGATTTCGTCTATTTCTATGCACTGTGTAAGGTGAGGAAGCTTCATCACTTTCCAAATTGTAGAAGACCTTTTACTCATGCCATTCCCCGTCTTTGGAATTATACAGGATGCAACTGGATAGTATTTACTAGTGCGGACCATTCTTAGAAGTGTACTATGAAGCAAGTGTTGGAATTAGGGTTAGGGTTGCAACAATGCACACTAACAAGATAGAGAATCTTGAGAGCACACAAACTCACTAGATTAGAATGAACAAATGTGTGCCAGATATAAAAGATAAGTACACACCCCAAAATGAGTAGATAAGAGGGTGTACATACGCATCGGGGAAAAAACCTCCTAGTGAGGGAAAAAGTTCCCCGACGGTCCTAAGTGTGTTCACACACATCACTACCATATAATGCTACAAACCCCCCCTAGAGTGATGATGTGAACATGTACATGGTATGGTCGATCAATCCTGAAAAGGCAGTAAGCCCAAAGCTTTACGAAAAGCTTCGAACTTTTCACAAGGAAGAGCCTTTGTAAATAAATCTGCCATGTTGTCATGTGTAGACACATGACACTGGGTTCCTCGCAATCGCTAATGCGCTCTGGCTGTCAGTGAAAATCGTAGTGTTAAACGACTATCCAACACCCAAATCAGCCATAAGACGTCTGAGCCACACACACTCAACTGTA
>NC_141047.1:52058436-52065936 GCF_041138505.1 Cibotium barometz
GGATGGAAGTAGTTCTTTGTGCTACCTATGTGCTATTGAGAGAGAAAATAAGACTCTCATGGAGATGGTTAAATACATGGTTAAGGTTTGGATGGAAGTAGTTATTTGTGCTACCTATGTGCTAAATAGGTGTCACATTAAAGCTTTAAAGACCATCACTCCTTTATGAGGCTTGGTACAATTGAAAACCTAAGGTTGAACATATGTGTGTCTTTGGTTGTTTGGCATATGCACGTGCCACCACATAGCAGAACTACAAGGCTATGAAATGCATTTTTCTTGGTTATAGTGATGAAAGCAAAGTTTATCGTCTCTAAAATCCTCTCACCAGGAAGATAATTGTCAGTAGAGGAATGCCGTTTTTGCAGAGGATTCTATCCATCCAATGACGGAATTCAATAAATAGGCATATGTTGATTCTCCATACATGTTTAATGGGTTATTACTTGTGCGAGCATTTGTTGATTTCTCAATAGATTTTGCCTGTTTGTTGCAAGGATCAACGTTTGATGGGTTATTACTTGTGCCAGTATTATTTGTTGATTCTCAAAACAACAAATTTTGCCCACTGATCCTTATTTGTTTGCAAGGGGGGAATGCTTAAATATTTGGGGAATGCTCAAATATTTGATGCACCAACTTCAGATCAAAACTAGAAGATGCAATACATGTTGAAAGATCAACAATCAATGAATCTAGGGTTATGCCTAGATGGATTAGAAGCACCTTTGCAAGATAGAAAATTGTATGCTCCTTTGTAGAGTAGAACTAGATACAGTGCTTGAACCATTTCTTCAATAAATATCGTTTTGCTTGTAGTTCTTAGTTCTCTACATGGTGTAGATGAACCTGAGTATTTTGAAGAGGCTCAAGAAGATCCAAAGTGGGTGAAAGCTATGTAAGAAAAAATTCATTCCATTTAGAAAAATGGTACTTGGGATTTTGTAGATCTACCACTTGGCAAGAAAGCTGTTGGTGGTACTTTGTGGGTTTTCAAAGTCAAAAGAAAGGTATATGGATTCATTGTTGATAGATTCAAAACCAGAGTTGTTGGTGGTTATGCCCAGTAGAAAGGGATTGATTATAATGAAACTACTTCCCCTATGACCACTATTCGATTTGTTATTTCTTTGGTAGCCCATCATGGATGGAAAGTGTACCAATTCAACATCAAAACAATGTTTCTGATTGTTGACTTGCAAGAAGAAGTGCAAGTCAACCAGTAGAGGATTTGCCCGACCTGGTCAAGAACAACATGTATACAAGTTCCCTGAGCCTTATATAGTTTGAAATAAGCTGCCAGAGCTTGGTTCCAGAAGATCCAAGCCTATTTGGCTGGATATGGATTTTAAAACAATCCTACAAAAAACACTTTATATGTGAAAAAGGACAAGCATGATTTGCTTATTGTAAATTTTTATGTAGATGACATGCTAGTGATTGGCACCATTGATGAGGATTTCATTACAGCCTTCAAGGTTGAACTTGCCTCAAATTTTGAGATATCAAATCTTGGTTTTTTGCACTACTATTTGGGTAGGTAGTTTATACAATAAGACGATGGTATAGCCATTAAGCAGTACATCACTGCTCAAGAGGTTCAATATTAAAAGTTGCAAACCAAATTCTACACCAATGGAACCTGGTGTAAAACTTAGTCTGCACAATTGATGAATCATTCAACTTATGATCAAGTTGTTGGATGCCTAATCTATTTGTACAACTCACAGCCAGACATCTAGTATGATGTGTCACAACATTCAAAGTTAAATGTATCTTCAAATACTTGCAAGGCACTCAAGATCTATTGGATTGTTCTATGCCAAGGGGGTAATTTAGAACTATAGACCTTCAATGATTCCGATTGGGCAGGTGATTACAATACACGATAATCCACATCTAGAAACTGTTTCTTTCTTAGAACTTTATGCATATATTGGCTAAGTAAGAAACAACCAACTATGGTAACATCATCGTATGAAGTTGAATACAAAGTAGCATTCACTGTGCCATTCAAATGTGTATGGTTAAGAAGATTAATTGAGGATCTTTGTGTCCCCTTAGACACCCCTACTCCTATTCTCACGTTAGTCACAATGCAATGGCACTTACAAAGAATCACGTCTTTCATGCTCGGAGACCAAGCACATTAAAGTGAATTATCACTATGATAGAGAGAGACTCTATGTTGGAGAGATCAATCTAATCTATTGTAGTACATATGACAATGTGGCAAATCTTTTCACAAAAGTCTTATCTATATATATATATATATATATATATATATATATATATATATATAGATGTATATATATATATAGATGTATATATATGTATACACACACACACACACACACACACACACACACACACACACACACACACACACATATATATACATACATGCATGCATGTATATATATATATATATATATATATATATACACACACACACAAACATATATATACATATATATATACATACATATATATATATGTATGTATATATGTGTGTGTGTGTGTATATATATATATATATATATATATATATATATGTATGTATGTATGCATATATATATATACATACATACATACATACATACATACATACGTATATATATATATATATGTATGTATGTATGTATGTATGTATGTATATATATATATATATATTTATGTATGTATGTATGTATGTATGTATGTATATATATATATGTATGTATGTATATATATGTATGTATGTATATATATATATATATATGTATGTATGTATATATATATATATGTATATATATATATATGTATACACACACACACACACACACAAGACTTGAGAGAGAAAATTCTAAATATTAAGCCTATTTTGAAAAGAACATAAGTAACAACACCCTTACATCTTTGCCTAAAAATTATATGGGTTTCAATACTTCCCTATGTCCTGAGAGGCATTGCAGCCCCTCTCTATTAGGAGCTTATTAGCTTATTATTTATAGGAGGAACAGTTCAGAAAGAATATTTCTAAGAGTTCTAGCAGTGAGAAAGCTCTAACAACCCAAGGATAAGGGCAAGAAATTTCAACGGAAGACTAATTCTAGTAAAACTTCCGAGGCGAAGGGTGATTTCGAAAGCTAAAGAAGGTGACTTGTTCGTATTGCAAGAAGCCCAGCCATGTAGTCGAAAATTGTTTCAAACTTCAAAATAAAGAAAAGAAGAAAAAGGAATCTAACAAGTGTTCTAGAAGTTTTTCTTCTAACAATCAGTGCTCAAAGAAACTCTACTAATGTCATTGTCTATCAAGACTTCTCATCACTAATGGCTATTTACAGTTGTAATCCCAAACATGGTGCATGTCTCCGTGCAACTATCTCTGATAGTTGGTTACTTTATAGCACGGTGCTTCTAAACACATAACTTCCCAAAGAAATTTGATCAAGCATATAGACACCGCACAAAGTGGTCACACTGTTACGTTGTGCCAACAACGCCTCTTGCCCCGTCTCAATAAAGATATTGGTGAGATAGTTCTTACTACTGAAAGTGGTGGGATAGTTCTCAATACTGTAAGTGGTGAGGATATTTATCTTCAAAAGGTACTTTTATCCTAGGAATTCTAAAGAGTCTGCTTTCTGTGTCCACTCTAGATCCCAGGGGAGAGGAGGGTCTTAATGCTGAATTTGTAGATGATAAATGCATTTTTCGTGTGATAGAGAACATGAAAAATAGATTTTTCTTACTAGATCTTTAACCGCCAGTTGTTTGTATAAATTGGACATGTATGATAAGTGTGGTGTTGCTTGCTTTGGTGTCTGCAGACACTTGTAATAATGCAATGAAAGATGCCCAGTTACGGCATGCTAGGTTTGGCCACACTTTTATTGGTGGTTTTATGCTTTTGTAGTAACATGGAATGTTAGAGGATCTTCCTCAGCTTGATCCACTACCAAGTTATGTTTGTGAAGGATGTATCCTTGGTAAACTTGGTCACCAACCTTTCCCAAAGAATGTAGCAAACAAAGCTCATCACAAATAGCTCATACACAGTGATGTGTGTGGTCCAAAAGGACTACTTCTTTGGGAGAAAACTTGTACTTTATTACATTCATTGATGACTATAGCAAATACGGCTGGTCTTACCCTATGAAAAAAAATTAGAGGTATTTTCTCATTTTTAACGTTTTGTTGCTATGTTGAAAATAAAACTGGATTATAAATTTAAGCTTTCCATTTAGAGGGGGAAATATATGTCCAATGTGTTCAAATATTTTTTGACAGAAAAGGCATTAAGCGTCATGGTATAACTCCTTTAATACTAGAGAAAAATGGTGTTATTGAGAGAAAAAATAAGACTCTCATGGAGATGGTTAAATACATGGTTAAGGTTTGGATGGAAGTAGTTCTTTGTGCTACCTATGTGCTAAATAGGTGTCCCACTAAAGCTTTAAAGACTATCATTCCTTATGAGGCTTGGTACAATTGAAAACCTAAGGTTGAACATATGCGTGTTTTTGGTTGTTTGGCATATGCACATGTGCCACCACAAAGCAGAACTAAGCTCGATGACAAGGCTATGAAAGGCATTTTTATTGGTTACAGTGATGAAAGCAAAGTTTATCGTCTCTAAAATCCTCTCACCAAGAAGATCATTGTCAGTAGAGCAATGCCATTTTTGCAGAGGATTCTATCCATCCAATGACGGAATTCAATAAACAGGCATATGTTGCTTCTCCATACATGTTTAATGATGAAAGCAAAGTTTATCGTCTCTAAAATCCTCCACCAAGAAGATCATTGTTAGTAGAGCAATGCCATTTTTGCAGAGGATTCTATCCATCCAATGACGGAATTCGATAAACAGGCATATGTTGATTCTCCATACATGTTTAATGGGTTATTACTTGTGCGAGCATTTGTTGATTTCTCAATAGATTTTGCCTATTGATCCTTGTTTGTTGCAAGGATCAACATGTTTGATGGGTTATTACTTGTGCCAGTATTATTTGTTGATTCTTAACAAATTTTGCCCACCACTGATCCTTATTTGTTTGTATGCATGTATATATATATATACATACATACATACATATATATATGTATGTACATATATATATATATATATATATATATATATATATATATATGTACATACATATATATATATATGTATGTATGTACATATATATATATGTATGTACATATATATATATATATATATACATATATATATGTATGTACATATATATATATATATATATATATACATACATATATATATATATATATATATATATATATATATATATATACATACATATATACATACATATATATTCATATATATACATACACACACATATATATATATATATATATATATATATATACATACATATATATATATATATAAATACATACATATATATATATATGTATATATATATATAAATACATACATATATATTCATATATATACATACATACATATATATATATATATATATATATATATATATATATATATATATATATATACATATACATATATATACATATATACATACATATATATACATATACATATACATACATACATACATACATATATATATATATATATATATATATATATATATAAACATATATATATATACATACATATATATATATACATGCGTTTATATATATATGTATGCATGTATAAATATATATATATATATATATATATATATATATATATATATGTATATATGTATGCATGTATATATATACATAAATACATACATACCTACATACCTACATACATACATATGTATATATATATACATATATATATATATATATATATGTATGTATATATATATGTATGTGTATATATACACACACACACACACACACACACACACACACACACACAAGACTTGAGAGAGAAAATTCTAAATATTAATAAAGCCATTTTTGAAAAGAACATGATTAACATCAACCTTAAATCTTTTCATAAATATTATATGGGTTTCAATACTTCCCTATGTCCTGCTTTGAGAGGCATTGCAATCCCTCTTACCTATTAGGAGCTTATTAGCTTATTATTTATAGTAGGAATAGTCCAAAAAGAATATTTCTAAGAGTACTATAGTGAAAAAACTCTTAACAGCCAAGGATAAGGGCAAGAAATTTCAACGGAAGACAAATTCTAGTAAAATTTCCGAGGCTAAGGGTGATTTCGAAAGCTAAAGAAGGTGACTTGTCAGTACAAGAAGCCCGGCCAGGTAGTTGAAAATTGTTTCAAACTTCAAAATAAAGAAAAGAAGAAAAAGGAATTTACAAGCGTTCTAGAAGTTTTTCTTCTAACAATCATTGCTCAAAGAAACTCTACTAATGTCATTGTCTATCAAGACTTCTCATCACTAATGGCTATTTACAGTTATAATCCCAAACATGGTGCATGTCTCAGTGCAACTATCTTTGATAGTTACTTTATAGCGCGGTGCTTCTAAGCACATAACTTCCCAAAGACGTTTGATCAAACATATGGACACCGCACAAAGTGGTCACACTGTTACGTTGTGCCAACAATGCTTCTTGCCCCGTCAATAAAGATATTGGTGAGATAGTTCTTACTACTGATGGGATAGTTCTCAATACTGTAAGTGGTGAGGATATTTGTCTTCAAAATGTACTTTTTATCCTAGGAATTCTAAAGAATCTGCTTTCTGTGTCCACTCTAGATTCCAGAGGGGAGGAGGGTCTTCATGTTGAATTTGTAGATGATAAATGTATTTTTCGTGTAATAGAGAACATGAAAAATAGGTTTTTCTTACTAGATCTTTAACCGTCAGTTGTTTGTATAAATTGGACATATATGATAAGTTTGGTGTTGCTTGCTTGGTGTCTAGCAGTCAGACACTTCTAATAATGCAATGAAAGATGCCCAGTTATGGCATGCTAGCTTTGGCCACACTTTTATTGGTGGTTTTATGCTTTTGTAGTAACATGGAATGTTAGAGGATCTTCCTCAGCTTGATCCACTACCAAGTTATGTTTGTGAAGGATGTATCCTTGGTAAACTTGGTCACCAACCTTTCCCAAAGAATGTAGCAAACAAAGCTGATCACAAATAGCTCATACATAGTGATGTGTGTGGTCCAAAAGGACTACTTCTTTGGGAGAAAACTTGTACTTTATTACATTCATTGATGACTATAGCAAATACGGCTGGTCTTATCCTATGAAAAAAAAATAGAGGTACTTTCTCATTTTTAACGCTTTGTTGCTATGTTGAAAATAAAACTGGATTATAAATTTAAGCTCTCCATTTAGAGGGGAAAATATATGTCCAATGTGTTCAAATATTTTTTGGCACAAAAGGCATTAAGCATCATGCTATAACTCCTTTATTACCAGAGAAAAATGGTGTTATTGAGAGACAAAATAAGACTCTCATCATGGAGATGGTTAAATACATGGTTAAGGTTTGGATGGAAGTAGTTCTTTGCGCTACCTATG